>NC_080782.1:115323417-115628239 GCF_028018385.1 Neofelis nebulosa
CCTAGGCACCCCTCATTAGGTTTATATATAACATCTTAAGCATATAGCAGGTTGTGTTAAGTTGATGGTCAATGAAGTTTGAACCCATTCTTTACTCTTCTCCCCTCTACCCCCATGTTTTAGATATATGGTGTCATACTTTACATCTTTTCATTTTGTGAATCCTTTGAATGATTTTGTAGATATACTTAATTTTACTGCTTTTATGATTCCTATTTTTCTTACTCTTATGGTCTTTCCTTTCCACTCAAAGTGTCCCCTTTAACATTTCATATTGGGCTGGTTAGATGGTGATGAATTCTTTTAGCTTTTGTTTACCTAGGAAACTCTTCATCTCTCCTTCTTTTCTGAATGATAGCATTGCTACATAGAGTATTCTTGGCTATGGGGTCCCCTCTCCCCACCCCCCCCCACCCCCGCCCAGCACTTTGAATATATTATTCCACTCCTTTATGGCCTGCAACTTTTTACTGGGAAAACAGCTGATAACTTTATGGGTTTTTCTTTATATATAATTGTTTTCTCTTGAATTTTAAAAATTCTTTAGCACTACTTTTTGCCATGTTAATTACTTTGTGTCTTGGTGTGGACCCTCTGTGTTGATTTTGTTAGGAATTCCCTATGTCTTTTAGATCTGGATTTCTGTTTCCTTCCCCAGATTTGGGAAGTTTCTAGGTAATATTTCTTCAAAAAAATTTTCTGCCCCTTTTTCTCTCTCCTCTCCTGCAGGGATCCCTATAAGGCACATGTTATTATGCTTGATGGTATTGCTGAGTTTCCTTAGTTTTCGTTTATTGTTATTTCTCTCTCTTGTTCAGCTTGATTGCTTTCCATTACTCTGTCAGGAGTAATGCTTTCCAGGTTGCTAATCTGTTTTCTGCTTCCTCTAGTCCACTGTCTATTTTATCTAGTGTATTTTTTTTAAGTAGGCTTTGCTCCCAGTGCAGATCCCAATGCGGGACTCAAACTCATGACCCCAAGATGAAGACCTGAGCTGAGATCTAGAGTCGCCTAATTAACTGAGTGACCCAGGTGCCCCTCCATCCAGTGTATTTTTAATTTCAGTTATTGAGTTCTTCATCTCTGATTGGTTCTTTTATTATTATTATTTTTAATCTATTTTATCTATTATTTTTATGTATTTTACCCTTAAAATAGATAAAAATAGCTGATATCCTCTGCTTTTTTCTCAAGTCTAGTGGGTATTTTTATGATGATTACTTTAAATTCTCTATCAGGCATATTTCTTATCTCTGTTTCATTTAGCTCTCTTGTTGTGATTTTGTCCTGTGCTTTCATTTGGGACATATTCCTCTGTCTTCTCATTTTGTCTAACTCTCTGTGGCTGTTTCTTTGTGTTGGGAAAGTCATGTATGTCTCCTGTTGTTGAAAATAGTGGCCTTATAAATAAGAGGTCCTATAGTACTCAGCAGTGCAATGTCCCCTGTTCACCAGAACCTCACACTTGACAGGTGTCTCCTGGATGTGTTGCATAAGCCCTGCTGTTATGGCTGAGCTGTGTTTGTCAGTCTAGTCATCTGCCATGGCTCTCTTTGCCTGTTGTAGGCAGCATTTAGTCCCCGTATTATTAGTGGGCCAGTCTGGGGCTGCCTTGGGCTCGAGTTGAGTTAGACCAATTGCTTATTAGAGATGCAGTAGAGATGCAGTAGCACCCAACTGCTGGGTGCTTTCCCTGCATTGTCCCCTGAGAAGCTTTCTTTGGTAGGCAGGTCCTGAAGTTAGACCAGATGTCTGACCCCAGCCCATTGTAGGGGCTACATTTGGACTAGTATGTGTGGTTTTCTACATCTGTTTCCCTGGGTAGGAATTAAATTGGAGAGATGCTCTACCCTGGTTGTGGACTGCTCACACTCTGCCAGGTTTGTGGCACTGCTTTGGATGGACTCCAGTCATGGATGTATTCGAGGGGATAGAGCCACTGGAGAATTGCGGGGAGAGTCCAGGGAGGGAGCACATGGTGTTAGCAAGATTTGCTAGGTCTACTGTGGGAGGCCTGGCTGGAGGGGCTGTGTCCACAGGAGAATTCGGGGGTGGGATATGCTGGGGCAGGTTGTGTAAGGAGTGTTGGTGTTGTGCTAGTTCAGGAGGTGTCCATGTGTCTAGAGTGGAGGACAGTGGAGAGAAATGGCAGCCACCAGCTCCTTTGTTCCTAGAGAAGTTTCCCTACAATCCCTGCCCCTCCAGCACATGCTCTGGCATTGGTAAACAAATCTGCTTCCTGTATACCCCAGGCATTCCTCAAACTGCTGTTTCTATACTTTATCTCCACAGGGCTATTTGTTAAGCTATTTCTTTAAGGTCAGGGGCTCAGTTTCCTGTTGGACTCCAGGCCACCCTGCCGACCTTCAAAATTCGAGGTGTTAAGTCCTGCTGATTGTAAGAACAAGAGGAATTATGTCCCTTCAGTTTTCACGCAGGTTTCCCATGCTTGGAATGGTTGGTATAAGGATATGCTCTCCCTTCTCCACACCTGCACCATCCTTCCCTCCCTCAGTCAGTCTCACAGGTCCTTTAAACTCCTGACTGCATCTCTGCCCTCTTCAGTGTGGCCTCTTCTCTCCATTTAGCAGTGGAAAGTCTGTCCTGACAGTCTTTGAGTCATTTTCTGGGTTACTTACAGTGATGTGGGTGTTGCCTAGTTGTATCTGTGGGATGAGATACAACTCGAGTCCTCCTACTCTACCATCTTCTCTATAAGATAGCTAATCAGTAATTTTGAATTTTCTGATAGTTATACATCTGGTTTATCTCTGAGTCTTTTTGTTCATTTCTCTGTCTTTTGAAAATGAATTGTTTTCCCTTGAGTTTTTATGTATCTTCTAATTTTTGATTGAGTGCCTAATCTAATGTGTAATACAGTGTAGACTATAGTAAATAATCTTTATGCCTACAAAAAGACATGTTTCTTCTTTTCCTAGGCCAGTAGTGGGGGAAAGAGGGTGGTAGTGTTGAGTCAGTCTAATCAAAAGTAAAATTGTATTTGTTTTTTATTTTTGCTATAGTCACCTTCAGTATATCACTGGCTTCAAATTCCTCCAATATTACCTTGTGCATAGAGTGGAGGTTGAATTATTGGAGGGTTTTTTCAATGTTTTTGCTCCATCTTCAACTTCATATCTTTCCTGTGCTCCTGTGCCACAAATATGGTTTCTCTCTGAGCTCCTGACCCTCAACCAACAGTAGACTCCTGCTTCTTGTTACTTGGTGCTTGCCAGCGTGGTAGTGGGAGCAGGGGGTTTCTCTGTTGTCCTGGTTCAATTTTTGTTATAGAGAGGCCCTATGTCCTTATATCTGGAAGAGTCTTTATTTTTAATTTTTAAAAAATTTTAATTAATTTTTTTTGGTGGGGGGAGAATAACAAGTGGGGAGGTGCAGAGAGAGAGGGAAACACAGACTCTGAAGCAGGCTCCAGGCTCTGAGCTGTCAGCACAGAGCCCAAGGTGAGGCTTCAACCCACAAACTTGGAGATCATGACTTGAGTCGAAGTCAGACACTCAACTGAGTGGGCCCCCTAGGTGCCTCATGAGAGTCTTTTAAAAAGACTTTCTGTGTGGAAAATATGTTCAAACTGATTGAACAAGTGGAGCCTTGGGCACTAAAGCTAAAGGATACTCTAACAGCATTGGGGTGAGATCAACAAAAGACTTAAGAAAAGCACCAGAGAATACTTCTGTCCTTCTGTTTTTCATTTTGCTCTTGTATAAATGTGAAGAAACAGTCTGGGGCAATGCTGAAAAACTTGAGGGGAGAACTTTACACAGAAAATAATACAAATTGTACCTCTGGGGTTGTGCAACCCAGTAAGTCCTGGGCAAGCACATATTCTCTGTGTTGGGACTTCAGGGGAAGTTGATTGGGGGTTCTAGTACACAGAAATATTTCTGTATATTCTACAGACCTTTCTGGCTAGTAGACTTTGGATTTTCTAGAGAGGTGGGAAATGGTAGTTGATAGTGAAATGGGCAAAAAGAAGTACTTGACAACTTTCATGTTGCTCTGAGTTCTTCTACCCTGTTAATCAATATGCTGTACCTAGGGAGATTTCTCTGATTTATCCTTTCAGTTGCTTTAGACCCAGATTGGGGGATAAAAGATTGGGAGAAGAATACCACTTCTGCTTGCTTACTCATGGCATAGAAGCTATTATACTTTTTTTTTTAAGTTCTGTTGTGATATCATTAATATTACATTTTCAGTGCTTTTTTTTTATAATAGGAAAAGGAAGCAGACTATTCCAAAACAGAGGCTTAGTTAGAAATGTAATATTTTATAACTCTTAATATTTATGAAGAATTTTTAATGACATAGGAAAGTACTTAGTAGTATAAGTCTATGTGAAAAAAAAGCAAGTTTAAAAAAGTATACATATCATTGTTTCTTAACTATGTAAAAATGTAAAGTTTGAGAAAAAAGCTGGAATGGAATCTCCAAAAAAAATATTAAGGCCATTAATTCTGGATAGTGGAATAATGGGTAATTTCTCTTTTTATCTTCTTAACCTTAATTTCCCAGATTTTCTTTAATGAACAAATTCTACTTTTAAAATCAGAAAAGAGAAAAGGTAATAATGTAAACGTGACATTTAACAGTTACTAAGGACTAGAACAAGTGGCATTATTTTTTTTAGTGATTACCTTCATGTGAAAACCCTTAATTTTTGTATAAATATTGAGAGAAAACATACTGTTGTTGCTTTGAATGTATTCATAGCCTCCTTACATAATAGCTTTGGCCACATGATTCATCAATTCTGGATCCTTGCTATGTTCAAAGTACACCATTAATCCCATTTACATTTGCATAGAAGGAATTAAATGCTTTCTGTATTAATATATATATTAATATATATTAATATTTTTAATAAATATAATATATAATTATTATATTTAATATATATATATTTAATATATATTATATATAATAATATATAAATAAATATAAATATTTTTATTTATAATAATAAATCTGTATACATATATATACATATATATCTGTATATATCTGTATATATATATATATATATATATATATATATATATATATATATATCCTTCTCTTCTTTGATTAGAGGCCAAATCTATGTGACTTAAATGATATATGTGTTTTATTTTTTAATACTTTTGGCATTAGGAAGTTCTTCTTTCTATCCAGACTAAATGTCTCCACCTTTTTTTGGGTAGAGAAGTAGAAAAAAATCTTTCTTTTTTAATATTTATAATTTTTTCCTGTACTGTTTGTTTATTTTTAACATGAAATTTATTGTCAAATTGGTTTCCATACAACACCCAGTGCTCATCCCAACAGGTGCCCTCCTCAATGCCCATCACCCACTTTCCCCTCCCTCTCACCCCCTATCAACCCTCAGTTTATTCTTAGTCTTTAAGAGTCTCTTATGGTTTGTCTCCCTCCCTCTCTATTTTTTTCCCCTTCCCCTCCCCCATGGTCTTTTGTCAAGTTTCTCAGGATCCACATAAGAGTGAAAACATATGGTATCTCTCTTCTTTCTATCCAGACTAAATGTCTTCAACTTTTTGTTGGGTAGAGAAGTAGAAAAAATCTTTTTTTGTTTAAATATTTAAAAAAATTTTAATATTTATTTATTTCTGAGAGAGACAGAGTGTGAGCAGGGGAGGGGCAGAGACAGAGGGAGACAGAATCCAAAGCATACTCCAGGCTGTGAGCTGTCAGCACAGAGCCTGACACGGGGCTCAAACTCACGGACCGTGAGATCATGACCTGAGCTGAAGTTAGAAGCTTAACCGACTGAGCCATCCAGGCGCCCTGAGAAGTAGAAAAAAATCTTAAGAACAATTTTTGTTTAACAAGTTTCCCAAATGGGAAAATATTTCTAGTGAGTTCCAAAGAATATTGCAGAAATTTCTTTCAGTTCTGGGGACACATGTCACCAGTAGATCTAGAAGCATCTTTATCTTTAGGAAAAGATCTGGAAGCAATTGATATGCATGCCTGATCTGTAGGATGCCCTCAACAAATATTGTTATTATTGTTGATATTTTTATTTTTTATTACTGACAAATCACTGTGTCTGCAGACCATAATGATGTCCTGTAGTAGATGTGATTTGGGCAGCCTATTTGTTGCAAGAAACAGATTAAGTATTTCTATATTCCTTTTTTTCTTTTTTAAGTCATTGAAGTTCAGGATTTTATTTACTTGTGTTTTTCTAGCACCTTGCAAATTACTTATCTCCAGTTCATTATGGTTCCCCGCCCTGAGGTTTCATCTTGTTCTATCATTTGGAACATATTCCTCTGTTTCTTCCTTTTGCTTGACTCTCTTGTTAGTTTTATGCATTAGGTAAAACAGCCACCTGTCCCAGTCTTGAAGGTGTGGCCTCCTATAGACGAACCTTATTGTTTAATCCTGCCTTAGCTCTTGGTTGTCTCTCAAACCTTTGTGATTTTCTACACAGCATATTTTATTTTTAATAGCTCCCAATAGTTGAGGGTGTGTCCTCAGTGTCCTTGAAGGAAGGATCTTGGTCAGCACCTGGGTGCAGGCTGATTGGAAGCCAGACCCCCCCCACCCCCCCGCAGCAGCTTTTAAAGTATGCAAATATATACAGTACTGTGGGACCACAAGTGTAAGCCTCACAAGGATGAGCCCCACTAGCCACCAAATCAGGTTATCTAGAGGTGTACCCTGGGCAGCATTCCCACAAATTGGGGCTTCAGACAAGTGTATAAGCTCCTTCCTGGGAGATATTGGTGAGCTGTAGTGAGGCAGAGGGAGAGCATCAAGATGGCATCCCTCGGCCTGTGTTCCCTGTGAGTACCTCCACATGCACCTCAGTGTGTGCCAAATCTGAAGCCTGCCCTTCAAGCTGAAGCTCCAGCAGAAGTGAATAGGTCTCTTTCACAGAAAGATGGGGTATATTTGAGTTTTCTGTCTTTGTAGTTCCCTGGGGGGTGGTAGATTGCCAAGAACTCTCTCTCCAGTTGTTACAATTATGTGTGACTCAAGAATGCAAGTGCTGTCTCCCCAATCCCCACTCCCTGGCCCAGCCCCAGCCAGACAATCAAGGGGCATCTCCTGGGTGGCAGTCACAAGAACAAAGCACCATAAACATGTAAAACCTCCCTTCTACTCTAGAAAAAAAGATGGCACACATTGGTTAGAGTGAGGGAGAGGAAGAGTATGAAGGTGGTATCCACCAGCCAGCAGGATACTTAGCTGTGTGCTAATTTAGATACCTCCCTCTCAGGGAGCACTTTTAAGATTAGAAAATGAGCCTCTTTCAAATAAATCTGGGTATCTCTCTATTGGCTGTCTCTATGGTGGGCCCTGGGACATGTGGGTTCCAGTGTGAGCCCTTTAGGAGGTGGTTCTCAGAGAGAACAAGAGAGTTGTTGTCTCTCTAACAAGAGAGTCAAGCAGATTATTATAGCTTTGTGGGTGTGGTGGACATGCGCCCCATTGGTTCATAAAGCTAGATGTTCTGGGAGCTTGTCCCTCATGTGCCCGTCTTAAAAATTGGGCTGCCTGGGGCGCCTGGGTGGCTTGGTCGGTTAAGCGTCCGACTTCGGCTCAGGTCATGATCTCGCGGTCCGTGGGTTCGAGCCCCGCATCGGGCTCTGTGCTGACAGCTCAGAGCCTGGAGTCTGTTTCGGATTCTGTGTCTCCCTCTCTCTCTGCCCCTCCCCTGTTCATGCTCTGTCTCTCTCTGTCTCAAAAATAAATAAACGTTAAAAAAAAATTAAAAAAAAAATTGGGCTGCCTGACGTGAGGCTCAAGTCCTTTGCTCCTCAGGGAGCAGCTCCAGGTTTTGAGTTCCCTTTTGACTGTGGGTCACTGCACTAGGGGTGCTGTTTATGGCAAGACTGTGTCCCAGTCTCTACTACCTGCTTTAATGTGGGTTTCTCTTGTTTGCTCAGATAGTTTTTCATTTTTTTTTTTTTCAGAGGAAGTTGTTCCATATGTAGCTGTAGAATGGGTATGTCTATGGGACAAAGTGAGCCCAAGATCCTCTTACATCACCCTCTTGAACTAGAATCTGTTTTTCCAATATCTGTTTCATATGTTGGCCATAGATATTAAACATCATTGATTTGACTTGAGCATATTGTAGAAGGAAGATGAGAGATGCATGTAGATGATTTCTTGATGGACACATCAATGTTCATGATTCCTTTGATCTTTTACCTTTCATCAAGGGACTAATCATATATGCCACATTGTTAATTTCCCATTATGTGATGAAATTTGAGGAATAACCTAATCAAAACATTTTTTAAAGTATCTTTTAAAAAGGTTTTTATGTGTGTGTGTGTGTGTGTGTGTGTGTGTGTGTTTATTTGCTTGTTTGTTTGTTTTTAGAGAGAGTGAGAATCTTAAGCAGGCTCCACGCTCAGTGCAGAGCCTAATTCAGGGCTCAACCCTACAACCCTGGGATGATGATCTGAACCAAAATCAAGAGTCAGATGCTCAACTAACTGAGCCACCCATGTGCCCCTACCTTTTTTTTTTTTTTTTAACAATAACTTTGGCAGGCTGGATTTCCCCAGTATCATGAGGAATCTCTTAAGAATTCCTGTACATTAATTCTTCTTGGATATACTATTAAAGACAGGAAAAAGATTTTCTGGGTAGGGTCAGCCTTGCATTACAGATAAGAGTTGGCTCCAGTCAGTTATATTCCATTAACGTCAGACACATTTTAGGACACTTCCACCTGACTAACGACAGTAAGAAAAAAAAAAAGGAATTTTTTTCACTTTGTTTGCCTTTTGGGGGTGGTAGGAATTATGTTGGTAGGTAAATCAACTGCTGCAAAGACTTAAAAACAAGGAAGACAGTATCAGCTGGAAAGTTTTATAACAGATTGGTGCTCTTATGACACTGTCTAACCACTGTAGAGTGGGAGAATTTAAAGTTTATTTATTTTGAGATAGAGAGAGATAGAACCAGCAGAGAAGGGGCAGAGAGAGAGGGAGACAGAGGATCTACAGTGGGCTCTGTGCTGACAGAAGTGAGCCTGATATGGGGCTCCAGGTCACAAACCATGAGATCATGACCTGAGCTGAAGTTGGACGCTTAACCAACTGAGCCACCCAGGCAACCCTGGAGTGGGAGAATTTAACAGACTCTAGCTATGACCAAATTATAGAGCAGATAAGTGACCAGGTCCCCTCCTGCATCCATTTTCCTGGGAGAAGCTTTTCTCTACTTCCAAGGAAAGGCTTAATGATCTCTCTGCTTCCATTCTTGTCTTTCCACAGTCCATCTCTGTACAGAAGCCAGAATGATGCTTAAAAAAGATACCTGATTATTTCACTCTGATATATAAGACTCTCCCAGGACATCCCAAAATACTTGGAATAAAATCCAGAATCTTTACCTTAACCCTCAGTAAGCCCCACGACCTGTTCTCTAACCTTCCCTTGAATGTCTTCTTGTGCTGTTTTCCTGTTTCTGTTGTGCTCCAGTCATAGTGGCCTTTTATCTTCCACAAGTGGTTAAATTTGTTTCTGCCTTTGGTCCTTGTCTCTACTTGCTCTCTCTGTCACCAGTGTTCTTGCCACTTTCCTTTTCCTATCTGGCTCCTTCCTGTCAATCAGATCTTACCATCTCAGAGATACCTTCTCTGATTGCCTAATTTGCCCAGTGACTGTCTTACCCCTCTAGTTTTAATTCTCTGTGTAATAACTTTCCACCCTAAGTTACTTTTCTTATTTATTAATTTAATTTATTTATTTGTTGTCATTCTCCTCCCCATTAGAATAAAAGCTTCATAAATCCAGGGACTTTGTCTAGACTTATGAACTTTTAATCCTGCAGCCTAAGGACAGTGGCCTAGAGGGCACTAGAAAGAATTGTTTAATAAATAAGTGTTCAATGGAGGTAACAATACTTATCATAGGATATTATTATGAGGGTTAAATAAGATAAAGTCTACAAACTGCTTAACATATAAACTGACATAATATACTAAATAATTGATAAGTATTATTAATGTTATTATTTGGTCATTTCTTTGGTGATTTTTTCTTTAATCATTGTAATTGGAAGGGTGTTGTTGTTGTTGTTGTTGTTGTTGTTGTTTTGATGTAAGCCAACTTTCTGCCACAGTTATCTAATTTTCCTCTTTATGGGCTATAGAGAGTTGTACTTCTTCTGAGGTACTTGAAAATAATAAATTTAGCTCTTAGCATTCTCACTTCTTAAGTTGAATAATTCTTCCTTATTAAGTTAAAGAATTCTAATTCTGTTCACTTTTTTTATACTTGGAGAAATGACTTTAAAATATTCTTGTGTTATCCTCATTGGAGCCTTTTGCCAGGGCTACTGAACAGAGTCATCACCACATACTAATTAGAAAATTCCTGCACAGCTCTAATTTGTCCATACATAAAGGAAGCTGCCCACTTAATTTTCCCTAGAAAATGACAATGTTGCAATAGTAGTTCCACCTACTCTTAACGTGCAGGAGTATCCTTGCATGCACATTTCCATATGCACTTTAAAAATACATTGACAAATAAGGAGTCTGGTCTTTATTCAACTCACAGTTTGCTAGCTATTTTTAGAGCACTGCCTCCATTGCACTTTAGCTTCCCAATTCATAAAAAAGAAGATAATAATTGAAATTAGAATCTGTGAAATTATTTCATATCTGAAGTGCTGTTCTATTCCAAAGGAATGGGAAAAGTGATCTGGTCTGGTTGTTTGAGCCTATGTAGAAGGTACTTGTTTCTGGGATAGAAAGACTGCCTTATCTTTCTTTTGATATTTTGGACAGGATCCAATTGGGAGGTGCTCTTGACTTTAATACAAAACAGTGGTTATTTCATTAAAAAAAGAAAAAAAATATTTACAAATAACCTTGATATATCCGAGGAATTGATGAGACTTCTTAACAATCTGAACCGTGTATGTTACAGAATAGTAGAAAGGGAAGGGAGTTTGTCAGCTCACTCTGGGTGTGGCCAAACTTACTCATGTTTGGCTATTTTCCTAAATTCTTTGTCAAAATGGAATGTGTATTTGGAGAAAAGAAACAAAATAAGAGCATGTAAAGACATTACACATTCCAAATTATCCTTTAATATTTACACTTCCCCTCCCACTTTTACAATAAAGCCAGTTATACTTCTTCTTTTCACTCCTCAAAGAAGTTTTTAAAAATTGTAAGATTTTAGGGCATTTTAAATTTGAAATACTGTAGAGTATTCATGACTGTAGTTTGATGAGCACTGCCATTTTGTTACAGAAATTTAAATTACATTAGAAGCAGTAAAAGAACAATATTGACACTGTGAAGCACCAAAATCAGTGAAATAAAGGATAGAATTGAGAAAAATCACAAAAATGGCCAAGGAAAAGGACTGACAAGAGATTAGAAAGGAAATTATGGATACAAGGAATAGCCATTGGAGATCTGAGACACAGGACAAGAAAATAGAAAAAAAAAAACGTTCAGAGATGTAATAGAAGAAAATTTAACTAAAATGAAAAAAGATCTGAATATTCAGATTGAAGGAGTTTATGGTGGCCCAGGAAAATTTAATAAATAACATCTCACATCGAGATACATTTTGGTGAAGTTAATAACATCAAAAAAGAAAACAAAATTCTACATCATCCACAAATAGAAACAGAAACAGGTCACTCTCACTCCATTTCTCCCTCTACCTCCATGAACCTCTACTCATAAAAACAAAAATAGGTAAATAGTTCAGACTGATGTCAGACTCTTCAGAAGCATTTTTGAATAAAAGATGACAGAATAACATCTATAGGATACCAAGGGGGAAAGAGTGCCACTCAACTAAGTTGTCTTTCTTATGTGAGGCCAATAGTAAATTTTCAGGAAAGAGATTATTCATGAACCCTTCCTGGAAAATTTCTTGAAAACATAACTCAGTCCATCAGAATAAAAGTGAAAGATAATAATAAGAATGTAAAAATACAGAAATACAGTTTGTTAGTGTAATCAATATTACTGGAAAAAAGCATAGAATTGATTTAGATTTAAAGTTAGGGGCGATATTTTATGGGGCACTTGAGTGGCTTAGTCCATTAAGCGTTTGACTCTTGGTTTCAGCTCAGGTTATGGTCTCATGGTTTGTGGGTTTGAGCCCTGTGTTGGGCTCTGTGCTGGCATTGCAGAGCCTACTTAGGATTCTCTCTCTCCCCCTCTCTCTGCCCCTCCCCTGCTTACTCTCCATCTCTCTTTCAAAATAAATAAACATTAAAAAATATAAAGGGTAACATTTTAAATTGAAGGTGTGGAGAAATCTGTTATACTGATACCTGAAACAAATATTTATAAAAGTATGACTGAGCTGGTAATAAAATAAGGAAAATAATTAGAGCCCATAAATAGAAGAAAGAGTGATTCTACAGGGGGATGTGACCTCAGAGTGGTGTCTGTCTTGTGCAACATCTGATGCTTTTCCCTGGTAGATTTTGCTTGGATTTTAATGGGCCAAGTGTTCTGAAGGGATAGGAGCAACAACTGGAGCTTAATTAAGGAGAGGGTGCGTTGAAGACTTCTGCATAAATTTGAGATCCTAAAATGTCACTTTCATTGGGTACCAGATTAATGAGGCAAGGAAGGACTATTTAGTTAAAATTAGGGGGACAACTGGTTGTCTTTGTGAAGGATACAAAATGGAAAATACTTTCCTCGTTGCGTCTAATACAAAAATAAATTCCAGATGGGTTCATGACTTAAAAGTTGAAAGGCAAAATTCAAAACCTTTTAGAAAAAGTAGAGAGTATCTCTGGGACTTTGGGCTAGGGAAAGACACCAAAAGAAATTAATGATAAAGGAAAAGATTAATATATTTGACTACATTAAGATCAAGAATTTCAGCTCATTAGAAGATGCTATAAAGAAAGCAAATAAAATTCATAAAGAAAGGGAAGACATTTGCCACATGGAACCATTTGGCACTAACCAAAGATTAGTATCCAGAATACAAAAGTAACTCATTTGAATCATTAAGAAAAAGATGATTAAGCCAATAGAAAATTGGCAATTGTAATGAACAGTCATTTTTCAGAAGAGGAAAAAACAAATGGCCAATAAACACATGAAAATGTTAATCTCATTATGTGTCAAGACAGTGTAAATAAAAACCACAATGGCATTCTTTTCATATCTACCAGATTAACAAAAATTAAAAAGTTATTTAATATCAAGTGTGGCAAGGATGTGGAGTAATAAGAACTTTCAAAGACTGAGGGAATATAATTTGGTACACTTTGTAAAACAAACTATCATTAACTAGTAAAATTGAATATATGCATAACCTATGATCTAGCACTTTCTCTCCTGTATATAAATCTTAGAGAAACTTTCACATACAAACCAGAAGATGTTCAGGGAAGCATTATTCCTATTAAAAAAAATCTGGAAGTAATACAAATATCCATCAATAACATAAAGGATTAAAAAATAGAACAGAATAGAATACTACAAAAAGTAAAAACTAAGTGACTACACTGTGCACATCAACATATGTAAACAAACACACATACAGGCATACAATGTAGAACCACAAAAGGAAGTTACAGAAAAATACATATGAAATGATTCCGTTTAGAAAAAGTTAAAACCCAAGCAAAACTAAAAACTATATTGCTTAGGAAAATACACAGGTAGTAAAACTATAAAGAAAAGCAAGAGAATGCTTAATGCTAATTCAGGACAGGATTACCTCAAGAATGTGAAAGAGGGACAGTCTAGGAAGGAGCACATGGGAGCTTCAAAGGTCAGAGCTTGGTGGTGTGTGCATACCATTTTATTATTTTTCATTCACTGGAATATACTATGTAAATTCAGTACATATATTACATACACTTATAGCACAAATTTTTAAAAATAATAAAAAAGTTAAAATAAAAACTATGAAATATTATTACAAAGTGATTTTATAATAGAATGACAATAATACAAGTGCATATCAAGAAAAATAATTTAGAGTAAAAAGCATCCATAGGAAAAAAATGAATAGTCTTACATCTTGGCCCAGTATGAAATTAAAAGACCAATTATAAGGAGAATACTTATGAGACAAAAAGAGGCAGATGTGTAAAACAGGTAACAGGATATAGAACATAAAACCAGCTTCAAATACACATAGAAATCCAGTATGTAAAAATAATAGTTCAAATTTACATCATATTGCCTATGTACACTATTACTTGAACTTGAATGCATCAAAGAATTAGATATAAAATGAAACTATATATATATATATATATATATATATATATACACACACACACACGTATATCTTTTATACTTCTTATAGGAAACTTTTCTTGAGCTCCCTAGAAACCCTTGTTATTGGCTTCCATGGTGACCTATATTTTACCCATCATTACAGATAACATTCTTTTTTTTTTTAAATGTTGTTTATTTTTGAGAGTGAGAGCTTGAGCGGAAGGGTAGAGAGAGAGGAGGACAGGGCAGGCTCTGCCCTGACAGCAGAAAGCCTGATGTGGACCCAAACTCCCGAACTGTGAGATCATGACCTGACGCTCAACTGACTGAGCCACCCAGGTGCCTCAGGATAACATTTTTTATAACTTCTATATTCAGATTCTTCTCCCCATCCGTTAGAAGACTGTGAGCTTAGAACAGGCATGGTCCTACTCTATTTTATTAATACTGTATACCTGGCAACACAGAGAGTGCCTGGCATAGGCTATGTGCTCAATGAATATTCATTAAATTAATATTTAAATGGATAAATAATATAGTTTTGGTGTGTGAGGTAGGCCTATGAAATAGCATGTGGAAACAGACATCATACAAGCAAATAATTGAAATATTTGACTAAATCAAAATAAAAAACTAACCTCTGTGCAGCAGATGAAGGGCAAACAGCAAAAGGGGGAAATGATATTGAAATGTCAAGCAATGTCCTGAGTTAATATTGGAGTTAATATCCCTAATTTACAAAATCTCTTATACATTGATAAGCAAAAGATGAACAAAGGAATTTCACACTTGGTACACACACGCACACCCACACACACAATTTATTGTTCTCTTTCACCAGTCTGTGGGTTAACTGGGCTCAGCTAGGCAATTCTTGCTTAGGGTCCTTCATACAGTTGTAGACAGGTGTTGGCTGCAGCTGCACCTCCAAGATGGCTCACTCTCTTGGGCAGCAGGTGCAACTGACTATTGGTTGGCATTACAGCTGCATCTGTCCACCAGGGTGTCCACTAATGGCTTCTCATGATCTTTGAGCTTCTGCTAGCATGGAGGCTGCATTCAAGAGGAAGCATCCCACCAGTGAGTGTCCCAAAATACCCAGGAGATGCTGCAAGGCTCTAAGTGGCTTCAAAATCATGCAGCTTTATTTCTGCCATGTTTATTATTTAGCTAGTCACTAAGGCCAGCTCAAATTCAAAGATGGAATTAGACTGCATATCTTGATGGAAGAAGCAGCATGAGTGTGTAGAAAGGGAAGGCATTGATGGTAGCCATCTTTGGAGAATACCTACCTGTTGCCTGTTTACTGAGCTTCTCCAGGGACAGCAGGGCTCAGATTTCAGATTGTGAAAGGTGCCCATCTGTTCTACTGGATCTTGGTTTTAAACTACTTGGTGTTTTGTGGCCATGTAATTTGTGCTCCTGATCATTTTTTAGATCATAATTCCTTTCTTAAAACCAGCTTACTTTTGGAAATCTATACTGATTTGCCTTTTGCAAATGACTGGTTTTGGTATTCATCCTTAAACTTATCTGGATGGAGGTGGTGTGTGAGAAATGACAGCTAGTGCCCCCACCCCCAACCCCCTTTGAACCTTTCAGTTCTTCAATTACAGGAACTTGCATGGTGTGTGTATATGTATGTAGGGTTTGATACTGTGGTGGGAAAAACTCCTCAAATTTGACAGTTTCGCACTTATTTGAAAGCTTATATTTGTGAGTTTGAGCAGTCCAAAGTGCCCTTGTGTACACGCCCTACCTTTGCTTAACTCCTATTATTATCTTGCTACAGAAGGTCATGCCAACTGCTTAATTACATGGAGAGTTATGAAACAGCCAGGGCACCAGAACATTATTCAACTGTGGGTTCCTAAAGGAAAATAAACTCTTCTTGCACTGAGCACAGCTGCCAATAAACCAGGCATGTTTGTTTATTTGTGGCCACATGTATAGCTCCCTTGTAGGAAGGGATTCTATGGCTGGGCAAAAATCTTAGATTCCCTTTTCCTAACAGTACTAGCAGCTATAGTACAATAGAACCATTTTAATTCAGAGAGATTAAATCTGAGTACTTCAAGTCAGACTCTTCTTTTCACTGAATGTAAACAAAACCTCTCTATGAAAGCTTTCCTGCTTCACTTAGGAGTAGGGTAATATATTTCATGGTTTACCCGTAATCAAACATCAGCCTCAATAAAAATGCATTTATTAAAGAGATGATTATGTAGCTTAAGGTTCCCACCTGCCCCTCAACTATCTGCCTTCAGGGGGGAAGAATTTGTGCTAAGAAAATTCATGTTCAGGGAGGTGAGGGCTTTGTTTAGTTCAACCTGTCAGGTTGTTTCAGTCTGACTCCACCTTGAAAACAGGTAGACTTTAACATTTCATACATTACCTTCACTTTACCTTCCCTTATGCAGAAGAATGTGCTAATTTTAAACAAGCTCTTTGCAATTTAGATGCTAAAAGAGAAACAAAAACAGATGAGAAAGAGGTGCTTTCCTGAAGAAGTGTTTTTCATAAGGCAGTAACTGAGGTAGTCACTAAACTCTTCTATAGGAAACAATTTTGCCATCTTTTATTTGTCTAAAGACTTTGGAGAAAAAAAATCTGACTCAAATGCCAAAAGACAACTTTAACCCTCAAATCCCAGAACCCGAGGTCAACCAAAGGTCACACATGCTGTGCCTAAACCAGAAGATTGGCAGGTTCTCTCTCCAAGCAGTGTCTGTTCCTTCTGAAATCTATAGCAAGAACTGAAGCCATGGAAACACTGCTCACTTGTAAGTCAGAGGTACCTGTGATTTATTAAGTGGTATGAGGTGCTGGTCAGGGCATGAAATTAAAAATTGAAAAAGACTCCCACGGCTGCCCTCCTTCTTGAAACCTAATTTAGACCATATCAAAGTTTTTATAAAGACATTCCTATTACCATTGTGCTATATAACCTGTCTGATCCAACCTTCAAATGTTTATGTAAACTGAAATATATCCGGAAAGAAGTCAAAACAAAACAAATATACCATACCATCTCTATCCAGCAGTTCCCTTCTCATTTACATTCAAGCATAAACCTCTCCAAGTGGCTCCAGGTTGTTAGGGCTGGTTAATTAGTGATAATTGCAGAGACTATTTCTTTGAATGCACTGATGGCTTTATGCCTTGCAACCAATTTAGCCTGGAGCTTTAGCACTTGTGAAGTGTGTTGGTGGCTTTTTTTTTTTTTTTAAATCATAACAGATAAGTGCAGTTGGTTTAGTCTCCCTATGACCTGCTGTAGCAATAATGAATGCTTTTAAAACATCTACAGGTTGGTCATGATGTGTTCCTTAATCTGTGAACTCAGCCTTTATTGTCATTTGAGTAGGCGGTTTCTCCTGGGATCTTTTTGGGTGAAGTGCTCTCAGTTTCAGATGCAGTTTGCTAATGATAATTTGTGTCACTTGCAAGTTGTAGCAACATCAGGATCTCATGGTCTATCTTTTGGCTCATGATACCATGTAATTAGAGAGAGTGGAAATGGGAAAGAGTTTTAAAGTGACTGTGTACTCATATTACAATTCTGAAACCCAAAGGAAGAAAAGAGGAACCATTATTTGTGTTAATAATGGAAAAACTCTTATGCTCTTTGGAAGGTACTTTGTAACCTTTTCATTTTGGAATAGAAAATGGAAGTAAATGGGCTTTGCCCTCACAAAGTTGATGTGTTGATGTTATAGTGGTTTTTGGTTTCTCTTCATTCATCCAACATTTATTGGATACTTACCATGTGCTGCATATAGAGAGATAAGAATGAAGAAGAGTGAAGGGGGCACAGGTCCTGCTGTAAGAGTTTTATATACCTTATCTTATTTGAGACTATTGTAATCTTGTGCAGCAGGCAGGGCAGTTGTTCATTATCCCATTTAACAAGTGAGGAAACTGAAGCTTGGAGAAATGATTGCTCTGGGTCACGTAGCAGTGAGAGCCAGGGTGAGGAATCAAGACTCTAAGCTTAATCTTTCTTCCTTACATCTTGAGGTCTCAATGGTGGGGAAATGGGGCAAACACAAATGAGCTTGTAAAAACAAAATGGCAGCCATAGTCACAGTTCACCTACCTGTTCAGAGCTATACACACCAGAGCTAGATCTTTTGGGCAGTGGGAAGTGCAAATAAATAGAACACTGGGATGGTGGGAGTCCCTCAGGACAGGACCTTAAAGCTTCACCCATAAGCACATTCCATGCCTCTGCTACATCCTGATCTCACTTCACACCTCTAATATCCTCTCATAAGCAGGGAGAGTAGCCCCTTCTGCCGTTGGCATGCTCCATCTAAGCTGCATTGAGCAGAACTTTGAAAAGAGTGAGGTTTAGGTGACCAGGACACTGGAGATAAAGTGAATGGCATGTGAGACTTAGTGGAGGATGATGACAAAATAATTTTCTTGGCTTGAGCAAGCAGCACTGTAGTGAGAGATGGGAGCAGTTTTAGGAGTATTGGTCCAGGATGGTCATGGTGGTGGTGACAGCTCTGTGACCAGGAGCAGAACTGGCTTCATGAGCATGCAGCCTGTGCAGCCAGCACCTGGTTTAATGATCTGCTGTCACCGTTTTGAAATTATTAATGTTTGAAGATGGGCACCCACGTTTTTATTTTACACTGAGACCTGAAAATTATGTAGCCTGTCCTGACCAGATATTTTATGTTGTTGTTTATGCTGCTTCAGTATTTGAGTATTAGTATTAGTATTGAGTGTTAGTAATAGAGAATAGTATTCAGTATTAGTATTATTGGGTGTTCAACCAGTTTAAGTATTGGATCAGTGTTGAAAATTAGCATTAGACCTCTGATACTCTTGAAGCTGCATGTTGGGTTGACTGAAGCAGCCAAGGGCTGAAAGAAGAGAGATGTATTTTTCTTACATGTCAGTTGACATAAAATAACCTTAGCTTGGTGGAACAAGAGGAGGGAAAAAACAATAAAAACACTCTAATTTGAGGTTTGTTTAAAGCTAAGATGCAGAAGCAGTGAGTCTCTGTTTTGGGAGAGAAGCACCAAAATGATTTATTTGACATATACTATCCTTATTGTGTGTTCAGTATCCAATATAAACTTTCTTATCCTGAATCTCTTGAATTTCTGGGGCATTAGAGGAGTTGCATAGTATGGCATGTAGGAGATATTTGGCTTCAGAGTTTTATAGAATAGACTTACAGACCAATATATATACATGTATACATACATATAGAGAAAATCTGTGAGATATATTCACATATTGGAGAAGTAGAGGGTAGGGCAGATGTTTCTTTATGTTCAGTTGATAGACATTGCTTCAAATTTGTAACTTTGTCAGGAAAGGGTTGGCTGATGACAATGACAGTGACGATGGGTGATGATATAAATAACAGCAGCAATTGCAACAACAGTCATGGTATATTTGGTGGGTATTTACCATGTGTTAGATACTTGTCTAAGTAGTTTTCAAGAATTAACTCCTTTAATGCTCACAGTAACCTTATGAGGTAGGTACTCTTATTGACATCCTCCTAATTTGACAAATGAGGAAATAGATGTAGTTGAAGAACTTCACTCAATGGTGCAGACATGGTGTGCACTGGTGTTGGACTTGAACTGGCTGTCTGTCTGGTTCCAGAATCTAACCTTTTAACTGAATTATTTTGCTTCCCAATAAATGTTCTTCCATTGATGCTTTTCCCAATAGATGAATACATTTAAAAGACATTTTCCTGTGGCTTTGACTCTTAGATCTGAAGTCTTCATCAGGACTTGTCCCCACCACTAATTTTAACTCAGATGGTGCAGGCAAGGAGTGAAAAAAGTAAATTTGGGTATTTCCTGGTATGGACTCTGGTCGTATACTCTCCCGAGCAACTTGGGAGAAAAAGGCCAGGGCTAAATGGAAAGCTGTGAGTTGTGGTTATCATTTTTTCTTTTTATTTCTTTTTTAATTTTTTAAATGTTTATTTATTTTTGAGACAGAGAGAGAGAGACAGAGCACAAGCAAGGGAGGGGCAGAGAGAAGAGAGATACAGATTCCGAGGCAGGCTCCAGGCTTCACACTGTCAGCACAGAGCCAGATGTGGGGCTCGAACTCATGAACCATGAGCCGAAGTGTGATGCTTAACCAACTGAGCCACCCAGACACACAGGTCATCAATTTCTCTAATTGATATTCTTCTTCTTGCAAAGTTGCTTGGGGTGGTGAGGGTCGCATTGCCCTTCTGCAAAGTCAGAAGATAGTCATGGCTGACTTGTCCCAGATGGTCAAGGAGGGGCCTGTTGAGGTCTTTTTGACTCATCAGTGTTCTTTAAGTGGGGCATCAGGAAGTAGCAGGTGCATTCAAATTGGTGAGGTCTACCTAGGAATCAGAGCCCTCCACTTCTAGATTTCTAAGAAGCTGTCCTTTCCCCTTTGTTTTAGGATCCCTTTGCTTTGCTTCATAGGTCTTTAAAAAGACCTATGTTCTTTAATGTTCTTTAAGTGGGTACAGTGGGTTAATGTTATTTAAGTGGGTACACTGTGTTCATCTATTGATTTTTCTGTTGAGGATTACTCTAACATCCAGTTCAATCAATTTAGCTTTGCACCATTCCATATAAAGAAACAGGTTTTGAATTTCACTGTGAGTTCCATTTTAGGCTCATCTTGAACTTTATCTGTATGTTCTCTTAACCATGAATTCACCAATAAAATGCTTTTAAGTGAAATGTTTACTCAATCTCCTCAGGTATTAAAGGAAAGATTGGCAATCAAAACAGAATTAAAAACAAAGAGGTAGAGTCAAAACAAATTCGGATAAATATTTGTTTGTGACTAACATCTTTGAGTTTAGGCCTTGTGAAGAAGTCATTCTGACTTCTTAAGAGGTTTGCTGTTTGAGGTTGGGGGTGCTTGCAGGTAAAATGGTGCTCCAGCTCACCAACCTACTCCTACCTGGGACCTACTTTTTTGTCCTCTTCCAGCACTGTTTGGAGATCAGTTTGTTCGCAGTATTAAGTTAGTGGGTGTGTCAATCTGATTAAACTGAGTGGGTCTAGCCCCTTGTCTTATGTCAGTTGTCGAAGTAGATCCTGAGAAGTGGATTGAAGTGCAAATGGTTTAGTAATAAAATGTTCTGAGGAGAAACCAGGAAAGAAGGGCAGGAGGCAGGACAGGGAGGGAAAAAAAGCAAATCTAGGACTTCAGGTTAGGTCCCATCCTTAGGCTGATCCCTAGAGAAGCCCTGAAGTGTAAATTATACTACAGTTTGTCCTAGCTTGGGGCAAGAGACCTAGGCCTTCACCCTCTTGTACCATGTAGTCATTAGCCATGTGTGGTGGGAATGTAAACCTGCTCAGCCAATTCTGGCTCTGGCTGCTCCAGGCTATGTGACACTGACAGCTCAAAGTAGGTCTCTTGAGAGAGTGCGAATGAGGGCATTTAGGAGTGTAGCATACAGAGCTGAGGAGGAGCACATAGATCTGGGTAGAGCAGAGCAGAATTTGTTACACGCCTTATTCCTCCAAGTGCAGAACCTGGGAGAAGAGGGTAGGTTTGCCCCTAAGAGCTCATGGAGTGGACATCAGTGAGAGAGTTCTGGAAGGGGAAGAATAGGCAAGTGTGCTTGGAAGCAAGAAAGTAGGTAAAAGTTTCCTCAAACCATAAAGGCAACACAATTTGGGAAGCATCTCCAAAGTAGGAGGACCTGTGCTCTGGTGATTCCTGGCAGCTCAGAGAGTGGTAAGACCACTAAGGGAAATGGCTACTTGCTTTCATCAAGGCTTCCAGCCTTGGCATGGAAGCAGGATAACCACTTGTTTTCAGTGGCTAATGAGTATCTCAGAACTGACCACAATGAGGAAAAACTAGAGGATCTTCCAACATTTTCTGTGCACAAATCAAACCCTTGATTGACCTGGATGGAGACTATAGATGGAGAGGGAGAAATCCAAAAGAGGGCTCCTGGTCTGTTTCTAGATCTGAGAATTTTTGATGAGCTCAGGATATGTCTTAGAGAATCTCAGTTGAACCCTTACAACTATTACCATTTCCTCTCAGTAAGTGAGACTCACAGAGTTTACACAGAACATAGCTAATTTCATTTTTTCCTACTGTTTCTTCAAGCCCATTCTGGAGGCTGGACCCTCTCATACAAGTACTGTGGTCACTCCTAGTTAGAAAATCAGTCTGAGTTTAATAATGATCATGCCTAGTTCAATGTAATAATGAAAAATATACATTTACTTCAAAGTTAAAATTTTTCCTTATCACTGCCACCCCACTCCAAACTGAGACATACAGTGGAGAAGGGGGACACCTGGCTTCTTCACGGTGCTGCCTTAGGTTTCTCATCCCGTCTCATCTACTCTCTAGACTGCCTCTGGCTCCTTCTGTGTTGAAGCAAGGGGAAGGAGAAGAGGGAAGGAAGTAGCAAAGTTCTTACTTAACTAATATTGCCAGGTGTATCAGAACCTGTGGGTGGTTAAAGCCAGCTCTTCTGGAGGGATCATTTTGAGTTTTGCAGGGATAGTCTACACATGCTGATGATGGCTCATGCAGTTCTCTTGCTGGTAGCTTAAAGTTTCTCTCCTTGGGACTCTGGTGACCCACCTTCCTATGGCATCATTTTGTCCTACCAGACAGTCCTCTTGTTTAAGATGTAAGATAATCTTGGGCCAGATGTCCTATGTGGCTGACACCTGACTCCCTGGAAATACTCAGGCTTCTTCTAATCTGTCTGCAAGCATTATCTGGTCATTATGTAGCCATCCCTCTTTTATTCTATTGTGATAGTAGCCTCCTTAGTACTCCCCTTTTACATATCTCAACCAGAAGAAATACCAGTCCACTGTGGCTTCTATATTCAGGCCATGTGTATCAGTCTCTTAGAGTGGACAGTTTATACCCCCTTAACTTGACTTCAGGTAAGGGAGAAGCAACCACAACCTCTCCTCCTTGGGGCAGGAATGGCACACCTGTAGTTCTCTCCAAAAACCCTCCTCTCTGAAATGCCCAATTCACCTTTTAATTTAGTAGAGTGTGCTCTTAATGTGGTAAGGGGCTAATACTTTTATTTATTTTTATTTTTATTTTTGGGGGAAGGCTAATGCTTTTTAAAAGGTGGTTTGTAGATAATGCTTTTGCAAACCAGGTATTGTAGTCTCACACCTCTTTTGAAGTGTGGTGTCAATTGTCTGGTTGCTCAGCCCAAATGAGACTGAAAGATTTCTGTCTTAACTGATGTGGGAAACAAAGGCAGAAGGAAATGGCAGAATTAAATTTCCTTATAACCTGCAGCCCATTGGCAAATACTTGAGGCAGGCAGAGTGAAACTTTTCTCCAGGAACTCCCTCCTGTCTTACCTCATGCTTTGCCAGAGGGAAAAACAACCTTAGCTTGATAATAGCTAGGCCTCCAGTATCCTGTGAGTCTTCTTTAGCATATGAAAATCTCAGTGGAAACTTCCCCTGGACTTTATCTCCCACAACTCCATACTATATAACCAGTGCCTCTTCAAGTCCTGGGCAGCTCTTCCTGGCCATGGATCCTGTCCTTATGCTTTAATAAAATCACCTTTTTGCACCAAAGATGTCTTCAAGAATTCTTTCTTGGCTCCGGACCCCACGAACCCCACTATCGCCCCAAAACCTCAACATTAATACTTGGTCACTAAATAAATAAATAAATAAATAAATAAATAAATAAATAAATAATGGGGCAGCTCTGTGGCTCAATTGGTAGAGAACACAACTCTCTTTTTATGTTTATTTTTAAGAGAGAGAGATACAGAGTGTGAGCAAGGGAGGGGCAGAGAGAGGGAGATACAGAATCCCACGCAGGCTCCAGCATCTGAACTGTCAGCATTGAGCCTGACACAGGGCTTGAACCCACAAACTGTGAGATCGTGACCTGAGCCAAAGTCAGATGCTCAACCGACTGAGCTATGCAGGTGCCTGGAGAACACAACTCTTAATCCCAGGGTCACGAGTTTGAGCCCCATGTTTGGTGTGGAGCCTACTTAAAAATAAATAAATAAATAAATAAAATTAAAATATTTGGTTACCTTGTACAAAAGATAAGTGAAGAAATATTGCATGTATTGATTCTTTCATCTATTCAGTGAACATCAAATACTTTCAATATGCTATTATGTTTAGAAGATGGTATGGGGTGTCTGTAAGGATACATATTGTATAAATATGAAATTCTTTGTATATGTAAAATGTATGTTATTGTGAATGGTATAGTTCTCATGTTGAGTAGTAGCTTTGTGGCTATTTAGTATAAAATAAATACCTTAATTAATGAAGAGGGCCATGCATGGATTAATGGTTTTAATGTGCCATAAACCAAAGATTATAATTAATCTCATTTTGTGCATCCAAGTTGAAAATAAGTAAAAGTGCTCTTGAGGGTCCTCTGAGTCCAGACCTAAAAACAATAATTACTGATGATGTGGGAAACAAAGGCAGAAGGAAATAGCAGATAAAATTAAATTTTCTTATAACCTGCAGCCCATTGACAAATATTTGAGGCAGGCAGAGTAGAACATTTCTCCAGAACTCCCTACTGTCTTAATGTTAATGCTTTGCTAGAAAGGAAAACAACATTAGCCTGACAATAACTAGGCTTCCAGTATCCTGTGAGTCTTCTTGAGTATATGAAAATCCCTTTGGAAACTTCCCCTTGACCTTACCTCTCTCAACTCTCTATTATATAATCAGTCTCTTCTCACGGGTTCCAGGCAGGTCTTTCTGCCCATAGGTCCTGTCCCTGCACTTTAATAAAAATCACCTTTTTCGTGCCGATGACATCTCAAGAATTCTTTCTTGGCTGTTGGCTCCAGATCCCACCAGGGCTCCAAAAACCCCATCAAATGACATTTATTAAGTATGGCTTAAATATTAGGCTAAGTATTTTATAAAAGAGTAAATTCTTTAAACCTTTTAATATATGAGGTAAGAAGTCATATTTTATTTCCTATTTAGAGATGAAAAAACTGAGGTCTGAGGGCCCAAATTCCCATTGCAGACTATGGAAAGAGATGCCGGTCTGCCTGACAACTAGTCTTGGCTCTTCTTCTCAGACATAAATGTCCAAATATCTGGTAGTGTGTGCTCCAAGTCAGGGAAGAGCTGGTGTGTTGGAGCAGGAAGAGCACAGGCTTTGCAGTCAGTCAGAACTTGCTTCAGAGCTGGCTCTACTATTTATTAGCTGTGTGGTTTGGGGCAAATTCATTATTCTTGATCTCTTGAGCCCACCTGTAACATAGAGGATGGTAATATTTACCTGTCAGAGTCTGTTGTGATCCCAGGTAATGACTTCGAAGAAGCTGGCACATTAGAGGTCCTCAAAAATCATACATATTATTGTTGTCATTCCTACTCTTTACCACAAAATGTTTTGTAAGTGCAGTAAAGGAGACGGGTCAGGCTTGGATCTTAAATTTCAGTAATCTAGAACTTTTCTGTTTTGGGAATCAAGCTCCGATGTCCTAGAACTTGTCTCCAGTATAGATGATTCTGTTGTGGTTGTTAATAACAGTGGGCATTTAAGTCACACAACAACCTTGGGGAAGTGCTCAAGACCCCACATTTCTTTCTGACTTGGATTTCCCATATATGGCCTTCTTTTTTCCCTCCAGAATACATACATTCCTTCCCAGGACCTCAGCACCCCTGGACAATACATGATGGTATTTGGCAAAATCTCCTTTTGGCAGTAGAGTGCTTGGTTGTGGCTGGTTTGGACATGATAATGCTATTAAGTCACTCTGCAGGGGATCAAAGGAGAGAAGCTCAAGAAGTATCCCTCTGAATGTTCGCAGCTGATAGCTGAAGGAGTGACAGTTAGTGATGGCGGTTTAGGTCTGCCATTTTCCCATAGACCCACACAACTCTATTCTACCTGTTGTCCACTGGCATCTCCGTTCTGGGCTAGTGACAAGGGCATGTCGCTTAGAACTTGAGTTGTGACTTGGAGGTATAGTTGCTGCTTTTAGCTCTGTCCCCAAACCTCCAGCTGCATGTCCAAATCTGTAGTTTGGAGCCAGGTGCCAGAAGAGTCAGGGAAGCAGGACGTGGGCAAAAAGAACAAGAAGGCCCTACCCTGCCCCTCCATTTCCATTCTTTTCTGTCTGTAGTCCTCCAGTATTGGAACTAGGCTGTGAAATCCCTGGAACCAAATCAGCTGGCAGCTTTCTCAGGCCCAAGATGCTCACTTCTCCTATTCCTTCTCCACAGTTCTCCCCTTCTTTCCATTTAAAAGCTGTTCATAGAACCCCTTCCAGATCTAAGGAATTGTGAAATACCATCATGATGACAGTTTATACATTTAATTAGAAGCTGGGAATTAAGCTCACCATAACCACAAAATGAAAGCTTGAGATTCTCCCAATAAAATCCTGGCTTTCCATGAATGTGGGCTGACTCATCCATCTGTCTTCTACTCCCCACCCCTACCTCTTCTCCAGAGCCCTTGTCTTTCATGCTGAAGTCATCCACTTTCTTCACTTGGGTTTGGAAAACTGCTGAATTTTGTTTAGCCTCATTCCAAAGTTGTCCATCAAAAGCAGGGACATGGAAAGTAACTGCTTGTTGCCCAGGAAACAGGAGAAGAGCATACTGGTTGAGTTTGGGAGTCTCACAAAGACTGTTAATAACTCATTTGAGAACAGACTAAAAATTCACCATTAAACATTGCTCTTCTGATTTGATTTTAAATGTTACATCTAGAAGAATGGGGGATACTGAAATATGTGACTTATTTCCCTCTATGAGTTGAGATAAAGTGGTCCTAATTTTCTTGATGTTTTCTGGCTTTAAAGCTGTGTGAAAGAATGTTTCTTCTTCTGCTTTTGGTGAGAATTAGATGTTTGTCGATTTAACATATGCTTAAAATATTTGGGCTTTGGAAAACTTCTTTGCTAGCCTTTTCCTTTTAGTCAAAATTAATCTCATCTTCCTCCAGCTCTCATGTCATGTGCCTCTAATACAGTGCTTAGCATATTCTGCTTTATTCTGTTGTGACTTTTATTTATGGTTGTCTTATATATCAGATCTCAAGTTCTTCATGGGGAAGAACTATGTCTTATATGTGTTTTTATTTACCTGAGTTTAGTATGTTTTATATTGTAAGCATTCAATACATGTTAAGTTAGATTGAAATCAGAAAGATTACACTGGGGTGGGTGGACTCTGAGTGATAAGCAGCCACCACCTTTGCAAAAGGTGCCTCATTCAGGGTTCAACTGTAGATATAAACTGACACCCTCTTGCTTCTGAGAGCATTCTCTGGCCATGCACATGAGCTTGGAAGCACACAGGTTAGACTTCAAGTGCCAGAGAGTTATTATCTGAGGAGCAACTTTTTGGCCAAGGAGGGACAGGCTTTGCTGGACAAATAACTCAGCCTCTTTGCCCTTACTCTGTTCTACACAGTTTCTTAGAGGGTTCCTATAGCGGTAAGTTCTAGTCCCCTGCAGCTTCTTTTTTTTTTTTCTTTTAATTGGTACATAACGGACATACAACATTATATTTGTTTGAGGTATACAACATAATGATGTGATGTCTGTATATATTGTGAAATGATCACCATAATAAGTCTAGTTAACATCTATCACCATAGACTCTTAAAAACTGAGAACAGACTGAGGGTTGATGGGGGGTGGGAGGGAGGGGAGGGTGAGTGATATGGGTATTGAGGAGGGCACCTGTTGGGATGAGCACTGGGTGTTGTATGGAAACCAATTTGACAATAAATTTCATGTAAAAAAAAATCCATCACCATACATAGTTACAGAACTTTTTTCTGTGATTAGAACTTTTAAGATTTATTCTCTTAGCAACTTTCCCATATGCAATATAGTAGTAAGTATAATTGCTGTGCTATACATTACCTCCCCGTGACTTATTTATTTTATAATTGGAAGTTTGTATTTGACTCTCTTCACTCATTTTGCCTACCCACTGACCTCCTGCCAGTGACAATCACCAATCTGTTCCCTTTATGTGTGAGCTTGGAATTTTGTTTTGGTTTTAGATCACACAAATAAGTGATATTATATAGTTTTTGTTTTTCTCTGTCTGATTTATCTCACTTAGCATAGTACTCTTAAGGGCTATCCATGTAAATGCAAATGGCAAGATTTCATTCTTTTTTAGGGCCAAATAATATTCCACTGTATATATACCATGTTTCTTTATCCATTCATCCATCTGTGGACACTTAAATTGTTTCCATATCTTAGATATTATAAATAATGCTGCAGCGAACATAGAAGTACATATATATTTTTCAGTTGGTGTTTACTTTTTTTTTTTGGCTTAAGTATCTAGAAGTGGAACTGCTAGATTGTATAGTAGTTCAGTTTTTATTTTTTTAAAGGAAACTCTGTACTGTTTTCCATAATGGGTGCACTAATTTACATTTCCACCAACAGTGCACTGGGGGTTACATTTTCTCCATATCCTTGCCAACATTTATGTCTTCTCTTTTTGAGAATAGCCATTCTAACATGTGTGAGGTGGCATTTCATTGTGGTTCTGACTTGCATTTCCCTGATTAGTGATGATGACCATTTTTCATGTACCTGTTGGCCATCTGCCTTCTTTGGAAAAATGTCTATCCATATATTCTGCACAATTTTTTATCAGGTTTATTTTTGCTATTGAGTTATAGGAGTTCTTTATATATTTTAGGTATTAACTCCTTATCAGAAGAGTGATTTGCATATTTTTCTTCCATTCAGGAAGGTGCCTTTTTATCTTGTTGATTGTTCCTTTGTTGTATAGTAGTGTTTTAGTTTGATGTCATTTCACTTGTTTATTTTTACTTTTGTTGCTTTTGCTTCTGGTGTTAGATCCAAAAAATCATTGCCAAGATATAAAGGGACTTACTGCCTATATTTTCTAATAGGACTTTTATGGTTTCAGTCTTATGTTCAAGTCTTTAATCCATTTTGAGTTCATGTATATTTATGGTATAAGACAGTTATTCAGTTTCATTCTTTTGCATGTTGCTTTCCAATTTTCGCACCACCATTTATTAAAGAGACACCTTTCCTCATTGTATTTTCTTGGTTCCTTTGTCATAAATTGACCATATATACATGTTTTTTTGTTTGTTTGTTTTTTTCTGGGCTCTCTGTTCTGTTCCATTGATCTGTATGTCTGTTTTTGTGTCAATACCATACCATTTTGATTACTATAGCTTTGTAATATAGTTTAAAATCAGGGCGCATGATTCTTCTAGTTTAGCTCCTTTTTCTCAAGATTGCTTTGGCTTTTGGGGAGTACCTACAGTTTCTTAACACTCTCTTTATTGGGTTTCCTCCCTTCCCTGTTTCACATTCCCTCTGTATGCTTTCTTGGGATCAACAGCCAAATAAACTACTTCACCCATATCCTTCCCTTAGAGAAGTGCTACAGGGGAACACAAACAATGACTCTGAAACATTCAAAAGTGTAGGAGATGATGACTAGGCCACCAGTGAGAATGAGGATCAGTTAACAAAACCTGTCACCTCTCCTCTTCAAATGAATAATCTGGAGAGGTACATAAGAAATGAAATAGGATTCTGTGGGTGATCCTGAGGCTCTATGGAGTTTTGAATTGGGAGAGGGTGAGATTCTACTTCTGGCTAGGAAATGAAGCTGATGCCTTATAGAAAGGCTCAAAGTAGAGAAGTAGAAATGCAAGCTTAGACCCATAGGTAATGGAACTCATTGAGCACTAGAAATTGCCATGTTTCAGACAGGCCAAATTATCAGAGTAGGAATGTGGTGTTGTAGAAGAAAGGCCTTCCAGATTTACATGCACAGAAACCTTCAGGAGAGGGATGAGGAAGAGGCATTGATCACCTGGCACAGGAGGGTCTAAAGCCTGGATCTGTTGGGGCATGTGGACCATATCTGGGAAGGATCCAAAAGAGTTGAGGGGCAGAGTGTAGGAGAGGAGCTTGAGGCCTCAGGCCAATGTAGCCTGAGGAATACAATCTTAGGTTTGAATCTCAAGCCCTAGTGATCTAGAACTTGTCTGGTTTTAGCTGCTTTATATTCATTTCTTATTTGAAGTGTGTGTGTGTGCACACACATGTGTGCGCATGCACATGTGCACTCATGTGTGTTAGTTGTCACATCAAACGCAGTGCAAAAACACTAGATGAAACTAGTGCTTTTCTACGTATCTGTCAACACAAAGTCTAAGCACATCCTTAGTCTTATGACTGAGTGTGGCAGTCTCTCAGAGCCCGAGGGCTGGTGATAAAGAGAGGAGAGAAGGCAGATAGAAGGGATCTGCTATGTGCACACGTGTCCGTTTCTGAATAGGTTTTATTTGGTTATACAATCTATTCCTGGGATGAATTTTAAGGTATTCTGTTAGGTGCTGTAACAGAGATATTTTTGGTATACAGATATGAAAAATAATGGCAAATCCCTTTTCTGGGGATCTTTTGAAGATGAAGCCAGCTCCCTCAGCAGACAAAAATAAAATAAAACATTGTCCACTGACTTTTGTCTGTAGGAGTAGGTAGAAGGTATTGGAAGATCTCAGCTCTAACTCACTAGCTCTGAGACCTTGGGCAAGTCATTTAACCACTCACCTCTGTCCTCACCTATAAAACAAGGTCTGAAGCCATTTCAAATAGTCCTGGAATTCTGTCATTTAAGGTGAGATGATTGGGTTTGGGTATGGAAGGCTGGATTCAGGAGCTAGTCAAGTAGGGCCTGCCTATATGATCATATTCTAGAAGGCAGAGCTTGGATTCAGCACATTTGGTTGTCTTGGCCTCCATAGAGGTGAGGATGTGAGAACTTTTCTGTAAATACATTTGATTGAAACTATTGGAGGTCTGAATTTATTTCTGTTTTCCTTTCCCTTCTCTTAAACTGTTTTTCTTCATCCCCCAACCCCATAATCATCTTTGTTCAAGTCTAAATGAATGTGTTTGGTTTCAAGATAATCCCCCCCTTTTTAATAATTTCCCTCTTTTAAAGCAGTTTCCCAATACTCTGTCCTGTGGACAGTGGCAGAGGAGAAAAGTAAAAGCTGTTTTTGAGAAAGGACAGTCAGGGGCCTATGTGGGCCAAGTGTTTTATTACCAATGCCCCAGTTTTCTGCACTTTGAGAGTTCTTCTCAGACACTGTCATCAATTTTAGTGCTAAGATGGCAGGGCAGAGAAAAAGGGGTTCAAGGTTGATCTGTTCACACAAGTAACTGGGTTTCTCTCTGGCGGTAGTAGTGTGGGAACATTTATTATAAGGAGCACTTTGTCTGTTCAGAGCTCAATCCCCTAATTACAGGTATATGTTTCACAGTTACATGGAGAACTGTTTCACAGTACTATTTCTCCAGCTCAGTAACTTACCCTTCCTCCTTGTCAATTTCAGTATCAACCTACATGATCTTTTTTTTAACCCTCACCCCCTCTTTTTTAATGCCCTCTAAGGATGTTTGCTGTTGTTTTGTTTGTGGTATATTGAGAAAGGTGGTATGCGCATTTTACAGATTTAGAAAATGTAGATGAAAAGATTTAAGGTATTTGCCCAAGGATCAAAAGTGGAAGCATATTAACTACAACTCCACTTATCATTATCTTCTTCAGAAATCAGTGCCCCACCATTTGGTGTGTGTCTCAAGCCTTTTGCTAGATCCTAGACCATCTAGACTCTGACACTGAATACCCTTCCTACTCACACTTCATACCTTTGAAGTTGGCTTCCAATGATTCCATAATTCATGGCTCCATAGCTTTGTCAAACATTTTCTCTAGGCTAACTACTGTGATTTTACAGTCTTCCTGAAATTCAAGCAACAATCAAAGCTCCACACAAGAAGTCTTGTGGTGGTGAGAAAGGAGGGGAGGAATCTCTTATGGTTGGTATATGGTAAACTATTACTACTGACATATTTGCATGATTACATAAGAAGAGAAGTTGATGAATTGGGACCATTAAGATGTATGGTTCTTGAGCCCAGTTTTCCTATTAGCAGTAGCCACATTAGCCCCTTTGGTTTCCTTTTCTTTAATCTGACTGTGGAGCCACATAGCAATAGCAATTCTGTTTTTTCAACATTTTTTGAGCACTTATTGTGCTCTTGGCATCAGGATGACACAAATGTCTATAATAAATCCTTGCCTTTGAAGGAAAGCAGACCTGCCTTTCTCATGTGCTGTTTTTTAGGGGATTTAGAAAATGGGAGTTTCTGGATAGGGTTATTGTTTATGCAGCTGGTGCCATTGTTTTTAGGATTCTAATAGCTCTTTTGCTGTAATCCATAATTATAATAATACTCATATTTGCATAATTATTGCACTTTAATTTATTTATTTATTTATTTATTTTTTAATATATGAAATTTACTGTCAAATTGGTTTCCATACAACACCCAGTGCTCATCCCAAAAGGTGCCCTCCTCAATACCCATCACCCACCCTGCCCTCCCTCCCACCCCCCATCAACCCTCAGTTTGTTCTCAGTTTTTAACAGTCTCTTATGCTTTGGCTCTCTCCCACTCTAACCTCTTTTTTTTTTTTTTTCCCTTCCCCTCCCCCATGGGTTTCTGTTACGTTTCTCAGGATCCACATAAGAGTGAAACCATATGGTATCTGTCTTTCTCTGTATGGCTTATTTCACTTAGCATCACACTCTCCAGTTCCATCCACGTTGCTACAAAAGGCCATATTTCATTCTTTCTCATTGCCACGTAGTATTCCATTGTGTATATAAACCACAATTTCTTTATCCATTCATCAGTGGATGGACATTTAGGCTCTTTCCATAATTTGGCGATTGTTGAGAGTGCTGCTATAAACATTGGGGTACAAGTGCCCCTATGCATCAGTACTCCTGTATCCCTTGGATAAATTCCTAGCAGTGCTATTGCTGGGTCATAGGGTAGGTCTATTTTTAATTTTCTGAGGAACCTCCACACTGCTTTCCAGAGCGGCTGCACCAATTTGCATTCCCACCAACAGTGCAAGAGGGTTCCCGTCTCTCCACATCCTCTCCAGCATCTATAGTCTCCTGATTTCTTCATTTTGGCCATTCTGACTGGCGTGAGGTGGTATCTGAGTGTGGTTTTGATTTGTATTTCCCTGATGAGGAGCGACGTTGAACATCTTTTCATGTGCCTGTTGGCCATCCGGATGTCTTCTTTAGAGAAGTGTCTATTCATGTTTTCTGCCCATTTCTTCACTGGGTTATTTGTTTTTCGGGTGTGGAGTTTGATGAGCTCTTTATAGATTTTGGATACTAGCCCTTTGTCCGATGTGTCATTTGCAAATATCTTTTCCCATTCCGTTGGTTGCCTTTTAGTTTTGTTGGTTGTTTCCTTTGCTGTGCAGAAGCTTTTTATCTTCATAAGGTCCCAGTAATTCACTTTTGCTTTTAATTCCCTTGCCTTTGGGGATGTGCCGAGTAAGAGATTGCTACGGCTGAGGTCAGAGAGGTCTTTTCCTGCTTTCTCCTCTAAGGTTTTGATGGTTTCCTGTCTCACATTCAGGTCCTTTATCCATTTTGAGTTTATTTTTGTGAATGGTGTGAGAAAGTGGTCTAGTTTCAACCTTCTGCATGTTGCTGTCCAGTTCTCCCAGCACCATTTGTTAAAGAGACTGTCTTTTTTCCATTGGATGTTCTTTCCTGCTTTGTCAAAAATGAGTTGGCCATACGTTTGTGGGTCTAGTTCTGGGGTTTCTATTCGATTCCATTGGTCTATGTGTCTGTTTTTATGCCAATACCATGCTGTCTTGATGATGACAGCTTTGTAGTAGAGGCTAAAGTCTGGGATTGTGATGCCTCCTACTTTGGTCTTCTTCTTCAAAATTACTTTGGCTATTCGGGGCCTTTTGTGGTTCCATATGAATTTTAGGATTGCTTGTTCTAGTTTCGAGAAGAATGCTGGTGCAATTTTGATTGGGATTGCATTGAATGTGTAGATAGCTTTGGGTAGTATTGACATTTTGACAATATTTATTCTTCCAATCCATGAGCAGGGAATGTCTTTCCATTTCTTTATATCTTCTTCAATTACCTGCATAAGCTTTCTATAGTTTTCAGCATACAGATCTTTTACATCTTTGGTTAGATTTATTCCTAGGTATTTTATGCTTCTTGGTGCAATTGTGAATGGGATCAGTTTCTTTATTTGTCTTTCTGTTGCTTCATTGTTAGTGTATAAGAATGCAACTGATTTCTGTACATTGATTTTGTATCCTGCAACTTTGCTGAATTCATGTATCAGTTCTAGCAGACTTTTGGTGGAGTCTATCGGATTTTCCATGTATAATATCATGTCATCTGCAAAAAGCGAAAGCTTGACTTCATCTTTGCCAATTTGGATGCCTTTGATTTCCTTTTGTTGTCTGATTGCTGATGCTAGAACTTCCAGCACTATATTAAACAGCAGCGGTGAGAGTGGGCATCCCTGTCGTGTTCCTGATCTCAGGGAAAAAGCTCTCAGTTTTTCCCCATTGAGGATGATGTTAGCTGTGGGCTTTTCATAAATGGCTTTTATGATCTTTAAGTATGTTCCTTCTATCCCGACTTTCTCAAGGGTTTTTATTAAGAAAGGGTGCTGGATTTTGTCAAAGGCCTTTTCTGCATCGATTGACAGGATCATATGGTTCTTTTCTTTTTTTTTGTTAATGTGATGTATCACGTTGATCGATTTGCGAATGTTGAACCAGCCCTGCATCCCAGGAATGAATCCCACTTGATCATGGTGAATAATTCTTTTTATATGCTGTTGAATTCGATTTGCTAGTATCTTATTGAGAATTTTTGCATCCATATTCATCAGGGATATTGGCCTGTAGTTCTCTTTTTTTATTGGGTCTCTGTCTGGTTTAGGAATCAAAGTAATACTGGCTTCATAGAATGAGTCTGGAAGTTTTCCTTCCCTTTCTATTTCTTGGAATAGCTTGAGAAGGATAGGTATTATCTCTGCTTTAAACGTCTGGTAGAACTCCCCTGGGAAGCCATCTGGTCCTGGACTCTTATTTGTTGGGAGATTTTTGATAACCGATTCAATTTCTTCGCTGGTTATGGGTCTGTTCAAGCTTTCTATTTCCTCCTGATTGAGTTTTGGAAGAGTGTGGGTGTTTAGGAATTTGTCCATTTCTTCCAGGTTGTCCAATTTGTTGGCATATAATTTTTCATAGTATTCCCTGATAATTGTTTGTATCTCTGAGGGATTGGTTGTAATAATTCCATTTTCATTCATGATTTTATCTATTTGGGTCATCTCCCTTTTCTTTTTGAGAAGCCTGGCTAGAGGTTTGTCAATTTTGTTTATTTTTTCAAAAAACCAACTCTTGGTTTCGTTGATCTGCTCTACAGTTTTTTTAGATTCTATATTGTTTATTTCTGCTCTGATCTTTATGATTTCTCTTCTTCTGCTGGGTTTAGGCTGCCTTTGCTGTTCTGCTTCTATTTCCTTTAGGTGTGCTGTTAGATTTTGTATTTGGGATTTTTCTTGTTTCTTGAGATAGGCCTGGATTGCAATGTATTTTCCTCTCAGGACTGCCTTCGCTGCATCCCAAAGTGTTTGGATTGTTGTATTTTCATTTTCGTTTGTTTCCATATATTTTTTAATTTCTTCTCTAATTGCCTGGTTGACCCACTCATTCGTTAGTAGGGTGTTCTTTAACCTCCATGCTTTTGGAGGTTTTCCAGACTTTTTCCTGTGGTTGATTTCAAGCTTCATAGCATTGTGGTCTGAAAGTATGCATGGTATAATTTCAATTCTTGTAAACTTATGAAGGGCTGTTTTGTGACCCAGTATATGATCTATCTTGGAGAATGTTCCATGTGCACTCGAGAAGAAAGTATATTCTGTTGCTTTGGGATGCAGAGTTCTAAATATATCTGTCAAGTCCATCTGATCCAATGTATCATTCAGGGCCCTTGTTTCTTTATTGACTGTGTGTCTAGATGATCTATCCATTTCTGTAAGTGGTGTGTTAAAGTCCCCTGCAATGACCACATTCTTATCAATAAGGTTGCTTATGTTTATGAGTAACTGTTTTATATATCTGGGGGCTCCGGTATTTGGCGCATAGACATTTATAATTGTTAGCTCTTCCTGATGGATAGACCCTGTAATTATTATATAATGCCCTTCTTCATCTCTTGTTACAGCCTTTAATTTAAAGTCTAGTTTGTCTGATATAAGTATGGCTACTCCAGCTTTCTTTTGGCTTCCAGTAGCATGATAAATAGTTCTCCATCCCCTCACTCTCAATCTAAAGGTGTCCTCAGATCTAAAATGAGTCTCTTGTAGACAGCAAATAGATGGGTCTTGTTTTTTTATCCATTCTGATACCCTATGTCTTTTGGTTGGCGCATTTAATCCATTTACATTCAGTGTTATTATAGAAAGATACGGGTTTAGAGTCATTGTGATGTCTGTATGTTTTATGCTTGTAGTGATGTCTCTGGTACTTTGTCTCACAGGATCCCCCTTAGGATCTCTTGTAGGGCTGGTTTCATGGTGACAAATTCCTTCAGTTTTTGTTTGTTTGGGAAGACCTTTATCTCTCCTTCTATTCTAAATGACAGACTTGCTGGATAAAGGATTCTCGGCTGCATATTTTTTCTGTTTAGCACACTGAAGATATCGTGCCAAGCCTTTCTGGCCTGCCAAGTTTCAAAGGAGAGATCAGTCACGAGTCTTATAGGTCTCCCTTTATATGTGAGGGCACGTTTATCCCTTGCTACTTTCAGAATTTTCTCTTTATCCTTGTATTTTGCCAGTTTCACTATGATATGTCGTGCAGAAGATCGATTCAAGTTACGTCTGAAGGGAGTTCTCTGTGCCTCTTGGATTTCAATGCCTTTTTCCTTCCCCAGTTCAGGGAAGTTCTCAGCTATAATTTCTTCAAGTACCCCTTCAGCACCTTTCCCTCTCTCTTCCTCCTCTGGGATACCAATTATGCGTATATTATTTCTTTTTAGTGTATCACTTAGTTCTCTAATTTTCCCCTCATACTCCTGGATTTTTTTATCTCTCTTTCTTTCAGCTTCCTCTTTCTCCATAACTTTATCTTCTAGTTCACCTATTCTCTCCTCTGCCTCTTCAATCCGAGCCGTCGTGGTTTCCATTTTGTTTTGCATTTCGTTTAAAGCGTTTTTCAGCTCCTCGTGACTGTTCCTTAGTCCCTTGATCTCTGTAGCAAGAGATTCTCTGCTGTCCTGTATACTGTTTTCAAGCCCAGCGATTAATTTTATGACTATTATTCTAAATTCACTTTCTGTTATATTATTTAAATCCTTTTTGATCAGTTCATTAGCTGTTGTTATTTCCTGGAGATTCTTCTGAGGGGAATTCTTCCGTTTGGTCATTTTGGACAGTCCCTGGAGTGGTGAGGATCCGCAGGGCACTTCCCCCGTGCTGTGGTGTATAACTGGAGTTGGTGGGCGGGGCCGCAGTCCGACCTGATGTCTGCCCCCAGCCCACCGCTGGGGCCACAGTCAGACTGGTGTGTGCCTTCTCTTCCCCTCTCCTAGGGGCGGGATTCACTGTGGGGTGGTGTGGCCCGTCTGGTCTACTTGCACACTGCCAGGCTTGTGGTGCTGGGGAGCTGGCGTATTAGCTGGGGTTGGTAGGCAAGGTGCACGGGGGCGGGAGGGGCAGGCTTAGCTCGCTTCTCCTTAGGTGATCCACTTCAGGAGGGGCCCTGTGGCAGCGGGAGGGAGTCAGATCCGCTGCCGGAGGTTTGGCTCCGCAGAAGCACAGAGTTGGGTGTTTGCGCGGAGCGAGCAAGTTCCCTGGCAGGAACTGGTTCTCTTTGGGATTTTGGCTGGGGGATGGGCGGGGGAGATGGCGCTGGCGAGCGCCTTTGTTCCCCGCCAAGCTGAGCTCTGCCGTCCGGGGGCTCAGCAGCTCTCCCTCCCTTTGTCCTCCAGCCTTCCCGCTTTCTGAGCAGAGCTGTTAACTTCTGACCTCCCAGACGCTAAGTCGCGCTTGCTGTCAGAACACAGTCCGTCCGGCCCCTCCGCGGGAGAGTTTCAACCCGATCAGTATCATTACAGCACTCTTCGCATCCTCCACAATTTTGGACAGATTTTCTCCTCCTCGTAAATTATGGAAGTCTCTGTGGATATGTGTTAAGCTACCTTCATAGGAGCCAAGGATTCCAAGCACGGAATTACAGCATCGGGGCTCTACTCGCCACGGTGCCCAGCGGCTGCGCAGTCGTTAATTATTGCACTTTATAAAGAGATTTTTCATGCTTAATTTCATAACAGTCCTGTGAGATAGATTGTCAGAATATCATTACCCTCAATTTATAGAGGAAGAAACCGAGGCATAGAAAAGTCAGTGACCTGCCCAAGGTCAATAGCTAGCAAGTTGTACAACCAAATCTCAAACTCTGATCTTGTGACTATGTATGTATGTATGTATGTATTTAGTGAGCAGGAGAGAGAGAATGAGATCAAGTGTGTGGGAAGGGCAGAGAAAGAGGGAGAGAAAGAATCCCAAACAGGGTTTGCGTTGACAGGCTCTGCATTGAGCCCCAGTGCGGGGCTCAATCTCACAAACCATGAGGTCATGACCTGAGCTGAAATCAAGAGTCAAATGCTTAACGGACCGAGCCACCCAGGTGCTCTGATCCTGTGACGCTTCTTATTCAGAAGTCTTATTGCAATTTGTCTCCTTTAGAAAAGAATTGGGATTACACTCAGAACTCATTGAGAGCAGAGAGTTTATCTTGGTTACCTCAGGTTCTTCCCTACCCATACAGCCCCTAGCACAATGTCTGGTACCCATCAAGCCTTAATGCATGTTTATTGGGTGAAATTAAAGGCTTTCAATGTGAGAAGATAAAGAAATGGCCACCTTCCCACCTTCACATTAACAGATTGTAAAGATTCGTATAGTCTATTCTGCCTTGTTCTTGCCCACTAACCTGTATAGGATTAATTGCCCATAAATATTTGTTTGTATGCAACATTTCATTTCTTAGCAGTGTAGGTAATTCCTGGGTAGACAGTATCCTGAAAGTGACACTATTAAATTTGTAGCATTCTACCCTGTCTTGTCTTCAGTTTTATGATAACTTTGAGGACTCCCTTGGAGAATTTGGACTTTGTGGCTGCTCCAGAGACCAGCCAAGTAAATGATTTTAAAAACCAACCTGTGGGGGCGCCTGGGTGGCTCAGTCGGTTAAGCGTCCGACTTCAGCTCAGGTCACGATCTCGCGGTCCGTGAGTTCGAGCCCCGCGTCGGGCTCTGTGCTGACTGCTCAGAGCCTGGAGCCTGTTTCAGATTCTGTGTCTCCCTCTCTCTCTGACCCTCCCCAGTTCATGCTCTGTCTCTCTCTGTCTCAAAAATAAATAAATGTTAAAAAAAAAATTAAAAAAAAAATAAAAACCAACCTGTGAATGTCGTAAAGGCAGAGAGCAGGAGGGTAGGAGTTGTTAGTGCTGTCTCTTTCATAACTGCCCTAGAGATAAGCCAAGTACTTGTGTCAAAGTTCAAGGCTCCAGAAAATGCTCTTCTTGTTTCCATCTTCTAAAAACATTGTCAGCAGAAAAGAATAATTTTAGGCTAAGATAAGCACTTATTCTAGTCTGAAACCACAGTTTCTCAACTTCAAGAAATCTGGTTAACCTCAAGCAGGTGACATTTAATGCTTTTCCCTTTTGTATAAGATGAATTTTAATTTTTCTGTAAGGTCTACAGGCATGAGTTGAAATCCTTCAGTGGATGCCCACTGACCTGAGCTATCCAACTTGTAGTCAGCCAAGTACAGAATCTATTTTAGATGAGTCTCTGTTCCCTTTCTACCCTGTCAGCAGGGAAGAAAGGGGACAATTATTTGGTGATAATTACTCTGATGGCAGTAATCTCTGGCAGCTGCTAGCGAAGAGACATAATTGCCTCCTACCACCCCCTAACCTTTTAAAGTAGAGCTCTGAAACCTTGATAAGAGGGGCTGAAGATATGTGAACATCCTCAAAATAACTTTCCACTTCTTTCACCCAGGCTTTAATTAAACACAATTCATAATTCTTCAGAATATTGGGATGATGCCTATTAAGAGCTTTATAAAGGGGAAAGGCCATAGAAATCGTGTATATTATTATACATTGTTCAGTTCCTTTTATCAAGTCAGGAACCTTTTGGGGCTGTTGCCCTAGGAGTCTGGCTTTTCTTCCTGTGGGGATGAGGCAGACTTGGAGAAATGAATTTTCTTTGGGAAATTTTGGGACAAGATTTTGAAGTGAAAGATATGTGAGTATATATGGACAATAAAATTTGGATAAGTACCACTGAAAGGCAATCTTAAACCTTAACGTCATTTTTCCCATGTACATGGACTCCTCCAAAAGTAAGAAACCACCATCAGCCTTTCTAAAAGGTAGTTTTCAGTTCTTTCCCAGTTTTCTGTGAAGTTTAGTTATCTTTATTATTGTAGGGTTTGGAAGTAGAATGATGTTAATGCCGTTGACTATTGTAATTTTTCTGGCTGTTCTCAGAGAGACAGGAAAAAATGGTGGCAAACAAGCACAGTTGGAGGTGGGCTGTTGGTAACACACACCTGAGTTAGTTTGCTATCACATGAGTAAATATGCCTATTTTTATTTGTTACATATAGAACTTGGGTGCACTTAAAAAATATGATAATGTTCTGGTATAGACAATGTTTTGCTCAGTTCAAACTATTTTATCAAACATTCTGATCACAAATTGTGAGACATTTTCATAAAGTCAAGGGGCCTTAAGAACACACTTAAATTTATTAAATAAAAACCAGAAACCAGTTTTTGTGAACCCCTCTCTACTTTTCTCCATCTCCACTCGAAGCCAAAAACCACACATCATACTCGTCATGGCACAGTTCTTACAGAAATTATAAAATACTCCTTCTAATTTACCTCCTCATTCTTTACCCCATGCTTCATTCCATGAGGATAATCTGTTATCGTTCATTGTGTTTTCTAGCATGTCTGTGTTATGATATGGCTGCTGGTTGAAGGTTAATGAGTGTGGCTGTAAATAACAAGGAGAAGAATGAGACCAGCCTACCACCTAGGCCTTGTAAGCCCTTGAACACAATTGTAGACTTCTTGTAGGGGCCATGTGGATCCTTAGGTATATTGACATGTGAATTGATTGCTCCTGTCTCAAGAATCCACCACTGAGTTGGGACCATTAATTTATCTGAGTAGGAGTGTGTCAGGGGATCTCTAAACAGAAGTGCAATTCTCCTGCCATGGTGAGTAATGCCACAAAAAAACACTGTCCTTTTATAGTTGTGTCATGGCTGTGACAGAATGAATCTGCCTTCCCCTGAGTACCTGCAGAGAGTAACCTAATGGAATTACCCCTTACATTTTTGGTATTTTAAAACATCCCTTCTCAAACTGTAATGAGCACTTGGACCCTATGAAAATCTTATTAAAATGCAGATTCTGATTCTGTAGCTCTGGGGTGGGGCCTGAGATTCTGTATTTATGACAAGCTCTCCATGATGTCAGCCTTTCCACTCCATGGGCCATACTTTGAGTAGCTCTATGAGATGCAGCTATGAGAGGTCCTCTTTCTGGGACCTCCATTAAATCCTTTGGTAGCCCATCCTTAGCCCTGGATGTAGAAATTGGGCTTCCTCCAAGTACTTTAGGAAACTGAGAATTGTTGCTAAATTTTAAAAATCATTTGTTGACTATTTAAAGTATAGTTATTTTTAGAGCATATTTCAGAAAAGATCTTACTGTACATTTTTGCCACTTAATGCATTTAAGCATGATTTGGTCTTTAGAAATACCAATTATCTTCAGCTTGTTAGTATTGCTAATTTGTGTGCTCTGTGTCCATAGAAAAAGTTATGTCATCTGGGAAACACTCATATCTGTGATGATTAACAATAATATTCCTTTGGTAGTGACAGTGAGCCCACAAGTGGATCTGGAAAAAGCATCAGTCAGTGACCTGTAGTCTTTTTTGACCTCAGTGCATATGTCACTTGGAATCTGGTTATCTAATGGTCGTATCTCTGTCTCTTCCTTATAAGGGATGGGTAACTTACAAATAATTTTCCTTTTTCCTCCCTAAAAGGATTGCACTTTCTGGTGTGTGTGTGTGCGTGTGTGTGTGTGTGTGTGTGTGTGTGTGTGTGTGTGTAGGGGGATTCCCCATACTACCAAGCAATTTTTAGACACCAGCTGGGTGTTCTGCCATTCAACTCAATTCTAACAGATTGTAATTGGAAATAGCATCAGATCCGTCAGATTAAGGGCTCAGTCCTGCAAGATTGTCCTTCACTCCAGTCACAATCCCAGGTTATTCCCTGTGCTTCTAATTGACTATAGATTGGAGATTCCAATGACCCTGCCTTGGGTTCAATTAATTTGCTAGAGTGGCTCACAGAACTCAGAGAAACAGCTAAATGGAAGAGATGCATAGGTCAAGGAATGAGGGAAAGGCACAGGGTTTCTGTTCCCTCTCAGAGTGCCACTCTCCCCGTATCTCCACTTGTTGGTCAACCCAGAAGGTCTCTGAACAATGTCCTTTTGGGTTTTTATAAAGGCTTCATTACAAGGCATGATTGATTAAATCATTGGCCCTTGGGAGATTGATTCAATCTCTAGCCCCTCTCCCTTCCCTAAAGCCCTGGTGGTAGAGGGACTGAAAGTTGTAACCCTCTATCATGTAATTGGTTCTCCTAGCAACCAGCCCCCATCCTTAGTTTACCTAGGGGGGCTTTCTGCCTAGCCTATGTTTGTTAACAAAAGATACCCTTGAGGCTCTTATCACCTAGCAAATTTCAAGGTTTTAAGAGCTCTGAACCAGTAACAGTGGAAGAAGAACAAATGTATTTTTCTTATTACAGATCACAATATACCCTCCAAAGATTGAATCTGTATCCATGTGTGGAAATTGGTTAATAGAATCGACTTGTACTAGCTCCAAGTTTAAATAGAAGAAAACAGGTTCATTATTTACTTTATTCCTGTGGCTTAAGAAGAAAGCATGCTAAATTTCCCTTTTTCTTCTTTATTTCTCAGAAGCAGGGGGGATGAACCCTAGATTGTAGGTCCTGGAGGAGGGAATCCCTCAGTGCTTCCTCTCCCATTTCCTCCCCTGCTCCCTTCCTTTGCCTTCCTCCCCAGACCTTTCCAAGGTTAGGAGAGACCCTCAAGGTTGCTGAGGAGGTAAAAAGAAATTGCACTCTGAGGAGCTTGTCATCTGTGGCAAGTGGGAAGGTAAAGGTGGGGTGTTAGGGGAGTGAGGGAGGATGTAGGTGGTCATCCTTACCTTGCAGGGCTGGGAGGGTAGTCATCTGACTGGAGGCTGGAGGCCTGTGGGCTGGGAAGTTCTGAGCTGATGCTTGGCCTGGGCTTGGGGGGCATGTGAGGGTCTAATGGGGTTGGAGCTCTTACTGAAGCAAACCACTGTGCTGGTGCTTCTCACACCTACCTGATGGAATCCTCATTAGAACAGCTCTGGGAAGTTTGTCCTCACACTCCATTTGACATGGATGAATCCACAGCTAAGGGAGGTAAAGTAAAATGGTTGGTGCCACTAAATTAGTAAGTAGTAGAGCCAGTATTTGAACCTAGGTTTTTCTCACTCCAAATCCCTTGAAAGCCTATGGTGCAAAGCAGGGCATTATGGGAATTAGTAAGACCTTTTGTAACCTAAGGCACGTGAATGAGATGGCAGACAGGCTGAGGTCCAGATGCTAAAATTGGTTTGTTTACAGTTTACATTTTTAAAAACTCTGTTATATTTAAAAAAATTATTTTTAGCATTTATTCACTTTTGAGAGTGAGAGAGACAGAGCGCGAGCAAGGGAGGAGTGGAGAGGGAGACACAGAATCTGAAGCAGGCTCCAGGCTCCGAGCTGTCAGCACTGAACCTGACATGGGGCTTGAACCCATGGACCGTGAGATCATGACCTGAGCCGAAGTTGGATGCCCAACCAACTGAGCCACCCAGGCACCCCAAAACTCTGCCATATTTTAACACACATGTTGGTGTTTGAGAGATTCTAGTTTTTGCAGAAAACTACTTAAGTTCCTCTTTAGAATTCCTTTTGTACTTGGCAGAATTGGGTTTCTAAATGCTACCAAGCTTAAAGGTAGTTAGGTAACCAAACTCCAGGAGCTTGCTGCTAGAGTAATTAAATTTGAATACAATCCAAGCAAGTGTTGAAAGCAAAATACTTTATTACTTGTGACAAGTAAGGAGATCGGAAGCACTGCTTCCCTATGGTGTTAGTACAAGAAGTGTTTATTTAGTGTACTGGGGGTGGAGGCAGAGAGCTCACATATACATTAAGGAACTTATATCTATTCTCTTTCTTAGGCACTGAATTCTTTGTGCATGCCTAGCATGTCAATATGCTAGTGCATAGATCGCATGTTCAAAAATGGTGGAAAACCCTGCCAATAAGAGGAGATCTTAGTATTATAATGAGCTAAAGGTAACCTCTGGGCAACTCAGGGGGGCTTCTGTACAGCTCTTCAGCTCCAGTGTGGCTCAAATTGGCTCATGTAAGGGGCTATCAGGTGAAACACCTAGTTGGCTAAAACTGTTGTTTCTGCAAAACAAAACACATTTCTTCCCTGCTTTTGTCTCTTCCCTTCTTCCCTTCTACTGATAGCTTTTAGCTCTCTGATTTGAGTAACTTCCTTAGTTGCATCCTGTCTAACCAGTTATAGTAGTATCTCTTGGGTGTACAAGGAGACAGAGGTATAGACAGCACATCCTTCAGTGCAGGGGGTCAGGGGCTTCCACAGGATGTTTTAAAGAAGATCATAGAATTCAGCTCAGCTTCTCTGTGGCCAAACCACAAAATGCTTAGGTTTCCTTAATGTTCCAGAATCCCAGAGGCCCTCCCCATGAAGGAATGCTGAGCTCTGTAAAATCTTAAGGGGAAAGATACCAAATCCCCTGGTAGTATAGACAAATTTATCTGGTTGAGGGAATTTGGGTGTGAATTGAATTCCTTAAATGTTCATTACAGGGAATTGTAGTATGTAGGCATAGAAATTATCTATGCCAGGGTGGGTCAAACTCCATTGTGTCTAGGAATCACCTGGGGATCTTGGTAAAATGCAGATTTTGATTTTCCGAGAACCAGAAAACCTGGGGTAGGGCCTGAGATCCTCCATTTTTCCTAAGTTCCTGGGTGATGGAACACACTTTGAGTAGCAAGGATCTTGCGTTCTGCCTCCCCTGCATTGTTCTTGTTCCCCTTCTCCAAGCCCAGTCAACATTCCCTTACTTTGGGATAATTTTATTTAGGGATGCATGACAGACAAGAAGAAGAGAGTATGAAAAATCTTTTTTTTTTTTTAACGTTTATTTATTTTTGGGACAGAGAGAGACAGAGCATGAATGGGGGAGGGGCAGAGAGAGAGGGAGACACAGAATCAGAAGCAGGCTCTGAGCCATCAGCCCAGAGCCTGATGTGGGGCTCAAATTCACAGACCGTGAGATCATGACCTGAGCTGAAGTCGTACACTTAACCGACTGAGCCACCCAGGCGCCCTGAAAAATCTTTTGAGTAGATCTTGTGGAATCTCTTTTGTAGCATATTTTAGTTCTGAAAAGGTGTCAGTGTTATGAAGACAATCATAAAAATGTGGTAGTGTTTGTAGTCAAATAAGCTTTAGGGGTTTTTGGGTTGGAAAGTTCAAGTTTCTTTATTTCATTGACTTCTCAGAATCTTTCATTGGCTAATGTGCATTGTGTCTCTTATAAAGGAATTTTTCTCAAATTTGACCAAAGAATACTTTTTTTGAGGACCATATTAAGAACATAATGTTCACCAAAACTGGCCATTTCAGACATTGACACAGGTGACCACACGAGAGAAAGAACTTTTCTCTAAAATACTATGTAAACATAAAATTTAGAGAATGAAAACAATTTCATATTTATTTTAGAGATATTTTAGATCAACTGGAATATGGGGCAGGAACGAGTCACCTAGAAAATGCTTGTATGTGGGGAGAGGTAGTTAGGGGGCTTAGTCCACAAGGCTAGCAAGGGTATGGTGTGGAGAAACCCAGGAGATAGGAATTTGCCTGGGCAAATTCAGGCAATTATCATTCCTTTTGGATCACAGTGACTGAGTCCTTCTCCTTTTTAGGGGAATTCCCTACCTGATTAGGCAAAGCCTCCTCTCATGGAGAAGCTGAACATGGCAGATTTGTGTTTTCTCAGCCTATTTTGCACCTAGGTTCTGGGCATATTGATCCAGGGTCCATCAGTCAGAAGCGTCTTTCCTCAATTTTGAGTCAGAGCAAAAACAGACACCCTGTGGATACCATTCTGGTGAGGGTGGGTAGCAGTGACACTACATTTAGTTTCTAGAGGCTACAGGGGCTGTGGTTTCATAGCCAACATCCAGTGCCCAGTGCCAGCTATGCACATAGTACCTGTTACAGGGTCTGTGCTCAGTAGTGATGATAGCAGTGGCTCGCTGGGACAGCCTCATGGCCTAATTTGGGGCATTGTTCTTGGTGGACAGACTCTGAGCCTGTTTCCTCACTATCCTAGGAACTCTTGAGTTTATATGCTTTTTATAACCACCTTTTCTGCTTAAATGAATAAGAGTTGGTTTCTGTTGCTTATAGCTTAGAATCCTGACAGACATAGAGGGTGAATGGAACCTCTTGACTCAGCTTCATATAGCCCCAGAGAGAATTTCTAATCTTTAATTATAGGGTGGGCTTTGGGGTTTATGAAGGAAGGTGTGTGTGACCCAAGGGTCAAGGTCAGATATACCCTAGCAGCCATGGTGTTCCGGTTCAGTTGTGATAAAGCAGGTGAAGAAATTAGTATCATTTGGTGAGCACTCACAAGGTTCTAACTAGATTCTCATATATATCTTTCTCATAATAATCATGTTGTTATCCTCATTTTGTAGAAGGGGAAGCTGAGACATGTGGAGCATAATTAATTGTCTAAATAGTAAGTGTTGGAGGTGGCATTCCAGCCAAGGTCTGTCTGACTTCATTTACCACTATGTCAGGTTGCCACTCAGTGGTTTGGTCCACAATTATTAGAAGAGTTCTTCCATCTGTCTGACACGATGATAATCTTAGGTAATACTTGCCTTCATGGAGATTAAGATTTAATGTAAGAGACACACACTAACCTATAACTACAAAGTAGGAAAGAGGGCTAAAATGAGAATATGTAACAGGGAAACCTGACCTAGACATAGATGTGTGGAGGGGAAATGGTTTTCCTGAAAGAGTACTCTTTCAGCTGGAGTTCAATGGCTGGGTAGGAGGTAATTAGGTTGAATGGAGAAAGGGAGAAGGGCTTTCTTAGGGAGAACTAAATACAAACCAGACACATCCCATGCTCAGTTGCTACCCTGAGATTTCCTCAAGTGTAGCAAACTGGTTTTCTGGATTAAATGGTCATCTGCTCTGTTAATGACAGATACAGGAGAACAATGAAAGAAAAAGAATCAGAGCTGCAAAGTTACAGTAGAAGATGAGACAAAAACCTTTCTCTTTGGGGTAAATGGTCCTGGAATCAATCACCTGTCTGTACAAGGCCTGTCTTACTCTATCTTAAGAAATGAGCACTCTGCTGGTTTCTAAATGGAGAATGAGAAACAGTGTTGAATATAGCCCTCTTCAGCAGTTCTAAGCTTTGTACTGGCGGCTGTAGGCTGGCAGACACCAGACAGTGAAGGAAGAGAGGATGGTACAACGTGAGGGGAAGCTTGTCACCCATGCAAAAATGGATAGAGTCAGATGAAATGGGCTACTGGGTTGTGTTTTTCTGGGTACCGATACTTGTTTCTTCTGGGAGATGCTCCTTGTCAGGGGACATGTTGCAGAATGATATTGGAAATACTATTATTATTTATATCAAAATTTGGGGGGGTGTAAAAATCTGAATGTAAGGTCCAATTTGATGTTTTTTAAAAGTGAAAATCCTCAATCTCAATGAAAATTCCTTGTGACAGTTAAAGCTCAGCTTCAAAGTCACCCCTCCAGGAATCCTTCCTTGATTATGTCAGACAGAATTGATGTCTCACTCCTTGGACCTCTCAGTACCCTAGAGGGCACCGTTCTCTCAGGGCTCAAACCATATCTGCTTGGTATAGTCTTCTTTGGGTCCATTTCTTATCTTCCCAGCCTCATTAAAAGTTTGATGAGAAGAGGAGCTATGTATCATGACATTGTAATGGCCAAAGTGTTCTGTATGTAATAGATGCTCTCTGCAAAAATTTGCAAGAAGAATGGAAACTGAAAGTTGATTTTCAGTAAAAGCTGTCTTTTATTTTGTCGTGCATGTAAGTGCCTATTAAAGTGAAGAGCACATTATATAGAGAGCTGAAAAAAGAATTTAGAAGGTAGGGCTTAGCACATATGCCTTAGTTTATTGTGTAGAATAATCAACAAAAAGAGCTCCTTATTTAAGCCCTTCAGCAAACCTCTGGAGTATATTGTGGATTAGGAAATCTAGATTTAAGTCATGGTCCTGGTACTTGCTTGCTGTGATCTCAGGCAAGTCGCTTAATCTCTCTGAACTTTGTTTTTCTCATTTGTAATATGAAGGAAATGATATCTCTAACTTGTAGGATTTCAAAGAGAACTAAAGAAATAGCACAGAGGTACCCTTCTCCCTCACCCTCAAGGATAATTCCTGTGGTGGATCCTAATAGAATGGAGGGAAGAACTCTGGTGTTCAGTCTTTTGATGCAGCATGAGATGCTCTGCTGCAGCCTGAGAGAGGAAATTCAAGCACACTGTACACTATGATTTTGAGGCTGGGGCTGTATACTTTGCTTCAGAGCAAGTATGTCTCTGGCTCATGATGCCCATTTGTGAATTAATGGGCAGGACAAGTTGTTCTTTTCCTAGGCACTTTCAAAGCAATAGGTTGGTATCATAAATTACCATAAATCACTTGTCCTCTCAAAGTAAGACCTTTTTTGTATGGGATGAAGGCACTAATTCCCTCAATAAAGGGGTGGACCTACAGCCTCAGTGCCTCTCATGAGATGGGATTTGTTAATAAGGAAAGTAGGCAGACCCATGTATGTTGGGGTACAAACTCTGGGGTCTGCAGCCATGACCGTACCTAAGGGGACTACACATTCTGCTTGGGTTTAGAATAAAGTAGCCTGTGCAACGGTTCCAAAGAGGAGCCTCCAGGGAGCCCTCCCCCAGATGGACATTCTGCTCCATGCCTGGATCCAGGCTTCCACCCTCTCCCTGGGGTCTGGGAATCAGAGAAAACCAGGAGTGCCAGGAAGAGCACAGCTGATCAAGCTTTAAGAACAGTTTCAGCTCAGTGTAAGAATTGGGTAAGTTCTTGGTGTCAGAGCAGATACTTATCGGTGGGTGGAAGAACAAGGAAGGGACCAGGATGCAGAGTTGGCTTCCGTTGGTCAGGGTCAGCCTGAGCTGTGGTGTTAAGGGGGTTTCAGTAGCCACTGTTGTTTCTGTCACTCTGGCAACCAGAGGAGAAATACACTACGCCCAGTGCAGGTGCACTCAGATTGAGTGGGCCCATTTCCTCCAAACAGCCCTGGCTGGCCTTTAGACAGCCTCTGGGTTCCTCCCAGGATAGTTAGCTGAAAGTTTTTGGGGTGTGGAGACAGAAATGTGGAAAATCTGAATTTCAGGTCAGTTTGCCTACAGGGGCTGCTGGCAGCAGCCGGGTGGTGCCGTCCTAGGCTGCACAAGAAAGCTGTGCTTAGGTTTAGAAGGGTCACCAAGATCTCTTTCCTTTGCCCAGTAGGCTTTCCTGCTTCTGGCAACTGCAGCCTTAACAATTGCATCCTGGATCCTCTTGAGGAAGGTCAGGGCTGGGTCAGACCCTGGACTTGTATCTCCACCCTGGAGTTCTGATGAGAAGCTGCAGCAGCCATGGAGGCTGTCAGTGCCTACCCCTGCTGAGCTCACGGACACTCACCAAGCCCTCTGCTCTGCACACCCTCAGGGGTTGTCTCTCTATAAGGAGCTCAGGGTGATGGGCTCTGGGTTCTGGCTTACAGTGGCTCAGATCTCTATCCCTTTCCTGATCTGTGAAATGGAAATAGTTAAACCTACTGTAGACTTAGAAGGAGGAAGTCTCTGTGAAAATAACTAAGACTGCATTTGGCACATAGCAGGTGCTCAGTAAATGGAGCCTTTTTTGCCCCTAGCTTAAGCACCAGAATTCAAGAGGCCCCCATTTCTGATGTTTCAGTATCAAAAATATGCAGTCAACCCAGTACATCAGTAAATCCTGTAGCTCTGTCTTCTCAATATATCCAGAAACTCTCCTCTTTTGCCATCTCCACTCTTACCACCTTTTCCCAGCACCATCACCTTTTGTCTGGATTACTGCAGTTGCCTCTGAACTTGGCTCACTGTTTCTGTCCCTGAACACTCAGTCTCTCCCCACACAAAGAGATCTTTCTAGACCATTAATTATATGGTATCTATACTCTGCTCAGGACTTGCCAGAGTCTGCCAGTCTCGTTCTGAGCCTATGCCATCATGGTTCCCTCATCTGTGACCTTGTTTCCTATTCATCTCTCCTTGTTCCTTCTACTCAAGCCATAAGGGCCCCCTTACTGTTCTGTGAAAGTACCAAGCTCACTCCCACCCCAGGACATTTGTACTTGATTTCTCCTCTGCCTAGTGTGGTTTTCTCTCAGATATCTTTATGGCTCATGTCTCACTTCCTTGAGGTCTCTGCTCAGCTGTCACCTTCTCAAGTGGGCCTCCATGACTGCTTATATAAAACACATTATTCCCAGTCCCCATCTCTTTATTTCCTCCTCCTTACTTACTTATTCTTCATATCCCTATCATAACCTGAAATATATGTGTGTTTGTGTGTGTGTGTGTGTGTGTGTGTGTGTGTGTGTTTCACTCTACCACAATGTCTGCTCCACAGGGCAGGGAATTTAGTTTCTTGTGTGTGTGTGTTGTGTGTGTGTGTGTGTGTGTGTGTGTGTGTGTGTGTTCACTCTACCACAATGTCTGCTCCACAGGGCAGGGAATTTAGTTTCTTTCCTGCTAAATCTCCAGTGCCTGGAATAGTGCTTGGCATATAGTATGCTCTAAATGGATATAAAATTAAATGAATGAATTAATTAATGGGTTGAAGGAAAGGATATGTACACATATATTTAAGTAGTCTGCCTTAAGTGAAAGATTTATATGTTTAGTCATCTTTTTAACAAACTTTCTCTAGAGATAATTTCTTTGCAGGGGATTTTTTTTCTTTACCTTTTTTTTTTCTTTTTGCATGATCAGCATGGGAGCGTCTGTACATCCTTGTAATATTTAAGGTACCCCCACCTTGGCCCTAGCCTCAGGTGATGATGAGAACACTCTCAGGGCAGTGACCTAGCTGCAGGGATTGGAGTGTGGTTCGTGCAGACTGTTTATGGAGACCTGTCTCTTAGATGCAGGAACACCATTGAGAGCTATATTTGTATTTATTGCTGATGGGTGGCTGAGGCAGAGCTGTGGGAGGAAGGGAAGAAGACATAGAGGCTGTGGAAATAGGCAGGAAGATGGAAGGGAAGTAGTTGAAGTAATTTCCTCCATCAAGCCCCACCATGGTTATGAAAATTAATATCTGCCTATAGAGAGGTAAATTAGAGGCACCCAGTGGGGAAGGGACATGTTTCCAATTAGGAAACACTTGTGTGGTTTGGCAGCTTCCACCTAGATGCCAGCTGCCCCTGGTAACTCTCTGAGTCTTTTCTCCACTGCCTTATATTTTTTGTGAAGACCTGATGTAAGATAAGGGTAGGATTTCCTTAAAGTAATATGAGAAAACTGTGAGGAAAGCAGGAGAGTGAAAATCCTGCCAATGGCAAGGAGGCTACAAACTTTAATCTTCTCAAACTAAATAGACTCAGGGTTGCATCTGGAATTGTGTGTGCTTGGCAAGCCTAGGGTGGAACCCCTCTGAAAAACATCTGACAGGAATCGCCTCTTTGTCAAATGTGAAAAGAAGCTCCCACCCAATTATTAAGAGGCTGCATAAGAGGAAAGGAAAAGTTTGTGCAGCTAACATAACATGAGGCTTGCCAAAATCATCCTGCCCTAATTCTCTTGTTAACAGAACTGCTTTTCTAAAGAGCAAGTAACTCGTGATTAGGTTTCTTGATTCTGTCTGCCACTCCTGCTGTACACCCCCCACCCCACCCGGGACCCCTGGCCCAGAGCTCAGCCTTGCTCTGTGTTTTCACTGGTGGGGTATTCTTTAAAGCTTGAAACTCCAGATATTCAGTTGAGAGCACAGTGATGTACACTCAGGATGCAGTGTAAGTGGCCACAAATGTCATATTGCTTATCTTGGTGTGTGCAACACCCAGCAGCTGCGGGTGTTTAACAAGGAGGCTGCACAGGGGCTTTGAGAATCATACTGTGTGTGCTTTGTTCATGCATTTTGCAGCTGATTTAAGAGCAAGAAAGGAACAAAACCAATCCGATGTCTTTACTCCAGAGATCATCCACATCCTTCCTAGGGCAGGAAGAGCAGGTGACTGGGACACTGGACATTTGGCAAGCTGGTGGTTTTCCTGCATTGGCATGCTTTACCGGGGTTTTCATGAAAAGACAATGACCTTTACAGAAAACAATGACCTTTGCAGAGATCTCTAAACCCTGGCAACTTAGCAGCAAGCTCAGTTCTGAAAGCATTCCTTTTGCCTTTCCCAACAGAGTTGAACAACTGGAAAGAAAGTAAGGAACTTTAAAAAAAATCACCGAAGTTTTTGGCAAACTTTAGACGCTCTTTCCCCCCACCCTGTAATTAAGGCACAAGTAAACAGTAAGAGAATATCAAATTGCAGCTTGCTTCAGTAATAGGTACCCAGGTGGAGCTGCTGCTTGTATGGACCTGTGCCTTGACACAGAGGGCAGACTCTCTGGGGAGCACTCCAATGGGTCCCCAGATCTGACACATCAATATTAAGATTTGAGGATTTGGAGCTGAGTGATAGGAAAGGGTGAGTCCTCTAGGGACATTATCTGTAAAAAGAAAAAGTTTCTTCCTCCTTCACAGTTACCCTCTCCCCACAAACTCTGAACCCCTTCTAATTTTTGGAAGTCATCTCCTGGATGGTACAGCTTTACCTTGAAGAGGTTGGTGGGTCGAAGGAATCCAAAGCACTCTTCTGAGTAAAGTGTGTGTGAAGAGTCTCTGGTCAAGTCAGACTGGCTTGCTTGGTCTGTGCCCACCTGTATGAACCCAGACAAGTTGTTCACTTCCCTTAGCTTTAGTTTTCTCAACTCTAAAAAGAGAGTGGTACTTAGCTTATAGGGTCCCCATGGAGCTAAAATGAAACAATGTAAAGTGCCTGGCCTATAATAACCACTCAACCACTGATACTGCATGTATTGTTAGTTCCTTTCTATTTATTGTTGAGGAGTACTCCATGGTATGACTCTACCGCAATTGGTTTATCCATTCAATTGTTGATTTGATGTCTGGGTTGCTCTCAGTTTTTAGCTATTACAAATAAAGCTGCTACTGTTTGTGCATCAGTCTTTATGGATATAGTTTCCCTTTGCTGTTGAGTGAATACTTAGGAGTAGAATGGATAGATCATATGGTAGGTATATGTATAATTTTTAAAGAAACTGTCAAATTGTTTTCTGAAGTGATTGCATCATTGCATACCAGGAATGTATGAGAGTTCCAATTCCTCCACACCCTTGACAATACTTGGTATGGTCAGTCTTTGTAATTTTATCCATTCTAATAGAGGTGTAGTGGTAGGTGATTCACATTTGCTTTGGGTTGCAGTGAGGGTACTTAGGTGAATATTTTGTGCAACTGTACTATTCATTTGTTATGTAGTGCATAGGACTCAAAGTTCAAATATTATCTGAAGACAAATACTCATGAAATTAATTTTTTAAGTGTTTATTTATTTATTGAGAGACAGAGAGACAGACAGAGCATGAGTGGGGGAGGGGAAGAGAGAGAGGGAGACACAGAATCTGAAGCAGGCTCCAGGCTCTGAAGTGTCAGCACAGAGCCCAGTATGGCCCTTGAATTCATAAACTGCAAGATCATGACCTGAGCCAAAAAGTTGGACACTCAACCGACTGAACCACCCAGGTGCCGCATTGTGAAATTCAATCTTTGGCACACGGTTGGCTGCATCCAAGTCAAAAGAGTAAGTGAATTTCAAGCAACGGCCTAAGGATTCAGTGCTATAGACTCCTCAGTTTTCTTCCTATTGCTCCTACTAAAGCCAGATAATTGCTATGATTTCATTACTTCACCTATGAAGCCAGTAATGATCCCTGGTTCATATCACCTTTAGTTCTTATTACTAATAATAACTAATACCATAAGATTGGCAACTCTATGAAGTTTCCCCCTGTTTATAATAATGAGGTTAGTGAAAATGTTGACTCCTTTTTAGGATCCAAAAGAGAGGACCCATAGGAGAAATTTAATTCTAATCTTAGTTGTAGGAATAGCATTGCTTTTCCTAAATAAATGGTTTGTTCTCCCCTGATGGATACTGGGAACTGTGGTGTTCCTTTCTTCATAATGGTAGCCAAGAACTTAGAGCCAAATTTGCCTTCATAGCAAGTTGATGAGACTGTGCGATACACTTTACAAACTAACTCATACCTGACTTCAGCTTACTTTCCTGTTTGATTTTGTTTGCTTTATTTTTCTTATTAGTTAAAGGATTTTAACTTTAAATGATTTAATTATTAATTTTTTAATGTTTTATTTTTGAGAGAGAGACAGAAAGAGTGTGAGTGGAGAAGGGACAAAGAGAGAGGGAGACACAGAATCTGAAGCAGGCTCCAGACTCTGAGCTGTCAGCATAGAGCCCAAAGTGGGGTTCAGACCCACAAACGATGAGATCATGACCCAAGCTGAAGTCGGATGCTTAGTCGACTGAGCCACCCAGTTGCCCCTAAATGATTTTATTTTTAAATAAATTTTTAAAAGTGTTTATTTTTGAGAGAAAGAGCAAGTGTGAGCAGGGAAGGGGTAGAGGGAGACAGAGGATCTGAAGCAGGCTCTGTGCTGACAGCAGAGAGCCCGATGTGGGGTTCAAACTCATGAACCATGAGGCCATAACTTGAGCTGAAGTTGGATGCTCAAGCGACTAAGCCACTCAGGCGCCCTTTAAATAAATTTTTGACTGCTTCAAAGTCACCTGGTCCCCTTCTCAGGGGCAACTGCTGTTACCAGTTTGTTGCCTCCCCTGACCCCCACCCAGATCTAACCTATGTGAATATAATCAAATTAATGGGGTATGTAGCACATATTTGTAAGCAGTTTGTTAAATGAGTTGGAGTTTATAAACAAGTAACTTTATTTCTGCTCATGACCAAATTTACTTAAAATTTACCTCTGTTGTTTCCTTGCCCACCCATGGATGAATTCTCTGGTACTTCCCTTAGTTTTTCTAGTCACTTTCAGTTATTTATGGAGAGTCTCATTTTCATTTAAAGAGTGTGAATTAATATAGAAACAAAATATCAATCTCTCTTCCCAGTGGAAACATCTCCCTTTACTTAGCTACCTGGGACCTGGCTCTGGCTCAGATGTGCTTTGGGGCTTAGCCTGCCTTCTGATGTTTCCCATCCTTGCTCGTTTGCTGCTCCTCTCCACTCACTTTGTTTTCTCTGGCTCTTCCAGGTTTGGTGGGCTGTGGGAACTTGCACCTGCCACTTTCTTTAGAGGAACTCCCTTGGGCTACTGCAGCCTCTTCACTTATAAGTGTAGAGATCTAAGTGTGCCTGGTAGTCTGGGAGTTTATGTCTTCCTTCATTCCTTCATTCGAAGCAATGACTGACTGGAACAGGAAAATGAAAGCCTTATGCCTTTGCCACAAAAAGGGACGAACTCTTGAAGTGTAATTTATGCCCCAGAGCTCCCTTTGAGATCAGCCTGAGGCTGGAACTATGCTGGAAATCTCATCTTTCCGTGGCTTCTTCTCCTTCTTTGTCTTGTCTCCCACCTTCTTACCAGATTCTCTGAACGTACTTCCTTAATAAGTCACTTATTACACATTAACCCTCATTTCAGAGTTTGCTTCTTAGTAACCCAACCTAAGACAGCAGATATCCAAATACTGACACTCTCCTGGGATACTGTTGAAGGTTCCTTAGAGTTCCTTCACTGAGGCCCTCTAACCACAGTTTTCTGGTCATGGCTGGGGTCTGCCTGGGAAAAGGCTATTTACAACTCTCCTCTTGTTTTTTATTTATTTATTTATTTATTTATTTATTTATTTATTTATTTATTTAATGTTTATTTATTTCTGAGACAGACAGAGACAGAGCATGAGCAAGCGAGGGGCAGAGAGACAGGGAGACACAGAATCTGACGTAGGCTCCAGGCTCTGAGCTGTCAGCACAGAGCCCGATGTGGGGCTCAAACTCACAAACCATGAGATTATGACCTGAGCTGAAGTCGGTCGCTCAACTGACTGAGCCACCCAGGCGCCCCTACAACTCTCCTCTTGTGTCCTGGCTTCCAGGGTCCACCCTTTAGACTCAGGATTGGAGACTTTAATTCTAACTGTACAGTAGTCAAACTCAGTTGTATTTAAGTCACCACACAGCTTCCCTCTCTTTCACTTTAAAAATGTTATTAATTATATATACATCGCCAGGATTTATAACATTTATCTTCTGTTGTATAAATAAATACCTATAGTTGTTCTAGTTAACTCTCCTTTGATTGAGTGGATGAAATACACAAAATAACCAGCAATTATTTTAAGGAGGCCTTTCAGTTGTTTTGTTTAGGTAATAATTTGTTTTAGTAGCTTCCACAAGTGAAAAACTATAGTCACTGAACTCTTGCATTTTCAGAATTATGTACCTATTGTTTTTACACTTCTGTTGGTAGATAATAAAATTCTTGGGTTACAGTTTTCATTTTTTGTGGACCTTGTTAGCATGCTTTACTGCATGACTTTTTCAGCCTCTGTAAGTGACCTGATTTTTTTTTCAGGATACTAAAAGGATTCTTTTTTTTTTTTTTTAATGTTTATTTATTTATTTTGGAGAGAGAGAGTGATAGAGAGCAATCAGGGGAAGGGCAGAGAGAGAGAGAGAGAGAGAGAGAGAGAGAGAGGGAGACAGGATCCCAAGCAGACTCTGTACTGCCATTTTGAAGCCCGATCTCAAACTCATGAATCGTGAGATCATGACCTGAGCCAAAATCAAGAGCTGGACACTTAACCAACTGAGCCACCCAGGAGCCCCTAAAAGGATTCTTTTTTATCTTTGAAGTTGGACAATTATTCTGTGATTTTGTTTTCCTAGGGATGAGATGTATCTTTTAATTTTAATTTGTAGATCAGTCTTTCTTTCTTTTTGGAAAAAAAGTATAGCTTTTATACCTGAGAACTCAATTTTATTATTCAAAACATTGCACTCCTGGGATTGGCTGATAGAGCTGGAGTTGAAGAGCCTGATTTGATGTATGTAACTCTGTAGAGAATGTCAGAATGCCCCTGCAAGAACTAACTTGTCCTGGGGAGCTGCTACCTGAGATAGCAAGCAGAAGTCATTTTGAATTATATCTTGAAATATTTTACTGTTTCTTTATTTGGGTTTTCTTCAGAAATGTCACTTTGACTCATGTTGTCTTACTTAGTTTTTTCTGTATTTGTCATCTTTTTCTCTGATTTTTTTTTTTTGTACTTCCATCTTATTTTACTCACTTTTTAAACTACATCCTCCATGTCTTTTACTATATTTGTGTCAGGGTTTACTCTCCTTACTGCTCATTGAATGTAAACTTCATTTTTGTGATGCCGTACTTTCCCCCCCCAACTTCTTTTCTAAATTCTTGCAGTTCTTGTTTCATCTACTTCTGTCTGTTCATATTTCCTTTTTATATTTCATGTTTCATACAAGCACTTTCCTCAGTCCTTTTATCTGTACTCCATGTTGTTTTAAAGTTTATTTATTTATTTTGAGAGAGAGAGAGAGAGAGAGAGAGAGAGAGCGAGAGAGCACGAGCATAAGCACGGGAGGGGCAGAGAGAAGGAGAGACAGAATCCCAAGCAGGCTCTACACTGTCAGCACAGAACCTGATATGGGGCTCAAACTCATGGACTATGAGATTATGACCTGAGCCAAGATCAAGAGTCAGACAGTTAACTGACTGCAACACTCAGGTGCCCCTCCACGTTTTTTGTTTACAGGGGCAACCTTGGACATTTTCTCTGCTAAGGAGCACATCACTATATCATTTCTGCTCTCTGCCAGTTCCCAGGAACTCCCATAATAATTGAACTTTCCCAGGATATTGGAGTACATTTGTACTTGGGAGACACCAAAGACCAGTTGGCTTGGGGAATTAGATAGTTAAAAAAAATTTATTTTTAATATTTATTTATTTTTGAGAGAGAGCCAGAGTGTGAGCAGGGGAGGAGCAGAGAGAGAGGGAGACACAGAATCTGAAGAAGGCTCCAGGCCCCAAGCTGTCAGCCCAGAGCCTGATGCGGGGCTCGAACTCACGAACCGTGAGATCATGAGCCAAAGTCGGATGCTCAACTGACTGAGCCACCCAGGTGCCCCTAAAGGTTTTTATTCAAATCCTGACTCTGCTACTTAAAAGATGGGTTATCTTAAAGAGATTGGTCTCTCTCAGCTTTAGTCACCTCATTTGTGAAGCAATTATGATGTCACTTCATTGTGTTTGTGTGAATTAGATGAAATACATAAAGCAAGGGGTCTAGCTCCATGGATGGCTTACAGAATGTGCTTAATACATTTTCCCTTTCTGTTTTATTTTTCCTAATTAAACTGATGGGTAGATGTAAGCAATTTTGCCATAGCAAGAAAAGACTTTGTTTTAAATGCTGTTTCACCTAACTGTGACTCTGAAGCACTCACCACAATAATCATATTAGAAAATGTTTATTGAAGATTTTCTATATTCTAGGAACTTTGCTGAAGTTATTAAATTTAATACTCATTTAATTGTTTGGGGTATGCCATATCATTATATCCATTTTATAGTTGAGGAAATTGAGCCATGAGTAACTTCTTGCTTAAGGTAGTAAGAGGCAAATCCACAATTTTGTCCAAACTCTAACTTCAGTGGGCATGTATTAATCACTAAAAAATATTATTTATGCAATGTGATCCTTCCCTTTGCTTGGAGCAGCAAAAGAGTGTGAGTTATCATGCTTGGCCTTAAGAAGCTCACAGCACATATGTATATACATATTATATAAACAGATTCATAAAAACACAATTGTGTTCACAGGCCTGGTGTTTAAAGTAAGGACCCTCATTCTCAGTTAGATAGAATGAGATTTGGAGATAGTACTTAGAGGTTGCTTTCTTCCTTGGGAATTAGAGCACTGAACTAGAATTTTTCATCCATGTCCCTCTATTTTTATGTGGCCTAGTAACAGTGAATGATTTCTAAAGCACTTAGGTTATTGTTTTTTTACAGAATATGGATGTGTTAAAAATGTACCCAAGATTTGTTCTTATCAGGTATAGTAAGACACACAAACACAGAAATGAATTGTCACAGAGGAAGAATTTTACACTTACAGATACCTAGAAACACATGGCATAGCATACCAGGATGTGCAGAGCCATACAGGGAAATAACAGGATGAATCAGGAGGCAGAAGAGGGGAGGGCAGAGCATGGCTTACCATTGCCTTTACTGGGATTTTTGTGGGAAGAAATGGGTGAGGCAGGGAAGATACACTGAGTAAGTTTAGGATTAAATACTTTGTATAATTTGGGTGGGCTCAGGAATATAGGGATGGTCCCTAGTTGTTTGGTATCTGAGCCTGAGGTGATTTAAGGCAAGGGGAATATTGGCTTGGTGTTTGAGAATTTGATAAAGAAGAATTTGATAAAGGACCCTGGATTGGTTGGCTTATTTATTAAAGGCTCACTCCCAGGGAAGTAATTTGTTATCTCTAGAAATTAGTTAGCCCTGGGAGGGGCAGTCTTTCTAGGATCAACACTCCAAATGCCGGAGTTTCAAGAATATGGAACATAAGAAAGTGTAGTCAGCACAGTGGGTATCTGTGCTTGTGTATGTGTATGTATGAATGCTGTAAAGAAATGGGTTGGTTTTTAATGCGTTTCTTGGAGGGGAGGGCCAGGAAGGTAAGTGGAGGGAAAATTGGACAGGTAATGAGGACTCCATAAAAAAGAATAGGCTATGCTATGCCATTTATGAAAATAAGTACCCAGAAAATTAATGTTGTGTTCAGAAGGAACTGCAGAGAAGCAACACACTATTTTAATTAATTGTTTTGTATGGGCTGACTTTAGGTTGCTCTAGAAATGAGTTTTGTACTTTGACAGTTTTTGGTGTACGTAACATACACAAACAAAGCCAAAATGATAAAGTACAGAATCTTAAGAACTGTTCCAGGTATGGCCAGATAAACAGATGTTTTCTGAACTTCCCTATCCCTCACCCCACCTTCCAATTAGAGAATCGAATTTGTAATACAGTGTGAGTGTTGGATCAAGGGTCTTAAATTATTTCTAATTCATAGTACGTGTTTTGGTTTTAGGCAGAGTGTGAGAACTCAGCCATATCATGGAATAGGTTTGTTGGAATTCAGACAATGAGTGTTTCCTCTAGATTACACTTGATTCTTTCCATAAAAAAATATTTTTCTGGGAAAGTAGTTCTATAATTTATTAGCTTCAAGGACCTACAAAATCAAATGGAGATAAACTTTGGTTGGGAGAAAATAAGTAAGAGTTTTTAGATGATGCAGACCACAGCCAGTTGGGGAGCTAGCATTTACCACCTTTGTGGGGAATTCACCATCAGGGCAGTATGAATGCCTTGTGAACCAGCTCCATTCTGCCCTCCCTTTGTCACCTCACAGTCCTATCTCCTGCAAGCCAGTGTACCAAGATAAATGGAAAATTGTAAACACGTATTTATTTGGCTGCTACCAAGTCTTTTGTACATTCTTTTTAGTATCGGGCCAGCTGAGTTCCTAAGGTGTATTTTATTGTTTTTCTGTTCAGCAGCCTAAAGAACCAAGGAAGATGTCTTCACTTCAGAAGCCTTGACTTTACTAAGTTTCCATTATTATTATTATTATTATTATTATTATTATTTTATTTTTTATTTTTTATTTTTTTTATATCTAGAAGCATTGTGTACTCTGAATGGGAGTAGGGCTCCTCATCTCTGCTCTGGAGGCTGATCCCCTAGAGTTGGACTTGAGTTTCCTCATGAGTGAATTCAAATGCATTCAAATGCTCCATATCCAAGCTTCTTGCTATGTTTCTTCCGGTTCAGAGCCTGACCTGGTCACCATAGTTCTAAGTTTATAACAAGCAGGCTGGGCAGGGAATCCTTGTGGAAATATTACCTCTGGCTGGTTATCTTCTTCTTGTCTTCCTAGTTCCACTTCCTCCCTTCCATTTTTTCCTTCATCTCTACTTTTATAGTTTTCTTCTTTTCTCTCTTCTGTAGATATCAGTTAAGCATCTGCTGGGTGCTAAAGAAGACCACAAAGTTATTGCCATTGAGATATTCAAAATAAAGGAGATTTTTATAAAAAATAATGATAATATAGTATGCATTCAAAATGCAGATACCATTGTGCATGCCCCTGTTCCTTGTCCCCTACTTTTTGTCAGTCACTGTGTCTTGCCAGACTTTAAGAGTTCCTCAGATCTCCATCTTGGTCTTTTCCTCTTTTTACTCTACATACTCTTCATTAGGTTGTGATCTAGTCCTATTACTTCAGCCTCACTGTATGCTGGTATCTCTGAGGTCTGCCTCTCCAACCCATACTAGTCCTCACTTTGTTCCAGATTCATAGTGTCAGCCCTCAGCCCAATGACTGAGACACAGGGAAAGAGCATCACCATGGCCAAAGGAATACAGAAATATGATAAAGAGGAAATGCTCATTCAGTTGGTTTTATGTGGACTTCTAGTAATATAGATGGAGGAATTCAGGTGCCATATATCTTTGTTGGCTTATAATTACAATAATTAATAGTAAACTTAAGTTTAGACTTGAGGGCTGTGGAAATTATTTGTTAAGAATGCTTTCTTCCTTACCTTGGTCCTCATAGGTAAACTTTGGGGCCCTTGGGAAGAGTAGAGCCTTTTGTTTCTGGAGTCCAGGTGTTGGCAGGATTGTTTGGATTTGACCATGGCCAGTGGATGAAAGGTTTCAGTGGCTCTAATTGTATTGGAAAAGCTAATAGTACTTCCTGTTCTGTCTTACTGAACCCAATTTGCTTGGAAAGACAAACACCCCTTGGTTTGCTGCATTCTGTGGCACAAAACTCTCTGAGGTGGGAAAGGCACTACTGCTTCAGATAAAAGGCTAAGAATCTGTAACACCTAAGGCACTTATATGCTTTGCATTGATTAGTTGAGGTCTGACTTCTAGAGAGAATGTTGTAACTTGATTTTCTCCCCCAGTGTTCATTTTTTACAAGATAAATGCAAATTTTCCTGAATATTATTTCTCAAACAGCTGGGTCATCTCAGCTTCATCATAATTCTTTTTAAGGTAATATAGAAAACTCACCTTTAAAATGATCAATCTCTCATGGTGGAATAATAGGTGATTATATTTTCTTTATACTTTTCTCTCTTTCCCTAACTCTTTGCTAATTTATATTAATTTATTAATAGGAAAATTTTATATGAATTTTATTTAAAAAAACTAAAGAGGTTTATTCATAGAGTGATGGTGAGATACATGGTATAAATGTTCTCATTGATAGAGGAATGGTAACACTAGAATGAGATTGGGGGGGTTTCTCTCTTTTTAAAAAATTCACAAAATGTCTTATTATCAAAAATGGCAATTCTGTCTTTTAAAGAATGACTTGGGAGGCTTGTCACATATATTTCTATAATACTGCCATTGCTTACCATACTTTTTAAAAAAATTATGCTTTTGAATTATGGATATTTTAAAATTGCCTCAGTTATGGTGTATCATCTTCTTTAAGGGTGGTTTTGATTTTGATTGTAAGCTGGGCCAACATCTTTCCTAGTTGAAGAAAATTGTAATTATAAAATATTGAGTTTAATTTTATCTGTCACTGTGTTATGTGCCACTGACAAACTAGTTCTAGGAACAAAGAGGAGTTTTTGTCAGAATAAGTATCTTCCTAGGTATTATTTTAAAGGAGTCAATGTTTATCTAAAATTTATGAGTTTATTTAATCTCATATTTTTACATACTCTAGGGTGTTCTGTCTATGTGCAGACTTCTAACAGTTTGTGTTGTAAGCTGATCAGAGCAATTGTGTGTGTGCGTGTGTGTGTGTGTGTGTGTGTGTGCGCGCGCACGCGCGCGCGTGTGTGTTTGCTCCTAAAAGTCTTAAACAGCAAAGTGCATTATTATAAAATGCCACAAACATGTAATAGTTTAGAAGTCAGGGGCACCTGGGTGGCTCAGTTGGTTAAGCATCCAACTCTTGATTTTGGCTTAGGTCATGATCTTGTCATTCATGGGTTTGGGCCCTGAGTTGGGCTCTGTGCTGACAGTGTGGAGGGTGCTTGGGATTCTTTATCCCTCCCTCTCTCTCTGCCCCTCCTCTGCTTGCATATGCATGATCTCTCTCTCAAAATAAGTAAATAAGCATTACAAAAATAAAAGTCATTGGTATTTCTGGTGTAAGGTTATAAATGTTTAAGGTAAGAGCAGGTATCAACATCCTTAGAAGTTGAGGACAATGAGACAGTGAACAAGGAACAATAGAATAGGATTCACTCACCTTTTGTACATAACGTTGCTTCTCTGCATTAAAGCTTGTGATTCCTGAAAAAAACCCTTGGTTGTTGGCTCATTTAGAAAAAATGAGTATAATCCATGTTGAACACCTATGAAATGCTGATTGTGCCTTTAGCAACAGAGCCTGGTCTAATTCTGTCTCAAAGAATAGGAACTTGGAAGATATTTAGGAGAATTTCCCTGAAGAATATGGTACCAGATACCCTCAGCTGGCATGGACTCTGGAAACATATCAAGCCACCTCCCCACCCCATGTTCCCATGTGTTTGGAAAGCCTGTCTTACTAACCTCCTTCGCTTTATCTACAATGCTAGCTCTGACTCCACCCTTAACTAGACAACCACCTTAGATGCCATCAGTTCCTTGATACTCCTTGGGGAAGAAACAATTCCTGTTGAATTATCTCAGCTCTTTTGAAGGTGGTTTAGCAACCTTTTATTTGTCAAGATGAGCCCTCTCTCTTACTCCGCCATCATATGTTTTGTCAAGCAGGCTCCTGAGAAAAAGGACAAGGGATTAAATGGAGGCAAGGAGCTCCCATCTCTGTACTCAGTCACCTGTCTGTATGTGAGGCTCCTACCCCTGAATTTCTAGTTGAGCCAGAAATTTGTGTGTTTGGTTAGGAGTTGGCTGTCATCCTGTTCCACTCAGGAGCCCAGGCTGCCTGCCCTGAGCCAATCACTGGGGAAAATGTACTCTAGGATAAAGTAGTTGTTCCCTCCTCTGTGGCTCCACAAATCCAGTTCTGCTCTTTAAGAAGATACAGTGAATACTGCATAAATAGAAGTTCACTAAAGGAATTACTTAGTAATTCCAAGCAGGGAAATATGGGAGGATATACTTCTCCAAACAGGACATGGTAGAATATAAAAAATTTTCTGGGTGTTCTATGGAAGTGCAGTAGAAGGTGGTGCCTAATTAGAAAAACACATTTTCAGGGGTGCCTGGGTGTCTCAGTTGGTTAAGCATCCGACTTCAGCTCTGGTCGTGATCTCATGGTTTGTGTGTTTGAGTCCCGTGTTGGGCTCTGTTCTGACAGCACAGAGCCTGGAGTCTGCTTCAGATTCTGTGTCTCCCTCTCTCTCTCTGCTCCTCCCCTGCTCGTATTCTGTCTGTCTCTCTCTCTGAAAAATAAATAAACATAAAAAAAAGAAAAAAGCATTTTCAATATTTAATTTTTTCAGTGTTTATTGAGGTATAATTTCCACATTATAAAATTCAGGCATCTTAAGTGTATAGGTCAAATATTTTTTTTTTGCATATTTATATACTAATGTGGCTATCATCTAGATCAAGATCTAAAACATTTCCATCACTCCAGAAAGTTACCTCATGCCCATTTCCACTCTTTAGTATCCCACATCCCCTCCCATGGTATCAGTTATTCTATCTCTATGAACTAGTTTTGCCTATTCTTTTTTTTTAATGTTTATTTATTTTGAGAGAGAGGGAAAGAGAGAGAGAGAGAGAGAATGTGAGCAGGGGAGGGACAGAGAGAGAGGAAGAGAGAATCCCAAGCAGGATTCATACTGTCAGCACAAAGCCTGACATGGGGCTCCATCTCATGGACCATGACCTGAGCCGAAATCAAGAGTTAGACATTTAACCAACTGAGCCATCCAGGTACTCCAACTTTTGCCTATTCTTGAAAGTCATATAAAATTCTAAAGTTGTACTCTTTAGTGGCTGTCTTCTTTCACTCAACATAATTTTTTTGAAAACATATCCATGTTGTTGCAGTCCGTTGAGTTTCTTTTCACTGCTGTATAGTATTCCACATATGGAAGGCCATCCCATTGTAATAGTACAATTTATTTATCCATTCTTCTCTTGAAAAACATTTGTATTATTTATAGCTTTTTACCTCCATGAGCATTTTTTCTGCAATTTGTGAGCATATGTAGTCATTTCTTATCTGTATAAACCTAATAGTAGAATTTTCATGGGGTAGTTAATGTTTATTTTGGTTAGAAATCACCACTTTTCTAAAGTAGTTGTAACATTTTCATTTCCACTAGCCATGTATGAGATTTCCAGTTACTCTACATTTTTGACAACATTTGGTATTGTAGGTCTTTTTTCCCCTCTCACCATTATGATGAGTATATTGTGGTATATTATTGTAATTTTAATTTGTATTTCACTCATGACTAATGATTTTGAGAATGTTTTCTTATGCTTATTGGCCATTTAGATGCTATTTTTTGTGAAATGCTGTGCTTGTTCAGGTATTTTGCACATTTTTAATTTGTGTTGTCTGTCTTTTTATTATTGATTGTTTATATATTCCAGATATGAGTCCTTTGTTACATATTATATTGCACATACTTTCTTACACTATGGTTTATCTTGTCACTTAACAGTATCTTTTGATAAGTAGAAATTTTATTTGTATGAAATACAATTTATCAATTTTTATTTTATAACTAATGCTTTTAGCATCTAAGAACTTTTTGCCTGTTTCAAGTCGTTGAGATATTTTAATGTTTTTTTATTTAGAAGCTTTATCATTCATCATTTTCAGCTTCCATGCTAATGTCCATCTCAAATTAGTTTTTGTTATTGTGTGAGGTAGAGGTCAAGGTTTATAGTTTTTCATTTGATATCCAGTTGTTCTTAACATCATTTGTAAGATCCTTCTATTTCTTACTGATCTTCATTGATGCCTTTGTTGAAAATCAGGTGTCTACAAATATGTGGTTCTGTTTCTGGTCTCTATTCTTTTACACATATTCTTTAGTCTATCTTAGTGACAATACTACATCATCTTAATTTTCTTAAATGTATATTTATTATTTTTTAGAGAGAGAGAGACAGAGTGCAAGCAGGGAAAGGACAGAGAAGAGAGGCAGGCACAGAATCTGAAGCAGGCTCCAGGCTCTCAGCTGTCAGCACAGAGCCCCATGTGGGGCTTTGGGTGCTTAACCAACTGAGCCACCCAGGGGCCTTAACACTACATCATCCTAATTACTACTTATTAACTTATAGTAAGTCCTGAAATCTGGATGTTCAAATTCTCCAACTTTCTCTTTCTTCTTTAAAGATTATCTTGATTATTCTAGTTTTTGTATTTCTCTCCATATATTTAGAATTATCTTGTCATTTTCTCTTTTAGAAGAGCTTACTAAGTATTTAATTGACATTGCATTGAATCTAATAAATCAAATGAAAGAGAAATGAGAATCTAATAAATCAAATGAAAGAGAAAGAGAAATAAATATATATATTTATATATAAATAAATATATATAAATATAAATATAAATATAAAATATATATATATATATATAAATTTTTTTAGGTCATTGTAAAAGGAAGAAAACTAATATAAAAATATAATTTGTATGATGAGAAACAGCATCACACAATTTCAAAAGCTAGCTGTGCTTCTCAGAGAATCGAATTCGATTTAAGGAAAGGATTGCTTTGTTTTCAATTTTGTAATATACAGTATGATCTGGAAAGAGAATTGAAAGACCCAAGAAGAACTGCAATGCTCTTTTAAGTCAAGTAACAAAGTCTCTTTGGTGCATTGAGGACTGAAGAAAATGGGCACTCCCAACCTGGGGTGAATTGTGAAGATAAAGCTCCAGGACCATTAGGTACCAGAAGGCATAAGAGGTGGGCTGTGACTTAGATGGACTCTGAGTGTGGGAGCACCTTTCTTTGCTGTAAGAGGAAAGTGACCTCAAGAGCTGAGGTGGTGTCTAATCTCTTTAAAAGTTGTCAAGGAGTATCTTAGAGGGAAGAGAGCTGGGTTATATTTGAAAAACAAACAGAAAAAAGCTGTTTTGTTTTTGTAATGGATATACATACCTACTCTTTCCCTTATCATAGGAGCTGTCTGTGAACTACCCTATTGCTATGTTAACATAGATAAAAGCTCAGACAGAATGATTCATTAACTCTAATTGGATACTTTGAAATATGTCTGGGTTTGTAGAAGTCTACTAATATGCAATATACTTCTCAGAAGTTAGTATTTTCTTGGAAAAACTTGAAAAATGATGTGGTAGGCTATTTCTAAAATGATTCCCAATGATCCCCACCTCCTTGTTTTCACTACCTTGTATAACTCCTTCCCCTTGTTTGTAGGCTGGGACTAGTGACTTACTTAGAAGGAATAGAAAATGACAAAAGTGATGGGCTGTCGCATCCAATATTGGGTTATCAAAGGCTGTGAATTCCATCTTGCTTGCACTTTCCCTCATACCGGCACTCCCTCTTTCCCTTTCACTGATTCTCTCTGATGAAGCATCCTGTTCTTAGGTGGCCTACTGAGAGGCTTATGTGGCAAAGAATTGAGGGCCACCTCACAGAGAAATAGGACCTCAGTCCAGCAGCCCACAAGGAGCTAAATCTTGCCAATTCAGTACCTTGAGTGAGTTTGGAAGTGAATCCTAACCCCCGTTTATCAGTAAGATGACTGCAGTTCCAGCTGACACTTGACTGCAGCCTTAGGCAAGATCCAGAGCCTGACACCCAGCCAAGTCTCCTTCAGATGCCTCACCCACAGAAACTGGATTAATTACACAACAACAGAGAATTAGGACAAATGATGATATTAATGACCAGCATCCATGAGTGTTAACTACTTGTCAGGTACTGTGCTGAGTGTTACGCATGTGATTTCTCTTTTCATCTTCATGACCATCCTATGAAGAAGATATTCATAAACTCATTGTACAGGTGGGTATTCTGAGATTTAGCATAATTTGTCAAAGTTACAGAGATAGTAAGTAAAATGAAAATTTAAATCTGTGAAACCTTGTTCTAGAACCACAGTATACCCCGTTTGCTGTGCTATATCAACTAATCTCTAGTCCTGAATACATTTTTTTTTCACTGAACTAGCTGATCTTTTAATACAACTATAAACTGAGGGTTGATGAGGGGTAGGAGGGAGGGGAAAGTGGGTGATGGGCATTGAGGAGGGCACCTGTTGGGATGAGCACTGCGTGTTGTATGGAAACCAATTTGGCAATAAATTTCATATTAAAAATTAATTAATTAATTTAAAAAAAGAACTACACTGCTATTCTTGAATAAAATAATCCAGGCCTGGGCCCTTGGTCACTTCAGAGATAGGCAAGCAAAAGCCAGAGAAGGGACCAACAGCCTTGTGTGAATAGGCTATTCCATGCAGTTGGGTTCCTTGATTTGTCCTAGCAGTAGAAAAGTAGGAAAGGAGGAAACAATTACTGGAGGGGATTGGGGAGAAAGAGCCTGATTCATTATTTTAGCTTTTATGTCAGCATATCAAACTGTGAGGATGAAAACAAATCATGCTCTCCTAGAGAGACTATTGTGTTGGAATGGTCTCAAATATGTCTCAGTTGGGACCTCCAAGAGGAAAGGAAGTCATACTTAAAATATTGTGATGTAAAAGAATTATTGTGAAAATAGGTTTATTGCTTTGTAAAAAAAAAACATTTTGGAAATAGCTTTTATCTCTTTTAATATAACAGTAGTTGTAATTACATGCTTGATATAATAAAAACATGAATGAAACAATTGAGAAAATTATAGAAGGTAAGTATGAACCCTGATTTCACTCCGTGACAATAACCAGATTGATAGTTCCCTAATTGCACCCAAAGACAATAACCAGATTGATATTTTTTACTGTTTTGTCTCTTGATTACAGATATATTTTTCACATCAATAACTAGATTGACATTATTGTTTGTAATATTCCACTATATGTATGTTTCATCATTTATTCAAAATAATTGCCTAGATATTTAAGTTGCTTCCAGTTTTATGTCATAAACAATTGTATGAAAGATAACTTTGTACAGACATCTTGTGCATTTGTCTTATGATTTCTTTAGAATAAATATTTAGATATGGAAGAGTTAGGTCAAAGGGTTTACATATTTTAGATTTTTATAGGCCTTGTCAAATTGCCCTTCAGTAAAGTTGTACTGAAATTAATTCCCACTGACAGTTGATGAGAGTGCCCACATCCTACACCCTTGCCAACAATGGATATTACCATTCTTTTAAACCTTTGCCCATCTGATAAGTGAAAAATAGTATCTTGTTGTTTTACTTTATACTCCTTTAATTCCTAAGGAGATCAGGTGTTCTTCTTATTGGTCATTTGTGTTTCTTCCCTTATGAATTATCTTTCTATGCCATTTGGCCATTTTTTTTTCCATTGTATTGCTTGTAATTTTTGTATTAAAAATTTATAAATACACGAATTTAACACTTTCTATTTTCTGTATGCTATGTTTTACCCCACTCTGTAGTCTTTCTGTCAACTGTGCTTTAATTTATTTGTTTGGTTTCTTGCTCTTTTGACATTTAGAATTTTTATGTCATCAATTCTATCAATCTTTGTGTTTATAGTTTCTGACCTTGTTATGCCTAGAAGGACCTTAATTTTCTGGCCAGATAAAATTTTACAGTGTGTGAATGGCCATAAGGAACAAATATTTTGAGGTGGATTTGGAAAGCAGAATATGAAAGGCAGTGAATTACAAAAATACTCTTTACTCTTAGAGGCTTCCTGTTACTCCCAGGGTTCCTTTATTTATTTTATCCCCCCCTCTCCTGGGGGCTCCTTTATTTCCCAAAACTGTGATTAATGACATTAAAGAAAATATCTCAAGAATTTTCATATATGTTGATTAGAATATACATACCTGCCTAAAATTTGTTGTCATTCCTTAGCTATATTATTTAGTTATAACAATAAAGTAAATAGGTTGTATATATACTGGTTCATCCCAATTGTAATTGTAATAACAGAAATATATTCCAAAATGACATATTCATATTGAGTCCAGTACTTTACAAAGTTATTTCATATGCATCATTTTGTTTAGTCTTCACAGCAACACTACAAGTCAACTATTATTATCTTCCCTTTACTTGCGAGGATACCAAATTTCAGAATGGTTAAAGGATTCGGCCAGTGTCACACAGATGAATGAGGGCAGTCAGGACTCAAACTCATGTCTTTTAAACAACCCCAATGTTTTCCCCAGTTATTAAAATAGCAATTGTGATCTTTTTAACTGCTGAATCAGAGTCAGTGGGAAGTTCAAAATTTAGTTGCCTTTCTGGAATTTCAGCAACTTTGGTCTTACACAAGAAACTTCTTGGGTTTTAACCTCAATTTAATCATGAGAAGCAGTGGATTACCATTTGTTAGGCTGTGACTGGTGTCTTCTTCCTGGGTTGCCCCTGTCCATAATGCAGGTCACAGCTACTTTATTTAACATAACTCATTCAATGGAAATACATATTCTTTAGTGGATGACTGTCTACTGGTGAATTGAGTTGTTTCTATAGGAGTGGAACAGCATTTCTTGTATAAATGATATAGGAAGACCTCTTGTCAAGATCAAAGTTGTATATGGTTTCACAGGTGACACAGGTGAAGAACTTGCCTTTATAGACTCAAGAAAGTGTAGAAAGCACACAACTCTGGTCTGAACACATGCTTTCCCATATAGCCAATTTTGCCTGTCTTTCTCCCTCTTTCCCCTCCCCTCCTTCATCTCCTTTCTGCTTCCATATTTACCCACTCATCTGTATGTTCAGTGTACATCTATTGAGCATCCCCTAAGTCCCAGGCACCTTGATAGTTGCAGGAGAAAATAGATGGATAACATGTCTTCTCTGTTCCAAGAGAATGAGGCAGAGAAGCCAAAAATGACATAACCTGTGAGCCTAGTCTTGCAGGTTTTGGGTGCTATTGATGTTATCCACATCAGTGGCCTGAAGTTAAACAATCCTAAACCTCTATTTGTCCCTCACAGTGGGAACTCCAATCTTCCCCGGTTTTCCTCCTCCATAGATGCCCAAGAATCTCCAAGGTATTTATTCTATCAAAAGGGTTAGAACATACTGGATACTCTCAAGTCTTTCTAATGAATCTAGTGCTTAGTTTCCCTACATACGAAAAAAAAATCTGTGAGTGTTGGATTAGAAATTACACACCCAAGAAAAAGGCCACTTTATGTGCTTTATTACTGGTGTTGGGGGGAAAAACAGCTGGAACAAACAGGCATCCAGTTCTGCTTTCTCTGTTTTGCTCATTGATAGAGTAATAGCCCTCCCCACAATCCTCACCTAGTGGAGCAGAAGCTTTGTTCTTTTCACCAATTCAATCTAGCAGGACAGAACTTGCATACAAACTCAGATGCACCTTGGACCATGTTCCACACTAGAGTGGACTAGCCCAATTTCCCCAGTCCTTAAGAAATGCTTTCCCCTCTGATTTGTCTCTTCCTACCCCAGAAGTGACTTCCTCTCTGATAAAGGACAGTAGGAGCACATCTTCCCTTCAGGGTGGCCTATCTCTTCTACCACAGTGGTGTGGTACCTCTGCCACCCAAGCAAGTAAGAATGTCATCTTTTGAAATTGGTGCGTTTTCCCCCATCAAGTCTGGATACTTAATTCTTATCCATGGTCATCTGTTTATATTCAAATACAGTGTAATCCATGTTAACAGAAACACAATGTATCCTTCACAGAAGAAATACTATCTAAGCTGACTCTTAAAGGGTGAGTGGGTGTTTCCTCAGGCATATGAGGTAGAGAATGTCACTTGTGGCAGAATAATGGGCACATTCTAGACATAGAGGCATAACATAGTTGAGGAGGACACATAATTCACTATGACAGGAGATTGGGGTGCATGTGGAAATAGCAGTTGATGGAAGTGGGAATTTGGGCACAGGCCACATGTGCATGCAAGAGAGGGACCTGTGGCTAGTCAGGGTACTGATTTGATGAACCCAGAATTTCTCCAGATCCCAACAGTAGCAACTGGGTCATTCTAAAGAGAAGGGCAGAGGATAGGAGATTGTATCAAAGAATCCTCATGGTCTTGCTGTCATATCTGAGTTTTGATCATTGGAACGGCTGTGGCATTATGTCTTTTTCTTTTCCTCACTGGATGTATATTCTCCAGCTAGAACTTTGGTCCTCAGTCTTACTCTGTGATTGAGTGGGGCCACTGAGAGTCACAAAGTTTAGCAATAAAGATCATATCGCAGCCATGCTCAGATGACTTCCCTTTCCCCTAGAATGAAATGCAAAGTCTTTACCTGAGTCTTCATGTGATTACGCACTTGCCTTCCTCTGTGATACTGATACCATCTTTTGTTATTTCCCCCTTGCTTCTTGTATTCTAGCCATGCTTGTCTGCTTGCTGTAGCTCCTGCATGCCAAGCATGTTTCCACCTTTGTACTTTCTATTCCTGTTACCATGCTATTCCTCGACCATGTTTCTTCCAGGAGTCCACATGGCTTGTTTACATCCTTAGGTTTCTACTCAAATGCCATCTCCTGACCACCCTATCTACAATAACTCTATGTCTCTTTGGCTTGCTTTTTTTCCCTGCATGCTGCTTATCACTGCCTAATGTTAAATGATGCATTTACTTACTTTTTTGTCTTTCATCTTTTCTCTCATTAGAATATAATCTCCTTTAAGGGAGCAGCTTTGTCTTAGATACGGTGTATCCTCAGCACATAGAAAGGTGCCTAACACAGAGTAGGTGCTCAACAAATACTTGAGGAATGAATTAATGAATAGAAGCATCAAGCTCCCAACCCCTTGAAGAAAAGAACAGGGTGCAGAGTAAAGAGATTTTGGCCATGGGAAGAGAAAGCCAAGAGGATACTCCTTTAGAACACCATCTCTCAGCCAAAGAGGGAGAAATTATCATTTGCAGGCTCTGGAACTTCCCAACCAGTATTCAATTGCTACTTTACAAAGTAGCCTTGGGTGTGCTCCACATAGGCTAAAGATGAAGCATTAGTTTTTGCATTATGGTTTGTCAAGGCACAAGACTCAAGTGGGAAGATTGCCAGGTCCCATTGTATTCAAGCTAAAATCAATGCAAGGAGAAATTACAAGTTATGGATTTAGAAGTCCAAACATTTTGTTTGGAAGTGTGACTTTTCTCTTGTTCAGACTTTTCTTTGAATTAGAACTTCCTGAGCCATGCAGTGTAGAATTCTTTTCTTAATCCTGTCTGCTCCTCATTGGTACCACAAAGCTCCTGGGAGTCTGCCTGTTGCTCATTTATAGGAAAGAACCTGGGGCCATTCTTTCAGTTCATTGCACACTAGCTTCTCTCTCTGGACTTATGTTTCACTGCAAGCTCTCTGCACATCCCCAATCAGCTTTTAGTGGTGGGGTGTCCTGTTTACTGCTTACTCCCACTCACTGTTTATAATAAATAGACTGGGGCCCTCAGGGCCAGTCATATTCCATTAGCTATGTGGATTTGATGCAAGGATGGGTAAGATTGGTTGGATAGCATGGAGTTGGATAACAGGAGATAATGCACCCCTTCTCCTCCCCCGAGATGCAATTTCAGTTGTTCCCACAGTATGTTTTCATTGTACAGTAGATGCAAGAGCTCCAGCTAGTGTGAGAACGGAGCTTAGATTAAAAAAACAACAACAACAACACAGTGATGGCACAGTTCCTGCAGGGCTCCCATGCTATTTTCTCAGCATTAAGAAAACCCAACAGTGTCTAAACAGCTGACCTTGTGGTGTGTTAGTAGGTTTGCACAATTCCCCAGAGTCATATTAGCATATACATTTCAAGGGGGAGATCAAATTGACTTTGGAAAAAGGAAGACGGACGTGTTTAAGAGTCGACTTCCATGTACATTCTCCCTGAGCCAGAGGAGAACAGTGGCTGAAATGTCCCTAGGCATACTTACACATGCCCAAGTCACAGCTCGACTCTTAGTAACACATGCAAACTGTTTTTTTGTTTCGTTTTGTTTTATTTTGTTTTAACTATCACTGGTCCTTTTGCTTGTGGATATCCTAGGATATGTTTGTTGGAAATACCCCTCTTCATTGTCTTGCATCATCCCCTTTCTTGGTCTGTAAAATATTAGTGAGAGTTGCTCAGTTTCTTGTCATTGTAGAGCAATCATGCCTCATCAGCTGGAGTGGAATTCCCTGGTGCCCTTTTTTTTTTTTTTTTTTTTTTCTGTTCACACAATATTCCCACATTTCTCATCTCATGTTGTAATCTCTCTGGTTACATTAAGCCTGCAGACTTTTCTTAGGTTTTTTCCTATAAAGACAATATTTAGAAATTGTTTATAAAGTTATTTTTAGTGGGAAGCCATGCAATGAGCTCTAGTTGTCACCTTTCCAAAATTCCAGGAGGCTCGAAGGACATTCTGCTTGAATTCTAGGGACTAAAGCCAGGGAAACTCTTCTCTGAGGTGCTGGCACTACCATTGGCACTGCCACTGAGCTTGTCAGCTACTACTAAGGCCACTGAGTAAGCCGTTCTGTTCTAAATTGACTGTTAGTTGATGAGTTGGACCAAGGACTAAATGCTGTATGAGGCAGGACCCTGTCTGTTTTGATCAGTGTTGAATACTTAGTGCTGACTTAGCCCAGTGCTTGCCATATAGTAGGTGCTCAAAAACAAAAACAAACCAACCAACAAACAAAAAACCAAAAACCAAAACCAAAAAACCCCCATATTGAAGGAATGAGTAGCTTTCCTATCTGTGAATTGTCCATTTTACTACTGATGGATCTGAGATCACCAAATAGCTATTGCTTTTGCTCTATGTGTGCATGTGTGGTTTTTTCCTTGGTTTGATCTTTTATTTATTTATTTATTTATTTTTTTATTTTTTTTTTGACGTTTATTTATTTTTGAGACAGAGAGAGACAGAGCATGAGCAGGGGAGGGGCAGAGAGAGAGGGAGACACAGAATCTGAAACAGGCTCCAGGCTCTGAGCTGTCAGCACAGAGCCTGACGCGGGGCTTGAACTCACGGACCGTGAGATCATGACCTGAGCCGAAGTCGGATGCTCAACCGACCGAGCCACCCAGGCGCCCCTGGTTTGATCTTTTAATACTGTATTCAGGGATAAACAAAGTCCTAGTTGAAGTATAAGTTCCACTTAACTAGTGTTAGAAATCAGCATAGTGGGTATCCTTAGCTGGGGTAGGGTGAGCAGTGACTGAATGGGACCGTGATGCTGAAAGTGTTCTGAAAATGATCTGGGTATGCTTGCTTTGAGGAAATTTATCAAGTGTGCACTTCTTAAAAATTTTCATTCAAGTGTGAACTTTTGATTTGAACATTGTTCTGTATGCTATGCTATTCTTCATTAAGAAGTTTGTTTTCATGGGGCACCTGGGTGGTTCATTTGGTTGAGTGTCCAGCTCTTGACTTTGACTCAGGTCATGATCTCACGGTTCGTGGGTTCAACCCCCATACTGGGCTCTGAGCTGGCATTGCGGAGCTTGCTTGAGATTCTCTCTCTTGGCCTCTCTACCACTTGTGTTCTCTCTTTCTCTCAAAATAAATAAATAAACTTTTAAAAAAAAGGAAGTTTGTTTTCATTTTTACAAAGACAGGCTCTGGAGTTAATTGGGTTCATTTCCTGGTGCACCCATTTATTTCTAGCTGGATAGCTTGGGACAAGTCCCTTAATGTTTCTTTGCATCACTTTCTTCATCTGTAAGTCAATAATAATAATAATAATAATAATAATGGTAATAATATATCTGTTTCACAGGCTTATAGCAAATTGTTTTTCAGTAAGTAAGACTTTCAAGCTGGGTACAAAGACTTGGAAAATATCCTGGAGGGTCATGAGAGTACTCCACTCTCCCCAGGCAGAACTACTCTTACTTTGTCAAAATCTGTATTCTTAAAGGTCCCTTTTTAGGGGCGCCTGGGTGGTTCAGTCAGTTAAGCATCCAACTTTGGCTCAGGTCATGGCTCGTGGGTTAGAGACCTGCGTCGGGCTCTGTGTTGATTCTGTGTGTGTCTCTCTCTGCTCCTCCCCTGCTTGCACTCTCTCTTTCTCTCAAAAATAAGTAAGCATTAACAAAATTTTTAAAAAAGGTCCCTTTTTATATATTTGCTTTTAGCCACCTTCCAAAGTATACAGACCCTAGAGACTGAATAAGTTTTAAGATCCACTATAATAATACTTACTCCCCCCACCTTTTTTTGTTTTTACCTAAAGAAGTTCTATGAATCACAGAATGCTAGAACCAGAAAAGATCTTAGAAAATACACTATCTGTACTGTCTAATATGGTAGCCACTAGCCATATATGGCTGTATAAAACTAAATCTAAATTAATTGGAAATAAATAAAATGAGGATTAAAAATGCAGCTTGTCAGTTGCATCCACTACACTTTACGTGTTCAGTAGCCACATGTGGCTAGTGGCTACCATACCTGAAAGTGCAGTTACAGAACATTTTCATCACAGCAGAAAGTTCAACTGGATAGCACTGCTAGATCAGATTTCTCATTATATGTATGAAAACATTGAAATACAGAGAGGTAACATGATTATACCAAAGTCACACAGGTAGTTAAGGATAGAACTATTCTACAATTTGAGTTTCTTTATTTATACATCAGTGTATTTTCCATTTGGTCACCAAGACCTGCAGATCCACAGGGCATCCCTTCTAGTGGTTAGATTGCAGGAGATACAACATATCTATTGATTATTTCTGAGGACACAACTTTGATGGTTCTAGATTATCCATGCTCAGATACAATGTCCTGAGTTTGAAGAAAGGCTGTGTCTTTATTACTGATTGAAAACTGCATTTCCATTCTAGAGTTTCTTCTTCTAGGAACTAATCAGTGGGTCATGGATTAACAGAGGTTAACCAGTTGTAGTTAGTTAATGATAATTGCCAGTATTTACTGAGCATTTACTATCACCAATCATTTCCTCTAAGTGCTTTACATTTAATTAAGGAATGTAAGACACAAAGAAGTTATTTGGTATGCCCAGCTCACAGCTATCAAGTGTTAGGCTTGGGATTTGAACCGTGGGCAATCTGGCTTGCTCTTACCTTCTACACTATACTGCATTTACTAAGCAGCTGTCCTGTGTAAAGTATTATATCAGTAAAGTCTCAGTGAAAAGTGAGCATGATGGCAAAGAATGAGAAGGAATGTCCTAGCTCTCAAATTAATAATCTAGTAATGGGCTGGGAGTGGATGAAGAGTAGCATACCTACGTACTTGATTTATGTATAGATTTTAGTATTTATAATCGTGCAAATACTACACATTTGGCTTTCTGGATCTCTAAATCCACTCTCTTCCTTTTCTTTCTTTTTATGAGCAAACAACCCCCCAGTGCAAACATCTTTAATGATAAATGTAACTGACAGCTGTTTCCCAGGCAGTCTACCTTTACTTAGGTCTCCTTTCAGGGTCTCAGATTCATCTGAATGTGCTCCTCAGAATGTGTCTTGTTGGCTTGCCAGGGCTGTAGGTGAATGAAGGAAGGGGAGTGGAGAGATTACTTATTGTTTTGATTATAGTTCTAAGCTTCCCACCATGAGATTTCTCAGTAAGGCCCTGGAGTTAAGTTTGTTTGTGACAAGAATGATTTTTACACAGAATCACTATATATGAATAGAGGTGTTATTTTTGTTTATTTGTTTGTTCTAAGAGTTGATAGATTTAGCAGTTGTTTCATGGTCTGGCAGAAATCATTTTCAGTTTCTAAAAAATATCCTTGCCCATACTTGCTAGTGAAACCACATTGGCACCCAGCTAGCAACAGCAGTGTTTAAACATGCTGTGGCTGGCACTATTGAAACAACAGAAAGGGCTCCAGGCTTTCAAAGCCTCCTGACTGTGCTGTGCAGAGTCTTCCAAAATTTCAAATAGATGTACGAATAACATACCAAGTTGCAATTACTACTGTGAATTGGCCTAATCAAATGATGCTATTATTGGGTTCCTAGTGAAACATGATTTTTATTATTCATATTCCATCTGTGTTGAGATTTGAATTTGAATTGTTTGTACTTACTGTCTTCTACATTTGGCAGAAATTCTCAATCAGAGTGATAATTTTTAGAAGATGTTCTGGGTCACAAGTAAGGGGAACAGAGATTGTGAAGAGGCCACTTACTTGGACCTGCAGCTTCAGGAAATGTCATAATAAGATTAAATTGTTTGTGGGTTTTTTTGTTTGTTTGTTTTTTTAGGTTAGGAGGTAAATTTTGGTGGGCATAATAGAGAAATTGAGGATTAAAGTGGTGCTTTATCAACTGACCTCCATTTAATCAGCTCACTAGTTTACCTGCTACTTGTCATTCCCTCTATGTGATACTATCTCTTACTTTCTAGCAGCCAGATGCTCCGTACTTGTTTCCTCTGAGTTTTAATTGACAAATTACCTGATCCTGGTTGTGCTAAATAACAGAGCCCCAACTGTTCCTTTGTAACTTCATAATCCCTTAATTTTCTTCCTCTGTTTCATTTGCTATATCAGGGAGAAATATGTTGGACCTAGAAAGTGGGTCTAACCTAGGAAGGTACCAAGCTGCCTGGAGAAGCAAGCCAAACTGTGTGGCTGAGGAAAAACCAACCTAATTGTTGGGTTGAGCCAGTGCTGTAGTTAAGAAGGTGGTACTGTGCATTAATTCTAAAGGATAGGTGGAGGATACAAATAAGAACATGTGTAGAAAGGATGGTGGTTGCAAAAATCCAGAGAAAATAGAATGGAGAACTAAAGTTGGCTCAAGGCAAGTGATTTGGAACTAAGCTTATAACTGAAGTGTCTAAGTTGGAATGCTCTTTGTGGGGACTGCTCCACATGGAAAAGACTGAGCGGTGTAAGCTAGCACATTGACCTCAAGGACCCATATTAGGCTGTCATTTAGGCTGTGCTGGTTGGAATGTCTCTAACAGGCTTATGGTTTGGGGTGTGTCCACTGTTTTTGGAGTTAGGCCATAGAGAGTACCATGGTGGGGCGTGTGGGTGGCTCAGTCGGTTAAGTGTCCAACTTCGGCTCAGGTCATGATCTCATGGTTTGTGAGTTCAAGCCCCATATCCAGGTCTGTGCTGACAGCTCTGAGGCTGGAGCCTCTTGCGGATTCTGTATCTTCCTCTCTCTTTCCCCCCACCCCCCACTTTGACTTTGTCTCTCTCTCTCTTTCTTTCAAAAATAAATAAACATTAACAAAATTATTTTTAAAAAAAGGAAGTACCATGGTGAGGGTGCATGTAGTGTTCACACTACAAATGTTCAGAAGAGACAGAATCTTCAAGAACATGGAGTACAGGAGTCATTGTTTCCAGGGAAGGAAATAGAGGGCAGGGAAAAATGATTATGTAGAGATAAAAGAACCAAAGTTTTGTTCTTCACCTTTGATAAGGTTTGGATTTAATAATAAATCAGGAAGCACACACATAATGGAGAAATTGTTCCAGAAAGAAAATCTGTCCAAGGGTCTTGAAAAGACTTGAGTTAAAATCCCATAGATAAGTCTCCAGAGAGATAAGAAAGCCAGCAGTGCCTTTGGAAAGAGCATTAAGTAGAGGCCAGATGGAATTCAGCCCAAGGACATTCCCCTTTTCTTAGCCTCCCCAGTGAGAAAGCAGAGGCACCAATATGTGTTCAGTATCTTCTTCTGATCCACTTCTGCACTTCACCCACTATCAAAGTCATTGGTCATTCTCATTTGTATTTCTCTAGCTAACATTAAGCATTAGATAATCAAGCTTTATCAAAATCATTAGTTTCTCAAGTAAATAAAGTTTCTCAAGTAAACCTGGAGACCCAGGTTCAAAAAATGCTATTTCTCTACTGACACCTGTAAAAAAGCATAATTTAAGTCAATGATTAGCTTTTTCAATACAAGTACAAACAAAGTTATTTATTATTTTATCAACTGTTTTTTGCCTTGGTTGTTAAGGAGTTCTCATGATTTTTCTGAGGACATGGAAAATCTGAAAAACTTGCTTTAGGACTTATCCATTAAAAATATAATTAAAAATTTGAAGACCCATCTCTACAGATGATTCTGGCCCTCTGCTGTTAGTCTTCTACCAGCCATATTGTTTAGCAAACTGGGTGCCTCTATTTGCTTATCATCTTATCTCCTATATTTTTAAAGAGGTAACCTATAGGGATGTTAAAGATCCATGTTTTAACTTCCAGTCTTTGATTGGAATAATGGAATTCTTCTGGAAGAGAGAACTACAAGGAAAGCCCTTATCTTAAGAGAATGGTAAACAAGCCTTCAGGCTTGCAAGGTTGACCCATTACAGAAAAGAGCAGCCTTAACTGGAGTGAGAGTGGGAGAAACTGAAGGGGAAAGATGAAATAGGCCTGAAGGAGGAATGGACATGTTTTCCTTGCTCAGATGGAGGGTGTGATGAGGAAAAGCAGCAGAAATGTAGGTGAAGAAAAGAAGGCACTAGATGGGCTCCTGAGCTGAAAATGAAGCCCAGAAGTAAAGCAGTTGCAGAAGCTGATGCTAATGCTGGTGCCTTGGCAGGATGTGAAAATCCTTGGCCCTCTCTGTTTTGCAGTGTTAATTAAGGATGACGTTTTTGTAGGCACAGTACAGGCTTGATGTTTGTTCATGGGATTTTCTGTTTATTAAACCTCTTTCCACAATGCTTTATTAGTTCCTGGGCTGACCTGATAGAAGTGCTTTAGTGAATGAAGGTCCACTCATGGTTTTGAGGGAGAAAGGAGTGGTTTCAGCTCCTTTGGCTTGATGGCTTTCTGAGAACTGGGGCTTCATCAAATATTCCACTAATTGCTTCTGAGTCTTTCACATGACCTTTCCAAGGGCATAATTTTAACTAAACATGAGACTAAAGCTAATTGGACCATTTTAAAGTAATTACTTTGCAATATCACTAAGGTTCATCTGGCCATTATGTCATTCATACAATATGGCTCATGAGCAACTGCTCAGAATCCTGAGAAATGGGAGAGGGACTGTGTCTTCACTGAGGCCACTTTATGAACTTAGACCACCCAGACACTCAAGCACGCAGAGAATTAAAATATTTAAGGCAGATTTTGACATAGTAAACCACATTTAACCATCACAGTCTTACTTGTGTTTTTATACTGACCAAAGACCTCTTTTTTATTTCATTTTCCCCTTATTTTCTAAAATGCATCATTAAAATGACAGAACTTGGCTTAGCTTGAAACCAAGGCTAGACCTTCAGAATCTTTGATTTTGAATCAAAGTTGAATAAAGCATTTTTAACTTCCACTTAATATAAACATGACGTTTAGCCTCTACTCAAACCCAGACCTTTTCTCCTTTTTAAAAGTCTTCGTGGACTAACTCTCATTAACCTTATCCACAAATATTGAACATGTGGGTATCTCAGAAAGCTGTGTCCTGTTGTATTTGTGGATACAGGCTTTTAAGGCATCATTGCACAAACTGAGATTTGTTTTGTTAGAATGTCACTCTGTAGAGGACTGGAGTCCTTCCTTTTTTGTGTGTGTCTACCAAAAGTTATCTTAATGAGAAAGGAGGGGGAAATGGAAAAAGAAAAAGGCAGTTGAGTATGACACTCCAGGTTTTTGACAGCTTTTATTGCTCTTCTGCTCCCTAGACAGATAAAGATCAACTTTCCCATGATTCTTCTCCTTCCATGCTTTCCAAGGTTGGAGATTGTCAGGGAACAGAGGGAGTCAGAGTTTCAAGATGGGGGTATGAGTTGGTTAGAAGATCCTTCTGGTTCCTCCCCCACTATCCCAACTCTAGCTTTATTATTATTTTTTAAATCAAGACTAAAGAGTTGCTGTATAGATTTGGAGACTAATAATTCCCTCTGTATTTCTTGAATGAAAAGTGTTTGTTCAAACACTTTTGTCCAATCCTGGCTCAGAGATTGTTCCTATCACCACTTTCCAGATAAAACATACACCAGTGAGAAGGAAGATGATTCATTAAAAACCTCCTTGTCTTTGTCCCTCCATTGATGATGATGGTACAGGTTCCCACCCTTATTAAGAGGAGTCTGTTGAGGATATATATGAATATGTAGGTAAAGTAAGTCCTTTTAGAATCTTGAAAGGTATTCTAAATATATTGCAAAACACTGTAAAAGCAAAATATTCTCATGGCTACAGATTATTGTAGTTCCCAGGTACTAGACAAAAATGTTTCCCTGAACAAAGTGGGTTGTTTTTATGCAGATATCTAGGCATTGACAAAAAACATTGCCATCTAAAGGGTGTCTGAATTAGTTTCTTACTTCTCTACACTCTCACATCATTTTCCTAGTTACCTCCACTAGAGCCATTAGCATACCTGTGTTGAATTATGATCACTCATGTCTCACCCACATAATATTGAGGGCTAGAATCATGTCTACTTACTTCTATAGTCTCAGTGGCTGCTAGTCCAGTCCAATTTAGGTACAGTAGATGCTTGTCGAAGTTTACTAAACTAAAGCAATAACTTCTGCAATAATACTGAGGCTGGCTAACTCAGGTGGACAGCGTAGTCTGCTCCTGATGCCAAATAATCAGACTTGTTATTCCAGCCATGTTGATTCTGAAGAACAGATGTTCCCTTCACTCATACATTTTTCATGAATTCAATAAAATAAGTGTAGAATCAAGAAGCAATAGCTCTGACTCAATATTGCATACTTTTATCATTCATTTGGGTTTACTCTTTTCTTTCATTTTTAAACTTAAAATTATTTTTATTTATAGAAATATAACACTCTAATGGTAGAATATTTATAAAATATAGAAATTTATAAAGAAAATAAAGATTAAAGGAATCCTACCTATAAATATTTTTGTTTGTATTTTCTCTGTTGTATTTTCTTCAAGTCTCTTGATATGCCCATGCCATAGATTTTTTTGCACTCTGCTCTTTTTACTTAATGTTTTATTAAAAACATTTTTACATGTCATTACAAATCTTGTAAACATCATGTTTTTTTTTAATTTTTTTTTCAACATTTTTTATTTATTTTTGGGACAGAGAGAGACAGAGCATGAGCGGGGGAGGGTCAGAGAGAGAGGGAGACACAGAATCAGAAACAGGCTCCGAGCCATCAGCACAGAGCCCGACGCGGGGCTCGAACTCACAGACCGCAAGATCGTGACCTGGCTGAAGTCGGACGCTTAACCGACTGCGCCACCCAGGCGCCCCTGTAAACATCATGTTTAATGAAGACCATTGAGTGTTTTTACCATAATTTACTAGCATTTCCCTATTAGTGTAACATTGAGATTATTTATAATCTTTGTCTATTATAAATAATGCTGTCTTGAAAAGCTTTGTGCTTAAAACTTTACTTATATTTTGCTTAATTTCCTAAGGATAGTTTCTCAGAAGTAGAATTGCTGAGTCAGGTTACATGAATATTTTTAGGGCACTTGATACATAATTTCCAAAATGCTTTCAAAAATGTTTGTACCAGTTTTGTTGCTGCTAACTAGATTGTATTGTAAAACTCCCATAATACTTAGAGGTTTTTAAAAAATCATGTTAGACTTTTATCATGGAATTATACAGTGCAATTTCATATGCAGGAACTCTGTCCTGAATCCTTCAAATAAGGGTCCTGTCATGGAGCCTTTTAGTTAGCTTTTTTTTAAAAATTTTTTTTAATGTTTATTTTTGAGACAGAGAGAGACACAGCATGAGCAGGGAAGGGGCAGAGAGAGAGGGAGAAACAATGTGAAGCAGGCTCCAGGCTCTGAGCTGTCAGCACAGAGCCCGACGCGGGGCTAGAACTCATGAACTGTGAGATCATGACCTTAGCCGAAGTCGGATGCTTAACCGACTGAGCCACCCAGGCGCCCCTAGTTAGCTATTTAGTAAATAATCCATCAACTTTTTTTTCATACATTGTATTGAATTTGAAAGGAAGGAGTTTCCCATATTGTATAAAGGTTTATAAAATACTTAAATTTTAAAAGAAAAAATACTCTTTTAACGAAGCTGTTTCTTACACTATACAGTACTAGGCATGTTGCAGGCCTATTTGTTTCTCCCCCTTTAATCATTATGGAGATGCAATTAGCCCCTAAAATTAAAAGTCTAGAAAAAAAATTCTCCCCTTAATAACATTCCACTTTGAGATCCTTGGAAGAACAATCCATTCACACAAATAATGGTTTTTATTTACTCTTTTTGTGATCCATTTAAGTGTTGAAACTTTCCCTCAGAGCATGAGAAAAGGCCTAGAATTTTTTTAATCTCCACATTTTTGCCAAAGTGGTTAAGTCCATTAAACATGAATAGCCAATTCCAAACATTCTCACCGCAGATTTTACTCAAGTTCCTTTCAGGAAGACTTCAGTATCATCATCTCTAAGATGAAGTTGATGGACAAGATGAATCTTTGGGTTCCTCCCAACTTAACAATATTCTAGATTTTTGATCACTTTTCTGAAGGAGATGTTTCTGGAGATTTCAGATTTGAGATTTAGACATATGATATCTGAGAGGACAGTGCAGTTCAAATCTGGAAAACACTTGGTTTAACTAGCATCTTGACCATCAAGAACAGGAGCATCTGGGCTCTGTGCTAGGGACCAAGCATTCAAAGTGGTAGAAGAACTAGACTATTTTCTCTAAAGTTGGGAAGGTTGATTTATCTCCCCAGTCTGGTTGGAGATGGAGGACATCCATGCAAAAGACAAATGGCAATACAAGGCATTATGAGGTCTGTGGTGTTTTGAACAGGACTGTAAAATCTATAACATTTGTATCTATGCACAGCAAAGAGGCAGATGAGGGCAGAACATAGGAGCTCAGTATCAATGGCATTATCAAGACTGCTGAATAATGTCTTGTTAGTCTTATTAGGTAAAAATTGGCCTTTGATACTCAAAGTGTCAGTAAAAGAGCATACTCTGTATACATAGTGAAAGAATAGTCTGTATCATCTGACAGGTTCAAATAGCGTGTACATGGACAGCTTCATCAATATTCTCTTGAAGCTTGAAAGAGAATTGACTCTGGACAGTTAAAGAAAGTGCGGTTTCATATATGAACCGCCAATTGTTGAGGTGTAACAGGGCAAAATTAATAGATTCAAAATAAGATGATAAAAATATACGGTACTCTAAAGAGAAATGAGGAAACTGAGTTTCTGTTCTTTCTCTGAGAATAACATCTCTAAGGTCATCCCTGCACATCCCTCAGCCCCACTCTTCACCCAACACCCTTTGACCCTTTGGTGGTACCATTAGAGACAGAGAACTTGCTTACTAGAAAGACTTTTATCCCAAAAGATAAAATTTCGTTTTAAAACTCTAAGCAAAGGTCTCACACATACTAGGTGCCTAATATTGATGTAATCTGGGGAAGGAAAACACAAGGAAGGTCATTTATCATGGCTTAAACTCAAAACACAACAAAACACAACAAAATTGCCTATCAAAAATGAACATCAGGAGGCACCTTGGTGGCTCAGTCATTTAAGCATAGGACTTCGGCTCTCATGGTCTGTGGGTTCAAGCCCCGTGTCGGGCTCTGTGCTGACAGCTCAGAGCCTGGACCCTGCTTCCGATTCTGTGTCTCAACTCTCACTCTGTCCCTATCCCACTCATGCTCTGTCTCTCTCTCTCAAAAATAAACATTAAAAAATTTATTTAAAATAAATGAACATTAGTAAAAATACCTACAAGAACTTAAAGTCTGGTATTTAAAGAGTTTGGTTTCAGATCCAAAATGATATGCCTTCTCTTAAGGTTATGAAAATTCCATTAGCTAAAAGAACCAGCTCCCCTCCTTCCTGATGTGCCTCTTCCTTGTCTCCCAGAGAACACCTCTTTGAACATGATTTGAGAGAAAAACCCCAACCTTCACACTCCAATAGAAATGATTTGAGTGGACTAGGAGCAGGGCCACTTTAGATTCTTAGAGACCACTGCACAAGCTGACTTTTCATTGGATGACTCTGAATAGATCCCAAAAGGCTTTGACTTGAGTGAATGTGCTGTAACTGGAGGCAAGGCATAGAGTTCACATGTGATGACTTGGTTCAGGTGTCAGTGCCAACTTCACTGAGTGCGTTGTGGATCTGGTAACAGAAATGGATTCATGCTACAAAGTTTGACAGCTGTGGCGCCAGAAGATAAAAACAAAACTACAAGATCATTTATGAAAGTTGGTCTTGCTGGAAAAACAGGAGAAGAACGTGTGGCTGGCCAAGATCTTTCAAGATCAGGCACGTACAGACAATGGCTTCATCTTGGATGTTCATGCCCCTCCAAAATAGTAGTCAGGTACAATCACAGCAGCAGATGTCTGTATGCTTGATTTCTGGGTGCCTTTCAGGGCTAGCTCTTCAGAAAGCTGATGGCTCATCAGCAAGACAGCATACTCATAAGAAACAGATGCCACTGAGGGTAGTGAGACCTATTCTTGGTCTACTCTTTGAGAGAGGGGAGTGTTGGCAGTGAACTAGATTGAGAAATATGTTTGCTAATAGGAGGAAATTTGTTAAAGTAAGACTCATCCAACGTTGACACAGTTACCAAGAAAGGCTATTCTGGGTCAACCTAAGAAAGGTTTATGGGGCGCCTGGATGGCGCAGTCAGTTAAAGCGTCCGACTTCAGCCAGGTCACGATCTCGAGGTCCGTGAGTTCGAGCCCCGCGTCAGGCTCTGGGCTGATGGCTCGGAGCCTGGAGCCTGTTTCAGATTCTGTGTCTCCCTCTCTCTCTGCCCCTCCCCTGTTCATGCTCTGTCTCTCTCTGTCACAAAAATAAATAAAAAACGTTGAAAAAAAAAACATTTAAAGAAAGGTTTAAATTGGACAGAATTTCATAAAAAAAGATTTAAATATTTGAAGCTTAAGAAAAAAATCTTTCTTTTCTTCTGGATAATCTGTGCAGCTATTGCTTTTTCAGGTTTATGAAGCTATTAATTTCACATTTACACATGAGTAATTTGGTTCTCTTTTTTCTTTTGTTGCTATCAGGCTGTAAAGAAGAGTAATTATATGTGTGTGTTGGCATCATAAATGTCTTTTTCTGATTAGTTTGAGAAGTCAGAATTTGAAAACCATTATTTTTTCTCTAGATTTGATTATATGGAAATAGGAGGGCTCTAATTTCTGAAAACTTGGGTTCTTGGGTTTTCTTGACTATAGTTTTTTTTTAATTTTTAAATTTTAATGTTTATTTACGTGAGAGAGTGAGAGAGGGACAGACAATCCAAAGCAGGCTCCACGCTGTCAGCACAGAGCCTGATGTGGGGCTTGAACCCATGAACTGCGAGCTCATGACCTGAGCCAAAGTCGGACACTGAAATGAATGAGCCACCCAGGCGCCCCGTGGGTTTTCTTGACTATAGTTGATCAACTTCATCCGTGTAGTAGCTAATGAAGCCAAGGTCACATGGTCAGAACCACTTCTTCCTGACATCTCAGTGACCAGTTCAATGGCCCATGACCTGACTGTGTGCACAGTAAATCATGACCCCAGAAGAGCAAGACTGGACCGATGTGTGGAGCATCTTAGGCAAGCCTGCACTTAGCTTCCTTGTCCGCACTGCCCCTGCCCATCCCTGGGCAGCCTCTTGTTTATTCTCAGCGAGTGTATAGGCTCTTTTCTTACTGTCTTTGTAAAGAGGTAGTCTAGGGGAATCAAAAGAGCAGAAGAACCAGGGCTCAAGTTTCAGCCAACAATGGTTTGATTATATGACTCTGAGCAAATCAGTTCTTGACTTGGAGGCTTATTTCTCTTGTATGTGAAACCAGAAGACCTAACACTATACTTTCTAAGGAGCTTCAAGTGCAAAATTTCTCTGATCTAATGCTTCCAAATTTGTCTATGTTCATGGAGTCTAGCCTGCTTCTTCTTCCTGTCCCTCTCCCTATTGTAGACCTGACTTAACTTCAAAGATGGGATTTTGGAGGCAGGAAAGGAAAAGGTGTGAAGCCAGTGAGGTGTGCCAGAGATGACTGGACATTTAGATGTAAAATTGATTAAAATTTCTGACATCACACAGCTCAGAGGCTGGCAGGGATGCTCTGCCCTTTCACATCCATGGTGTATGCTTCCATTTGTGACTTCTCCCCTTATAAACTGTCCTCAATGGTCATTCTAATTTGATTCCACATGGATAAAAAAATGTTGCTAAGGGGCGCCTGGGTGGCTGAGTCGGTTAAGCGGCTGACTTCGGCTCAGGTCATGATCTCACAGTCCGTGAGTTCGAGCCCCGCGTTGGGCTCTGTGCTGACAGCTCAGAGCCTGGGGCCCGTTTGAGATTCTGTGTCTCCCTCTCTCTGACCCTCCCCCATTCGTGCTCTGTCTCTCTCTGTCTCAAAAATAAATAAACGTTAAAAAAAATGTTGCTAAAAGGCCAAGTTAACAGCAGGAGTTTACTCAGCCCTGGAACCCTTCTCAAGAATGACACATATTTCTGCTTAAGCTTGTTGATTAATGCAAGATGTATAATGCATAATTCTATTTTCAGGGGCATACAATCAAGTTGGGGAGATAAGATAGATACATATGTGTTAGTTTTACCTTCAGGTTTCAAAAAATTTATGAATCACTAAGTCTAGTTTTTTCAGGTTGATTAAAAAAATCCATAGCAATTTGGGGAGAAGGCTGCTCTTCCCTAGGTGGATTTATTCCTTACTATGTTTGGGAAGAAATCAGTAAGAGCTGTTAGGAATCATGGGGGTGATATGGATGCTAACTTCCAGCTCTTCTGCTTTTCTTCTGGAGGAAACAACTTCGTTCATAAGACATTAGGGTGTACCATATGCACAACACTTAAAAAAAATTTTTTTTAATGTTTGTTTATTTTTGAGAGAGAGAGTACAAGCAGGGGAGGGGCAGAGAGAGAGGGAGACACAGAATTCAAAGCAGGCTCCAGGCTCTGAGTTGTCAGCACAGAGCCCAGTGCAGGGCTCGAATTCATGAACTGTGGGATCATGACCTGAGCCAAAGTCAGACGCTCAACAAAGTGAGTCACCCAGATGCCCCTATGCCCAGTACTTTTTAAAGCCTGAGGTATAATATCTTTAGAGCCAGACACAGACTCATATTAAAGTTGTCTGTTTTCAGGATTTATGTGAACATGGGCAAGTTACTCATCTTCTTAAGCCTTAGGTTTCTCCTTTTCATAGTGGGGGGCAGCAGTGCCTCTGTTAAATGTTGTTAATACTAAATATAATAAATTATATGTATATCTGTATATATATATGCCTCGTACTTGGAAGGCTTTCAGTAAGGGGTAGCTATTATTTAAAAATTTTTTAAATGTTTATTTATTTTTGAGAGAGAGACTGAGGGGAGGGGCATAGAGAGAGGGAGACACAGAATCCAAAGCAGTCTCCAGGCCCTGAGAGCCAATGTGGGGCTTGAACTCACAAGCTGTGAGGTCATGACCTGAGCCAAGTCGGATGCTCGACCTACTGAGCCACCCAGGTGTGCCAGGGGTAGCTATTATTTAAAAAATACTGTCCCTCCTTGGTTCCCAGGGATCCTAAGTATAATGGTGGAGATAGACACACAAAGGTATAATCTCATGGAAATCCTAACCTGTTGTCAGTGGCCCCTCACTGGTGCTTGGTGCCAGGTGAATATCGGTCCTTCTTGCTTTTCTGTATCTTTCATGTCAGGAGTCACCTCCATGGTTGTTTACTGCCTGTAAAAATTTGTGACAGGCTGGCCAAGGTCCAGAGCACAATGTGGTAGAACTTTCATCATCTTGTAGGGAGAAGAAAAGGAGAAGAAATTTTTTTTTTGCCTCAATGTGTAATTGTTTCTAATGCAGTCATTTAAAGTGGCTATTTCAGGACACTTGCTTTCTTCCAGGAATTCACAAACTCGTTTGATGGGCAAGATAGTAGAAAGTGGCACTTTCTCTTCCCAATGAATTTCCCCAGAACTCTGCTGTACCTACTGTTTTTTTCTGCCAGTGCAACCTCCCTCTGCAGAGGAATACAGTGACAGTCCCATGTTAGGGAGGATGGACCTGACATGACCTATCAAGTTTTAGGCTAAGTTCTTTACATGCATCATTTAGTCTATTATACTATTGTAATCCCCTCTTTACAGAAAAGGAGACTGAGGCCTAGAGAGAAAATAACGTGTCCATGGTCACATAATTAAGATTTGGGAATTCAGGATTTAACTCTGGGCCTACTTCAGTGAATTCTCACCCCTGGACTTAGTTAGAAAAGCTTAGAAAACTCATATCCACACGAATAAATACCTATCTACTTTCATATGCTTAATCCCAGTCCCAGAGATTCTGATTTAACTGTTACCTCGGGTAGGGTCCCTGGTATCAGCATTTTAGGCAAAACTTCTTGTATGATCCTAAAGTTCAGCTGGGATAAGAACTTGGTCTTAACTCTAAAGTCATACTATACCACATTTCTACCCAAGTGGTAGATTTTCTCTTATTGAAGAGTCAGGAAGTACTTCCCAAATCACATTTTAAAAACAAAGTTTTTGGACAGGTTTGAACTTTGGGGAAATTTTTAATCACTTCCTTACTCCTTTCAGGGGACAAGCATTTTTATGCTTCTGTGGTCCATCAAGCTCAGAGGGAATAGTTGTTATTACAAATTCTAAGGGAAGAAAGAGAAAAGATCTTCCTGGACTCTCACTTTTCTGAATCTCAGTCAGTCAGAAATGTTCCCTGACTGCTTGTCACTTCTGGAGGAAATTTTGGCTGACGGTTAGCCTCTTCTTACTCACGCTGCTTGGTGATTTCTTTTTGGGTCCCTGAACTTTGGTTAATTTCTGTACCCCACTTGGTTACCACAGGACCCTTAGCGGATAAGAGCTACAACCTGTGTCCCGATGATCATTTGACTTAGTGTGACATTCTTTTCGAAACAGATCCATAAAATTGCTACAGTCCCATATAGTAAGTGCCACTCTGCTTCCACAAATACTGTAGAACTCAGTAATCCCCTATCAAAAACCCCCTGTCAGGGCAATCAGGCTCTGGCTCTTAATGTGCATGAGGGCAGGCTATGCTGGTTATTTATGTCCTTTGACATGTCTAAGTATGTTTTTTTTTTCTTCTGCATTTAAAAGGAGGATTTTGAAAAGCAAGTGTTTTTTGCACTAAGGCTATATTTCCAAATCTTTGGGAGAGTATTAAGTGAAGCACACTTTTTGGGATTAGAGGTAATTTTCATCTGAGTTGGTAAATTACTATGGGCACTGACTTATCCATTAGGAAATCTCTTGGAATTGAAAAAAAGTATAGTATTTTATTTTTGTTTATTTATTTTTTAATTTTCTTTTTAGTGTTTATTTATTCTTGAGAGAGACAGAGAGAGAGAGTGAGTGAAGGGAGGAGCAGAGAGACAAGGAGACACAGAATCCAAAGCAGGCTTCAAGCTCTAAGCTGTCAGCACAGAGCCTAATGTGGTGCTCAAACCCATGAACCACTAGATCATGACCTGAGCCAAAGTCAGATAGATGCTTAACCTACTGAGCCACCCAGGTGCCCCTATTTTTGTTTTTTTTAAAAGTGACCTAAGGATATACTAGAAAGTATTAACCATTTTTTGTCACTACAGAAAAAAAATGTGGAAATATTGGAGATATTTATTTTCACTTTATGTTCAATGATAATACCAATAATAATAATAATAATAATAATAATAAAATACAACAATATTGAAAGTAGTATTTATTATTTTTTTGGTGCTTGATTGTGTATACTATTTCTCTCACTGCATTTATCATTTACTATTCACAGTAACATATATCATAAGTATTACTGTGCCAATTTGGATGCATTCAACTATAACATAAGACTGCTTAAACAACAAAGAAATTTATTACTTTATGTTGCAAGAACTTTCATTGTAGAATAGTCATAGGGTGATAAATACAGAGACATCAGGATCTGATATTTCATCTTTTTGCTCTGTCATTGTTAACATGGCAGATGATCCTCAAGTAAGCTCCCCTTATGGTCCTGAGATGGTTGCTGCATCAGATCGACACACGGCAAAAACTGGTTTCTTCCCTAATGGGAAGAATGGGCATCTTGTTATAAATCTTTCCCGGAAGCCCCTCACTTCCCAAGATAGTACACATAGTTGCTTTACATGCCCATGCCTAAACCAACCATCCATTGCAAGTAGAAAGGGACCACCATGGTTGACTTCCAGGCCAGTCAAGCTTCATTGTTTCCCTGAAGCTTATGGAGGAAGAAGGTAAAAAACTGGAAAAAAAATCATTTAGTGTTATGAGAGCAGTTTTGAGCCAGAGGAAAAACATTTTCAAAAACAACATGTACCCAGACACAGCTATTGACTGAGAGTATTTATGAGGAATTTGCATGGATACACGTCAAAATTGCCTCATCCCCCATTAAGGACATAGGTGGGTAATTGTCCCCCTTTTCTCAGCAGCAGGATCAGAGTTCTGTTACAAATAATGAAGGGATGGGTTAGATTACTAATTTTGTGCTCTACTGTTATCCAAATGTTTACAGATGAGGAAACAAGGTGAAAGAGGTTTGGTAAATTCCTCTAAGGAGACGTGGTTAATACATAGTAGAGCTGAGCCTCAAAATTATATCTGCTTACCCCAAAGCCTATCTATGCTTTAACCACGGTTAAAAAATGAAATTCAACTGAGTAAATTTTAAGGATCTTACCGGATTTATTCAGTGATTCATGAATTGGGCAGGATCCAATCTAGCAGATAGAAAGAGAAGCTACACAAAATGGAAGACTTTCATTGGTAGAAGGGAGCAGGAACAAGAAAGTTGTATTAGGTACAAAATGGGTTGGTTATTGCAAAGTTACTTCCATTTAGAGGATGGTAGCGGTCTACCAGTCAGATTACTTAATTAGTGGTGATCAGGAGATTCCTCATTGACTGACTGGTTTAAAATTCCATGTGTGGGACAGTGGAAACTGTTTAAGTCTTGGCTTGGTAACTTAGCATAAACATAAGGGATTTAGTATGAAGGACTCCATTTTGGGCCTGCTGTCTTGTTTTTAACAGTGCTATGATATTCTGCCTTCATTGTATACCATCATTTATTACCTCTCTTTCAATATGTGTTGCCTTATTAATAATTAAAATGATTTTTTTTAAGTTGTGCTTGTAAGTTAGTTGTAGTTAATTGTAACTACAGCTCCTCTAGTCTGGGAACTTGGGAAAACCATTTAAACTTTTTGGATTTAGTTTCCCATATTATTAAAATGCAAGTGCTCAGCTGGATGAGAGCTAACATCTTTAGTAGCCCTAAATTCTGTCAGTACTTGGTTCTCACATGAAAGTCATTGAGAGTAAAGATTTAAAAAAAAAAAAAAGTTTCACTTGTACAAATAATGTTGTCCTTGAAAAAACCAGTAGAATTTTTAGAAACAAATGGCACCCTTTCTGTAAAATGCACCTGCTTATTTGCCACCAGTGCAGATGGTGGTATGTAACCCTTTACCACTGGGGGTTTAGCCCTGATATCCTGGGGTGGTTTTTCTTTCATCTCTTCTTTATCATGGTACCATCTCTTCTAAGGATTCTGCTCCTCAGGCGTGAATATGCCAGAAAGCCCATCTGCTGGTGGCTGTGAGCTGACAGCTGCTCCACAATACCTACCAGAAACCTTGGTTTCCAGACTGCATAAGGAAGGGCAGACAGCCCAAGTGAGCAGAAAAGGGTACTTGTATCTAGGAAATCTGTCCTATCGAGCAAATGTATACTGCTTGCCCTCCCTGAGACTTCCAGCTGGCATCAGCTTTCCCAAACTGCTTTCTAGGGACTTGGATTAAGATGAGAGTAAAAACAGCTTGCCCACCTGGCATTAATGGGTAGAGTAATGGACACAGAAAGTAGGAGAGAAAAAGGAAGAGGGTTGAGATATGTGCATGTGTGTGTTTTATTTTTTTCTCTTTTGTAGAAAACAAGGAGGAATATTTATGTAACAGGAGAGAAAGATTTTACAGTTTTATTCAGACCGATATGAGAATTCAAAATTGAAATGCTGGGCATCACCAAAGCAATAGTAGCATTTGCTAAGGAACTTTTGATGTTGAAATATCTACAGACTTTACCATTAAACAAACAATAGTGTTCAATCTCTCACCTCAAAATGTGGAAAATCTGAAGCACGTTAATTGATATCAGAGATATTTTCAGAATTGCCATTAATTGCAGACCTAGATACACATTGTATTTGGGATTATGATTAATCCCAAAATTAATCATAAAATTGAAGTTAATAGCAGATAACATGCAAGACTTAGTGTAATTTTTATTGAATTTATTTGCCTCCCTCCTGTTAGAACCAACAGGAGTCAGAGACATATTTCAGAATTAAAGAAGAAAATCATCCATGTTTGTTCATTATGCCAATTATTATTGTGGAGGAAGAAACCCTGTGTATGGGAGAAGATTTTTTTAAAAATATATAAACAGTAGCAGCCGGCAATAAAATCAGTATTGAAAATTCAATTTAAGGAGATGGTTCTCTCACTGTCTCTGACAAAGAAGGGGCTGGGGGATTCTTTACTCTAGGCAACTGAGAAGGTTCTGGTTACACTGGGCGAGAGTTACAGGTAGTCTTCCAAACTGGTACCCTGAGGCAAGCACAACTCCCATGAGATTCATTTCACAGTTACTGAATTGATTACTGAATAGTTATTCCAGGAGACTAAAGCAAGCATGTGCTTTTGGATTAAGTTATCCAGGTAGTGCTTTGATTTCCATTTTTCTTCCCCATAAAATTAAAGACAAAATTCTGTAGGTGATGGAAGAATTAAGATATGCACCACATTGTCACCAAATCCTGTCTCAGATTTGTCCACGTTCCCATGGACTGGTCAAGACTTTGAATTTTGGCCCTCTTTTAAAGTCATGTCCCATGACACATGCAAAGTCTTCCTTCAGTCATACCAGGGTGGTCCTTCAAAGACTCTGAGAAGGCAGCTGCCACCCAGAAGGCCCTTTTGAATTGTAGAATTCCAGGAGCTCACACCTCTTAATACAACACCAAAGACAGCTTGGCTGCCTCATAGCCTCCGATGTGCTGGTACAGCTGTGAAGGAGCTAACTTTGGCAGCCATAGATCATGGATGCTTTGTCTCAGTTTCTCTCAGAATAGCTTTTCATCAGGAGACTCTTAACATCTCTCAAAACAAATCCGGGAAGAAAGGAAGCAAACATAAATAGGTACTTTAAAGGAAGATATTGCTTTGAATCTTTGGATTTTAATATATAGCTACAGTGTGTGGAATTGATCATTTTTGGTTTATGAACAGTTTGATATGGCAGAAATTTCAAGCAATATATTGGAGTCAGAGCAATTTGGATTCTAGGTCTAGCCTTGTCTACAGCCTTTCTACACTTAGTTTAGCTTCTTTGACCTTGGTTTCCTCATCTGTAAAATAAGAGCATTTGGCCAGATGATCTTTGACCTAATGATTCTATGAAAAGTGAATGTTGGAAGCACATGTTCACCTTCTCCAGTTACCAGCTGTGAGTGTGTGACTGGACCAAATGGCACTAACTGTCGAAACGTTTCAGGCTGAAGGGAAAGCATTCTGAAATGGGACAAGGGCACCTCGTGTTGAAACCTGGCGCTGGTTAACTCTCCATGGTGTGGACCAACCTTTGCTTCTGCCTCCCACCCCTACTTGTTTTAGGTGGACCAGGAGGCACTCATCTAAAAGTAAAAATATTTGAATCAATAACTTTCAGTAAGTAGCCTTATGTGGACAGCTATAAATCAGATGCTTGCCAAAAAATTTTAACATTCTTTCTTATAACTGATCTAAAATTCCTGTCTAGGTTACAGCCTCACAGATAACCCAATCTCTTCCACCAGTTTACAACTGTCTCTTTTGGGTAAATGTTGGATTGTGTCAGAGCTTAAACTCCCTATCAGGACAATATCTCTTTTCTCAAGGAAACCCCCTTTTAGCTTTCCTTCCCCGAAACAGCCTCTGGTAGAAGGAAGCTTACTTTTCTTCAACATGGCCCTTGGGAGATGGGTCCTTGGTTTGAGCAGTCCTCTGGGTCCTTTCTGACCTCTACTTAGATGTGCTTTGTCCTTCCTAGTCACCTGTCAACTGCATTGGTTTCTACCAGATGTGGTTCATTCCACTTGGACTTTTGAGACCTCATGTTAATATCTGTCTCTTTGTCATTAACTCTGGATTTTTGTGAATTCCAGGTACTGGAAATTTGTGAATTTATTTCTGTGAACTCCAGGCTTTGTTTGGTCCACCAGTTTTTCAGTGCATGTCCCCCCTTGAAGCAGTAGGAAATTTTGAATCTTCTACATGCCACCTAAGACTGGGGAATCAGTGACACTCGGTTGGGTTCTTGTTCTCTGCCAAATTCTTCCATGTTACAATTTCTGATCTACTTTAGCCTTTCTCACCCAGTTTCATATTAGTAGAGGGTGTCTGGTGAAACCGTCTCCTCCCAGATTTCTAAATAGGAAGACAAACCCAAGGCCCCTACTACCCTGACTCATTGTGAGAGTGCAGTCATTGATCAACGGTGACCGGCATAGATGGGGAAGACAGAAATGGTTCCCACATGCTCCGTATTTGCCATAACTTCTGTATTCATAACTCTGCAGCTCTTGTCTTTGAAATGACATGTTTCCCAAGTGAAGCTGGTAAATATGCATAGGACATGATCTAGGGCAGTAGTTCTCAAACATTAACATGTAAATAATCACTTGGAAGGCTTGTTAAAACACAATTTCTGGGCCCCACCCTTGGTTTCTGATTCTGTAAATCTAGAGTGAAGCCTAAGATTTTGTATTTCTAACAAGTTCTCAGGTGATACTAATGCTTCTAGTCCTAGGACCATAGTGACCTAGAATCTTCAGGTTTTGGTGCTGTATACAGATTGTGGTAAAAGCAATGCAATTTCTGTGTGCAATTTTCTGCTTGGAAACCTGAAGATACATAGGTTTTCAATCTGAGAAATGTTACTGGGATATGAATAGAGAATAAGTATTTAAAAATAATGGATAAGCCATTGATTTATATGATTACATTAATTATTTTCCAATGTTTTCTTTTTCCTTGATGCATTTCCAGATTACTACTTTGACCAACCCTGCAGTGAAGGTAGTTATAACCAAGGTATGACTTGGGGTCATTAAACGGACTTTATTTAGCTATGTATGTGTCTAAAATACCAAGGTTACCTGTGAGCTCAGGTTCAAGTCCCTCCATGCTTGCTACAAGACAGAGCAGAGGCCAGCCTATCTGTGGGCACAGGCTTATCATATTAGTTTTTTCTTGTATTGTTTCTTGTCTGTTATCTTCTATGCTTCAAACATAAAATTTCTCTATTAAAATTTTTTAAATTAATAGCTTTATTTGCATACCATAAAATTCACCTATTTTAAGACGCAATTCAATTATTTTTAGTATTTTTACTAAGTTGTACAACTATCACCACTATCTAATTTTGGAACATTTTTATCAGCTGCTAATAAACCTCATGCCCATGTGCAGTCGTTTCTCTTCCACTCTTTGTCCTAGGCAATTACTAATTTACTCTCTGTCTCTATGTCTTTGCTTTTACTGGACATTTCATATAAGTGGAATCATATAATATGTGTTCTTTTGTTTCTGGCTTCTTTTTGAACACAATTTTTGGGAGGTTCATCCATTTTGTAGCCTGTGTCAAATGCTAATGTCTGTCAAAACTTCCTTTGATGTGTGCATTTCTTTCTCTCCATTTCTGCTGTGACTTTTCTAGTTTAGGTCCTGGTTACTCCAAATGTAGTCCCTAACCAGTCATATCAGCATCTCCTGGGAGATACTCAATGCAAACATTCAATCAGGATCTTCATTTTTACCAGATCCCCAGGGAATTTGAGTGCATGTTGCAGTTTGAGGAGCTCTGCCCTAGAAAAGTTCTTCACTTATGTTGAAAGGCATTTAAGAGCAGCCTCCCACTATCTCCTTGCCTCCAGCCTCCCCACCAGAGCACCCACCATACTGCTGACTAGTCCTAAGATTAGTCATCAAACAAGAATCCTCACCTGCCATGCTCTATTTCTTCTACAGTATAAGTGGCTTCCTGTTAACTGTTTTATGTGCTGAGTCCCTTTCACTCAACTGTGATGCTCAAGACTTTCTAAAGCAGCCTCTCTTTACCTATAAAAGCTTCTCAACCCCAATGCTCCAACAAAGCCTTTAAGTTCTTGACTTGCCAGAGAATTATTGCTAGAGAATAAGAGTTATTTTTTGTATGTCATTGACATTGGTTACTAGGAGAGTCCTGGCCATATTGTAGGTATTCTGTAAATTCTGCATGAATGAGTACAAGGCCAGAGGCAGAATGATCAAGTTTTCCTAAAAGGGAAGAAGTGATTCCAGTAGAGTTTGCATATAGAAACTGTCAAAGGAAAATTTATGATAAAAATATAACTACCAGTACTAACTATATTGATATTTATTGACTACTTTATGAGATATTTTGTGTATGTTATATTGTGCAATTTTCAATAGAACTCTATGAAGTGAGCATTATTATTTAGTGAGGCACTCTTATTCATTCCTGTGGATGAGGAAAATGAAGCTCAAAGATGTTGTGTAACTTATGTAGGACATACAGCTAGTTAAATGCAGAGCTAAGATTGAAACCCAAGTTTCTGTCCATGTCTATTACACTGTCCATATGGATAAAGGGGAGTTCCACCAACAGAGTACTGAGACATGATGGGGATAACTAAGGTCTTAGAGGTCATAACTATTTTTCCAAGTCAGGAAGTGTTTCCACAGGCAATATTCCTGTTTTCATTGGAACACCGATGAGATTTAAAGTCACTCATGAATTTCCTCCTTTGCGTCAGAGAACATTCAAAGGGAACAACCCAACGGATACAGATGGACTCCACCAGCTTCCTAGGCCAAGTTTTTCCTTATTCTTGTTGTGAGTCGCCTAGGTGGGCCATCTCCTCTCTCTGAATGTAATACCTTTATGAGGTGACCAGGATAACAAAGGAAAAACTCCTCTGGCATTCTAAGATTAGAGATTTAAGTAGAAGGTAAACTATCTCATCCAGTCAGCTGCCTGCTCAGGTGTGATATGTAACTTGCTTGTGTGGAGTATCAATGTTTTCAACATCATCAGACTATACAAATCCTGAAAAATGTTTATTTCCCTGCTCCATGTTTATACAGTTACTGCTTAGCAATTCACGTTTTCTAATGGCTCCTAAGTCACCAGACCAAAAAATACTAAGACTTCCCATAGTTCACAGCTTCAGATGTGATTTCCATAAAACTGTCCTCAGAGTGAAGTAGAATGAGGTATTGTAGGAACTTGGAGTCAGGAGATATGGCTGGGACAGTCCAGTTCAGAGGTCTCTAAGACTCCTAAAAAGATGGCCTTCTGTGGAGAAGCTAGCCACCATAGGCTAAAGGTAGTGTATAGAATTCTCTGGTCATGTGACACATTACCGTACATTTAGCAGCTTAAAATAATGTCCTTTATATTAGCTCACAGTTCTGTAGGTCACAAGTCTGGCATAGCATGAATGAGTTCTCTGTTTAGGGTATCAGAGGCTAAATGAAGGTGTTGACTGGGCTGAGTTCTGTAGAGGCTCTGGGAAAAAGTCTACTTCCAAATTCTCTCTGGTTATAGTCATAGGCTGAGCCCCCTGTTCCTTTGCTTGCAGGGTAGGGCTGGTCTTTGCTCCTAGAGGCACCAGTATTCCTTGCCATGTGGTCCCCTCCATCTTTAAGCCATCAGAGATGTGTTGAATTTTTCTTGTGCTTCAGGTCTCTGTCTTCCTCTTTGGGCATCAGCCAGAACAAACTCACACTTGAAGAGCTCATATCATTAGAGGTCAGGCCTACCCAAAGAATCTCCCTATCTTGAGTTCAGTGGATTTAGAATCTTAAATACATCTCCAAAATTCCTTTACAGCAGTAGTCAGATTAGTGTTTGGCTGAATAACTAGGAGAAAGTATATGTACACGGGGGCTGGGAATCTTGGGGGCCAACTTAGAATTTTGTGCAACATAGAATTAATCTAGGTAAGGTTAGACTCCCATTTTTGTTTTAGTCAGAGTTGACTCATTTTAATGGGTTTTCTATTCTGTGCCTTCATGTAAATTTTTCAGTGAATAAACAGTTAATTTGGGTTAAATAATGATTTGGCTGTACGCTCTCTTCACTCTGGCCCATGACCTATATTAATTCCTTCATTTTGCATATGAGGACACTGAAGCTCAGAGGTTATGGTGTGTCAGAGAGACCACGTTGGTTAGTGGTGGAGTTGGGACTGCATGGTAGGCCTTCTGAATTCTGGGCCATTGCTATTTCCACTGACCCCTACTGCGTTACCCTGAGAAAGCTACTTTCATCTTTTCTCATCATCAAACTACCCTGAATTTCACATCAACTTAATTAGTCTTCTTTATGATCCCAGAAAGGTGGGTATTATTATTTCCTTAGGTTCTGTCTAATGAAAACCAGCATGAATACTTATCTGTGAGCTAGGGTACTGCATGGAAGAGTTATGGACATTAACAGGAGAGGTAATTAATTCCCTCAAGGGGATGGGTAATCACCCGATGCTTGCATGCTTCCTAGCTCAGCCACAAGGTTCCTCTTCCTGCTCTGAGCCTTTCCTTGTGCACAGTGAGCACTCCTACATAGCACAGGAAATGCCAGGAGCTGAGTTAGAGATATGATTTACAGGGTAAGAAATGTAAGAGAACATTGTGTTCTGTGACCTTTCTCTGAAGGTCAACCTGTGCCACACATATGGGCAATGGCAGTGCTAACAAGCAGTCATTGACATATCTCCACTGACTTTAATTTCCCAGGCATCAGTCACTCAGTGGTTCCCCTAGTTAAAATGTACCATTAACTCTGCTCCCTGAAGAACAGATGTGGTAACTAACCTTGACAGGTAGCTTGAAAACATGAATCTTCCCCAAACTCTAGGTTCTCATATTCACTCACACTCACTGTTGCTGTTTCCTCTTGTCAAAGTACACAATTAAAAAGTCAGGAAAACAGACAATCAATAGTAACTATTTCTCTATGAAGATTGCACCAAGGTATGACCATCCCAAAAATAGTGTCTCAAAGTTTTTAGATTACAACCCACAGTAGGAACTAAGTGGCATTAAATTCAGTATGTTCAGTATGCTATATGCATGCATGTATATGAACACACATAAATATACAAAAGTACATTAGAAGGAAACAAAATTTTCATGATGTAATATTATTACTACTGGTATTTTTTATTCAAAACTTGAAAAAAAATTTTTAATGTTTATTTGCCTTAGAGAGAGAAAGAGAGAGTGAGAGCGAGCATGAGTGGGGGAGGGAGAGAGAGAAGGAGACACAGAATCTAAAGCAGGCTCCAAGCTCTGAGCTGTCAGCACAGAGCCTGATGTGGGGCTTTAACCCACCAACAGTGAGATCATGACCTGAGCCAAAGTTAGATGCTTAACCTACTGAGCGACCCAGGTGCCCCAAAACTATTTTTTTAATACTGATTTGTATCTATTAATGGTTGTAGCCTGGTCAGGAAAAGGCCTCCTGGATCCTCCTGGAGGCTTTGTGAGTCTGATTGCTAATCCACATTATCGCCACAGTTAGCATTATACCTGGGTCCTGAAGTTCAAAGTTATCCCTGAGAAGGGAGGGAAGAATGCCAGGACTTGAGTTCCAAACCTCTGGTTCATGTGTGCAATGTAGATGACATGACTTATCCTGACTTTACGTATCATTCATTTAATTATTGAACAAATATCTAGTGAGCATTACTATATTCAAGAATCGTGAGGATGATGAATTCAGTAATAACTCAGCTTTTTGAGAAACTGCTCTAAATTACACAATATCTTAACTAATCTTCCTTATGATCTCTGAAGGTGAATATTTTATTATTCCAATCATGCAGATGAAAAAAATAAGGCCTTGGAAAGTTTTTGACCTGCTCAAGATGGTGTAGGGGTTGGAGCCTGTTGGTCAGAGAGCAGAGTTCATGCTCCCCTCTATGATCTGGGCATTGGAAACAGAAAACATAGCATTTGGCTACTGGCACAAGTTTTAAAGTTTACATTCAGGCACCCTTTAAAATGTTTTAGGAAGGCCTGCTCCATTGAAAATCTTGGAAGAAGAGCCTCTGTTCTTGCCTTCTACCCTTTGGCATTCCAGGGACTACCTGGGCAAGATTAATCAAAGGCCCTCAGAAGGGCTATCAGAACTGGGTGAGCATGGAGAAAAGGTGGTTTCAAGAACAATTTTGCCCTTCCCATTTCCCAGTGGCCACAGCTGCTGCCTTCTGTCCTCAGGGTCAGAGTGGGGAATCAGAGAGGAAGTAGGTAAACTGACAGGAAGGGAGCAGGGCACATATGAGCAGAAAGCAGTAGGTCAAGTAGGCTGGGATTCTCTGGGAAGTTCTCACCTTCTTATTTATGCCTCCTTCAGCCTACAATGATAAATGTATGTATATATATGTGTGTATATATGTACACATATATATATATAATTTGTTGTGTTTAGTTGTATTTAATTACCACCCAATTAACAACAGCCAGTTCGTGCTGATAATCTTTTTATGGACCTTTCTATTTGCTTGTGTCCTTTACAGTATGCCCTATCAACTTATCTTCAAGCCTCTAAGCTCAACACATAGGGGGAAGAACAGTTTGAGTGAGAAAGACTGGGTTCTGTCTTGGGACTGTCATTTAAAAGTGGTTTGACTTTCTTTTTTTTAGATTTCTCCCCATCTATAATGTGAAGATAATATTAACCACTTTCTGACCACACACAGTGTGTTGGATAATGATGCAAAAGCAATTTTGCAAGATACATATTAGTGTTTGAAGGACGAAGACATTCTATTGGTCTCTAGCTACAACTTGAGTGGCTTAAAGGTATTAGTTTATATACATATATATTTTTAATTCTGTTAGGGGGCTGGTTGTTAAGATAAGATTTCTGTTTTCAAGGAAAGCCTATGCATTATAGAAACCACAACTATAATGTGCATTGACTAATTGAGCCACTTGCAGACATGTGTTATCAGCAAGCAGTACCAGAAAAAACAGTGGCTGGTTCTGCTGAAATCATGAACATTCCCTTTTGTCAACCATGCCACTGTGGCTGGGACACAGTGGATGAGAGGGGAGTGGCATGAATTGAGGTGGGAAATGTGGGCAGAGGTTTCATCTTTCAGGGCTTTGTGTAGATCATGGAAGGGAACTGGACACTGTCCAAGTGCAATGGGACACTAAGCAGATAAAGCAAATAGGTGCTCTTTTTCCTGGTCAGAGTATGAGAGTGGAGGGCAGTTTGGAGGGAATGGGGCCTTCTCCTTGTGAGAAGTGTTACCAGGTTGACAAAGATAATATATCAATCCTCAGGCCACCAGCTGCTTGATGATACTGACCTTGCACTCTCTGGCCACCTCCTCCCTAGGGGGCATGTGGTACACAGGGGCAATAAGAGGCCTGGGTGCAGTACTCACAGCCACTATACGAGGGTCTTTTCCTCTTGTCCCCTCATGGCCCTTTGGATCTCTGTTCACTTGCTTCCCACCCAAGGGAAGGAGAAAAGGGCTGAGCGGAGTTGAAGGAGGAAACCCAAAAGTTCTTCCAGCAACTATTTCTAGTTCTCACCGTAAATGAAGAATCCTCTGTGGTAGTGAATAAATCCCTCCCACCCAACATGTCCACATCTTAATCCCTAGAACCTGTGAATATGTTCCCTTATCTGACAAAAGAGACTTTGGAGATATGATTAAATTAAGGATTTTGATACAAAGAGATTATCTCAGATTATCTGAGTGACCCTTAAATGTAACCACAGGGGTCCTTATAAGAGGGCAGCAAGATGGTCAAACAAGTAAGTAGGAGATGTTGAGGACTGAAGCATCAGGTTAAAGTGACGTAAGGAAGGAATGCGGGTGGTCTTTAGAAGCTAGAAAAGGCAGAGAAATGGATTCTCCTCTCCAGCCTCCAGAAGAAACAACTCTGTTGATACCTTGACTTTAATACAGCTAAACTGATTTCAGGCTTCTAGCTTCTAAAACTCTAAGGGAGGGGCGCCTGGGTGGCTCAGTCGGTTGAGCGTCCGACTTCGGCTCAGGTCATGATCTCGTGGTCCGTGAGTTCGAGCCCTGCATCAGGCTCTGTGCTGACTGCTCAGAGCCTGGAGCCTGTTTCGGATTCTGTGTCTCCCTCTCTCTCTGACCTTCCCCCGTTCATGCTCTGTCTCTCTCTGTCTCAAAAATAAATAAACGTTAAAAAAAATTAAAAAAAAAACTCTAAGGGAATAAATTTGTATTAAGTCACTAAATTTGTATAATTCATTAAAACAGCCACAAGAAACTATTATATTCCTTTCCTAGGCTTTTCCTCAAACCTTCCAAAGGCTAGATATTACACTCATTTGTTCTTAGCAGGGCTCCAGTCTTTTGGGAACCAGATCACGGGTATTGAAGCCTCAGAACTGTCTCTAGTCTAAGCTCAGCCATTGTCTGCTTGAGTAGCCTTGGGCCAGTTATTGACCCTCATCTCATCTGTAAAGTAGGGAAGGTAATATTATCTACCTTGCAGGGCAGTTTATAGGCTTAGAGACAGTGTGGTAAGAAACCTAACATGACCCTGACACATAACTGGCCCTTACACTTGATACGGAGAAACACTCTCACCTTCATAATGGTCTCTTCTCAGAGAACATGAGCCTATTTATGAGAGGGAAGGGGACCCTAGCTTTGGTCCCTGAATCTGAGTGACTTTTTTGGTATTAGGAGTTGTGGCAGCTGGACCTGTCCAGAAAGAAACTTCCAGTGAAAAGGCTATTTGTGAAACAAAATAAAACAAGACAAAAATTTTCTGAATGTCACCTGAAGAACTGACTTCAAATAAGCTCCATGTCCAGGAACATGTCACCTGTCAGAAAAACAAGTACCATATAAGGAATTGCATTAACCAGACAAGGCAGGCAGGCAGGCACCCAACACACCTTTTCCTCCATGTGACTCATCACCAGGAGGGAGCTCAACCAGAAACAAGGGCAGATTGTTCTGTTCTACTTAGCCTAAGGCTCAGGAAGGAGAATACCCCTCTTTTACCTCTCCCTATTTTTCCATGGGGAGAAATCCCCTAGCTAATCCCTCCAAAGGCTAATGCAAACTTTTTCTCTTGCCTTCAAAATGGACCTTCCACACAGACCTGTTGTTCTTGTTTGGAAAATCTAATGCTATAGTCTAGAATCTTGGAGTCAGGAATGTCCTTGGAATCCATAGACTTACATAATGTTATACATAAGAAAATTGTGTCCTGTCGCATGACTTGCCAAAAGATACATAGACAGGCAGTGACAGATCAAGGGTTAGCTCTGAGCTGTGCTAAATACTGCCTTTTGCTCAGGCCCTGCAGCATTTGAGCAGTGACTTTGGACTCTTTAGGCATCAGTGCTAAAATGCAGTGGTATTTAGTTGATCAGATTAGCCAGCTGTCTGTTAGCAGAGAGCAGACCCAAAGAGCTGCACTAATTTTTGAAGCTGAGGATGTGTTTGAGAGAGGTGCATAGCTGCAAGGCACTGTGCCAAAGCCAACTTCCCCACTTTCCCCAAATCTTACCCTGAGGTTGTTGGATGGTTAAACTTCTTTTGTCCTTATTCTCAGGCCATTTTTCCGTTTTATTCAGTAGTAAACCAGTTGCATTCCAGAGCTTTAAAGGAAACAGGCATAGATTCTAGACTTTCCAAAAATTTCAGAAGAAAGAATCCAGGTGCCATCTAGTCTCACTGATTTACTACTCACAAATGAGCAAATTGAGGCACCAAAGAGGTTACATGACTTGTCTGTGGCAGTATTGTCCAGTACAATCTTCAGCAACGTTGGAAACATTCTCATTGGTCTGTCCATTATGGAAACCACTAACCTCATGTGGCTATTGAGCACCTAAATGTGATTAGTGCTTCTGAGGAAATAAATTTTTAATTTTCTCTAACTTTAATTAATTTAGATTTAAATAATTACATGTAGCTGGTGGCTGCCATATTGGGCAATTATAGGTCTAAGATCACAGAACTGGAACGCAACACTAGGTTGTTTTTATTTCAAATCTTTTTCTTTTTTCATTACCCCCATACAGAACTCTAGGTTGAGGTAGACTTTTTCTTGGAGCAGGAGCCTTATAATGTCAGGTCCCTGGACAAAGCTTCTGAGTGGGCTGTAGTGACTGCAGGTAGAGTGTCACTAATGGGGAAACAATAGATATCTTTCTATTATTAGAATATATGGACTTCCCCAGGTGGGAGGTGAATAGAGAAGATCATTCATTCATTCCTTCTTCAAGAAAATATTGAGTGTCCACTATTTGTCAGGTGAGTGCTAGCCACTAGGGACTACAGTGGCTTACTTGACATGTACTTTGATTAAGTTTCCTAAAGATGAATGGTAAAAAGAGCCACATGAGTTCAGAGGTGAGAGAACCAATTGTTGCTGGTGAAAGTCCCCAGCTTCCTTTGGCAAACACTCCATGTCATGTTGCAGAAACACCTGCCTATTCAACCTCACTGGCTCAGTACTGATGAAGCCTATGCTCACTCAGGCTTTGTGTCTAACCTCTTAAGTAAACAGTGTGGTTTCTTCTAGATCTAGACTGGTTTATTTCCATAAATTTTCATCCCAGGAGGATGTAGTAAAATCATGGTTTGGAGGGTGACTACATGGGCTTTTTAGTTTTAGTTTAGTTTAGTATTAGAGGTCTAAATTCTATAGAGAATAAGCCACAGCATTACTATGACATCTGTATAATGTAAACTTGCACCAGCCTTTTTTGCGTGACAAAAAGTTCTCTATAGACTATTTTAAGGACAGTTATTATTTACAGTTCTTATTAAGGATGCTTAACATGCCTCCGTGTGTGTGTGTGTGTGTGTGTGTGTGTGTGCGCGCACATGTGCATTAGGGGAGTGATGGTAGTTAAGACATAGTGTTTTTTTTTTAGTGATCATAAAATTTAAATACAGCATGAGACACAGGTATACAAATAACTAAAATGTACAGAAAAGTGGCATAAAAGGTAGCCATGCTAGTCAGGAGGAGGAAGCAGTCACTCCTGCTGGACAGAATCAGGAAAAAAATTGTTACTGACAAGGTAGCCTTGGATATGGCCTCTGAAATAGTCTGTCAGAGGAAGGTGGAGGAGGGCAATTCAGATGAAGAAAATGGGAGAAGCAAAGAATCAGAGGTGGGAGAGTTCAGAGACGGAATGAGAAATAGAAATGGGAAGCTACACTATTTAATTAGTATAAGGAAACTGCAGATAAGGCAGTCATAGCTATTGAGAAAGGGAACCTGGGGCCTAATTGTCAGCCTAAAGAGTTTGGACTTCACTGTAGTCAGTAGGGAGCCATTGAAAGTGTTTGAGCCTCAGAGTCATACAGTGAAGCTGAGTTCATGTTGATTAGTCCAGTGACAGAGGGATTAATCATAGTGGGGAGAAGCTGATGTTGGGAATCAATTCATTGGTGATTTCTGTAGTCCAAGGAATAGGTGATATGGGTTTGAATAGTAGCAGTGGCAGAGATAAATGGGTATCTATTGTGTGGCTCTTTATCTGATTGAATGAAAGGAGAGGGTTAGAGTCAGAAATGATGCTGAGATTCCAAGCCTAATGACCAAAAAGATGGAGATAGCATGAAGAGAAATAAGGAAGTCAGGAGAAAAGGTGGCTTAGGGAAAAAGCTGACCACCCTGATAGAAATGTTCAGCACAACAACATGGAGACATTGAGAGCTGGATGTCAGCCACTAGGGAGTAGTGAGATGGAGAAGTAGTTCTCAGAGCTAAAGAGGAGGTTTTTTATGAATGAACCAAGTCCCTGAGAAGAGTGGGGGCTGATAATAACTCTTAAGAAATTGTGAAGGAGATAAATGAAGGGAAGTAAATTTAGGGGAAGAGCAGAAAAACAAAACACCTCAGAGCCAAGGGAAAAGTGATAGAGTGGGCTAGTCAATAAGTCTATATATTCAGCTCCTATTGATAGATCTTCTTTGATGAACAAGACAGATATGTTCCTTACCCTCATGGAGCTCAGTATCCACTGGAAAAAATGGATGAAGCAAGTAGGCAAATAAACTGATCAGTAATTTCTTTTTTTTTAATGTTTATTTTTGAGACAGAGAGAGACAGAGCATGAATGGGGGAGGGGCAGAGCGAGAGGGAGACACAGAATCGGAAGCAGGCTCCAGGCTCTGAGCCATCAGCCCAGAGCCCGACTCGGGGCTCAAACTCACGGACCGTGAGATTGTGACCTGAGCTGAAGTCGGACGCTTAACTGACTGAGCCACCCAGGCGCCCGTAATCAGTAATTTCAAGTAATACAAGTGATGAAGAAAATAAGCTGGATGCTGTGATAGAGGATATTAAGACTGGATGACATGTCCATTTAGAAGGGTGGTTAGGGAAGACCTCTTTCACCACGTGTCATTTCAGCTGAGATGAGCAGTGAGAAGAACCTGGCCATGTTAGAAAGGGTGGGGTAAGCTTCTCAGCAGAGGGAAGAGCATTTCAGACTGGAGGTGTTGGCAGATGGCCAGGGAGACTGGAGACTGGGGACTGTGAGATAAAACCAGAAGGGTAGACAGAGACCAGATGATATAGGCCCTGGGAATGAAATTTGGACTTTATTGTAAAAGCAAAAGTCAATAGCATGAAACTGAAAATAGAAAGAGAATGCAGACAGATTCTGCAAAATAGATAATGGGTGCCAGCAACAAGGATGGGATTGGTGATTTTCAACGGAGTAGAGAAGAGGATGGTGGCTAAAGTTAGTCTACAGTGTTGTGGGATTTGAAGCTTCTGGAGACCCTGTCTTAAAGAGGTTTGGTGGTAATAGGGGGCTCAGAGATGAGATATTCTAAGGATGTCCGCCAAGACCATATTCATCCCAGACTCTTAGGTAGTCATGCTGAGAGTCACAAACAAAGGCTTGTTTTTATCACTGTAGCTGAAGTCATAAAGGAGAAATGGAACACCTGGCCACTGTTCAAAGCTATTCCTGAAGTCTGCCAGGAAGGCATAGTAGACAGCCAGCATTCCTGTCGGATATGAAGACTAGAGCAGAAGTCACAAGCAGGGCCAGCCCAATTTCTGGTAGAGAGGGTGGCCGTAGCAGCTTGTAGTTGATGGCAAGGCCCTTGGGCTTTAGAGATGGATTAGGAAAGCCCTGAGCCTGGTTAGCTAGCTAAGGAACAGACTGTGCGATCCTGACTATCACTTCACATAGTGTGCTTGACTCATGGGTGTTGACAATTGCAGTGCAATTTTAATTACACGAGGCAGTATTTCATAATACTTCTGTCAACTGATATTTTGTAAAAGGCTATGAAGTTTTAATAGTTAGCTGCTTTAAGAGAGTTCTTAGCTTTTAAGCCCTAGCTGAAGAGACTGAGTGAGATCTGGGTTATAATTATAAGGGTTGAGAAGTGGCTGGGAATACTATAAATGCCAAATTAAAAAAAATAAAACCTCACCAAGATACAAGACCTGTTTAGGGTAAAGCACTGAATCAACAAGGCCCATGCATGTGGTCCTGGGTCCTTATTTCCTGGGACAAAGGACAGGAATCTGGTTTCTAGTTGTGAAGGCCCCCTAAGAAAGAAGAATAATGAAAATTTGCCTTCCTTGCCCTTCCTTCCAGGCCCCAGTTTGGGTGCCAGGGTCTTTGAGTGGAAATCCAGGGAGAAGTCAGTGACAAAGGGTGATGGGAGACCCAGCACCAGTGCAACCTTGTCTACCTCGAACAGTGTTTATCAAGACACCTGTCCATCACCTTCACCTTGGAACTTTAAGGGCTTATGCCCTGGCCTCATCCCTACATCAGAAACACGAGAATCTTTACTATGGGGTCCACACTTCAAAATTAAAAAAAAAATTTGTGATAGGCTGAATAATGCCCTCCACCCCCAAAAGATGACCACTACTAATCCCTGGAATCTGTGAATTTGTTTTTAATTTAATATAATTTAAAGTTTAGTTTAGTTTTTCTTTAAATTCCAGTTAGTTAATATGCAATGTAATGTTAGTTTCATGTGTACAATATAGTGATTCAACAATTCTATACATCAGCTGGTGCTCTTCAGAAAAGTGCTCTCCTTAATCCCCATCCCCCATGTAACCCATCCCCCATCCACCTTCCCCCCCTGGTAACAAGTTTGTTCTCTATAGTTAGTCTGTTTCTTGGTTTGCCTCTCTTTTTTTCGCTTTGCTCATTTGTTTTGTTTCTTAAATTCCATATATGAGTGAAATCATATGGTATTTGTATTTCTCTGACTTATTTCACCTAGCATAGTATTCTCTAGCTTCATCCATGTTGTTGCAAATGGCAAGATTTCATTCTTTTTTTATGACTGAGTAATATTCCATTTTCCACCCATTCATCAGTTGATGGACACTTATGCTCTTCCAGAATTTTTCTATTGTAGATAATGCTACTATAAACATTAGGGTGCATATATCCCTTCAAAGTAGTATTTTTGTATGCATTGAGTGAATACCTAGTAGTGTAATTGCTGGATTGAGGGTAGTTCTGTTTTTAACTTTTTGAGGAACCTCCATACTGTTTTCCACAGTGGCTGCACCAGTTTGCAGTCCCACCAATAGTGTAAAAAGGTTCTTCTTTCTCCACATCCTCACCAACACCTCTTGTTTCTTGTGCTATTAATTTTAACCATTCTGACAGGTGTGAGGTGGTACCTCATTGTAGTTTTGATTTGTATTTCCCTGATGATCAGTGATGTTGAACACCTTTTCATGTGTCTTTTGGTCATCTGGATGTCTTCTTTGCAAAAATGTCTCTTCACGTCTTCTGCCCATTTTTGAATTGGATTAGTCAGTTTTTTGGGTGTTGAGTTTTATAAGTTCTATATATATTTGGATACTAACCCTTTACCAGATGTGTCGTGTGCAAATATTTTCTCCCATTTCATATATGCCCTTTTAGTTCTATTGTTTACTTCAGTATGCAGAAGATTATTATTTTGATGAAGTCCCAATAGTTCATTTTTGCTTTTGTTTCCCTTGCCTCAGGAGACATATCTGGAAAGAAGTTGCTATGACTAATGTTAAAGTCATTACTACCTGTGTTCTCTTCTAGGATTTTTATTGTTTCATGTCTTACATTTAGGTCTTTAATCCATTTTGAATTTATTTTTGCATATGGTGTAAAAAAAAGCGGTCCTGTTTCATTCTTTTGCCTGTGGCCGTCCAGTTTCCCCAACACTGTTTGTTGAAGAGACTGTCTTTTTCCTATTGGATATTCTTTACTGCTTTGTCAAAGATTAGTTGACCATATAGTTGTGGGTTCCTTTCTGGGTTTTGTATTCAGTTCTACGTGTCTATTTTTGTACTACCATACTGTTTTGATCACTTCAGCTTTGTAATATAACTTGAAATCCAGAACTGTGTTGCCTCCAGCTTTGCTTTTCTTTTTCAAGTTTGCTTTGGGTTACTGAGGGTCTTTTGTGGTTCCATACAAATTTTCGGATTGTCTGTTCTAGCTCTGTGAAAAATGATATCAGTATTTTGATAGGGATCGCATTAAATCTGTAGATGACTTTGGGTAATATAGACATTTTAACAATATTTGTTCTTCCAATTCACAAGCATGGAATGTCTTTCCATTTGTGTGTGTCATCTTCAGTTTCTTTCATCAGTGTTTTATAGTTTTCAGAGTACAGGTCTTTCACCTCTTTGATCAGGTTTATTCTTAGGTATCTTATGATTTTTGGTGCAATTGTAAATGGGATTGATTTCTTAATTTCTATTTTTACTATGTCATTTTTGGTGTTTAGAAATGCAACAGATTTCTGTATGTTGATTTTGTATCCTGAAACTTTACTGAATTTGTGTATCAGTTCTAGCAAACTTTTTTGTGGAGTCTTTCAGGCTTTCTATATAGAGTATCATGTCATCTGCAAATAGTGAAAGTTTTATTTATTCCTTGCTGATTTGGATATCTTTTTTAAATTTATTTTTGTTGTCTGATTGCTGTGGATAGGACTTCCAGTACTAGGTTACATAACAGTAGTGACAGTGGACATCCCTGTCTTGTTCCTGAACATAGAGGAAAAGCTCTCAGTTTTTTCCCATTGAGGATGATATTAGCTGTGGGTTTTTCATAGATGGCCTTTATTATATTGAGGTATGTTCCATCTAAATCTACTTTGTTGGAAGGTTTTTGTTATGAATGGATGTTGTACCTTGTCAATGCTTTTTCTACATCTACTGACATGACCATGTGGTTCTTATCCTTTATTATTGTTATTATTATTAATGTGGTATATCATGTTGAGTGATTTGTGAATATCAAACCAGTTTTGTGACAGAGTAATAAATCCCATTTGATCTTGGTGAATTTTTTTTTTAATGTATTGTTGGCTTCAATTTGCTAGTATTTTATTGGAGATTTTTGCATCCATGTTCATCAGGGATCCACGTTCTCTTTTTTAGTGGAGTCTTCATCAGGTTTTCATATCAAAGTTATGGTGGCCTCTAGAATGAGTTTGGAAGTTTCCTTCCTTTTCTAGTTTTGGCATAGTCTGAGAAGATAGGTATGTGAATGTTGTTTTATATGACAGAAGAGACCTTGCATTTGTGATCAAGAATCTGGAGATCAGGAGATTGCCCTGGATTATCTGATACAATAACAAAATTCCTTATAGGAGGAAATGTCAGAGGCAGAGGGAATGACAATGAAAACAGATTGAAAATGGAGGAAAGGGCCACAAACTGAAGAAAACAGGCAGCCTCTAGAGGCTGGAAAAGGCAAGGAAACATATTTTTCCCTACAGCCTCCAGGTGGAAAACAGCCCTGCAGATATTCATTTGACCAAGTGAAACTGATTTTGGACTTCTGACCTCCAGGACTATAAGAGAATAAAGTTGTGTTGTTGTAAGCCAGCAAGTTTGTGACAATTTGTTACAGCAGTCATGGAACTTAATACAATCTGCAAAAGTGATGCTAATGATCAGCCAAAGTGAAGAGTCAGTAACGGAGAATTTTGGTGCTCTAAGGGTGTCGAGGACTAGCAGCGTCTGCATCACCAGGGACTTTATTAGAAATGCAGAGTCTCAGGACCCCTCCAGACCTGCTGCAGCAAAAGCTGCATTTTAACAAGATTCCCAGATGCTTTGAATGCACACTCAAATTTGAGAAGTGTCAAATTTTAAAACAATGTGTTTTTTTTCCATCCTAGTTTTACTTTAGAATCTCCTGGGAAACTTAAAAAATGCAGATCCCTGGCCAGGGCATGCTATTTTGAAAAGTGCCCAGGTAATTTGAATGTGAAGGCAGGTAAGAACTAGCAATCTGAGGCAAAATGTTTTCAGACTGAGTGACCAGGAGGGTTTGTTAAAAATTGAGGACTCTTGAGCTCCATCCCAGAGTTTCTGATTAGTAAGTCCGGATGGGGCCCAGGAGAATGCATTCTAACAAGTGTCTAAAGGAACTCTGAAAATAGAAGTGACCATCCAGAAGAATTTGCCAGCCCGGTGTCTGCCTGGACCCATGTAGTTCTTGTGTGATAGAAACTGCCTTTTCCCTCTGTCTCATCCAGCTTTTGTTCATTGCTTAAGTGTTCCTTTACTCACTCTAAGCAGAAAAACTATATTATGGGCCCTTGGGGACCTCTTCCTGAGGAAATGGTTGGCTATCAGGCAGGAAGTACTCCTCCAGGAGTTAGGATCGATCTCAATTAGAGTATTCATCTCAGGTCCTTAGAAATAGGAGTGGTGGCAGAGGAGCTGAACCAGGGATACAACCAGGAGCAAGGAGGCAGCTAGAGATGGAGATTGTGTGAGCATACCTTGCCTTACCCAGCCCTATTAAGGCTTCTTGAGTCTGATATGCCAGTTCCCTTTGTGGCAGTATGCCCTAATATCTGTTCCCTAAGCATTGCTCTCTCCATGCTTACTCATTTTCTGTCAAGTGTTATTTTATTTTTGACATGAGTTCTAAGTCCAATGCCTTTACCTAAAGGGTCAGGTTTAATGCTAGCAATTTTGTGCACTGTGGAAAAAATCTTTCAAATCACATTGCTCCCAAAGCCAACCTACTCTTATCTAGCAAGATAGATTCACATTTGTTTTCTAAATACTTATTGTTTTGCTAATAATATTATTGTATTTGAACCCCAGTTCTGCCACCAGCTGAGTGTCTCTGGACAAATCATCTAACCTCCCTGAGATGATTTCTTCAATGTCAAGTAGGGATAGTTCTTCTTACCTCAAGGGCTGGTGTGAAAATTGAGAGAGATGATGTACCCAAAACACGCAGACTGTGACCTCAGTAAATTGTAGATACTGGTATTAATGTAGATCATTTTATCTGGGAATGAGATCCAATCAGGTAAACTGGAGGAAGTTTCAGATCCTGGAACAATTAGAAGTGGTTGAGGTGAAGGGAGAGCTTCTCTCCCTTGTTAATTTTTGAAAGCCTGAGTATGCAATCAGAAATTTTATCTGAAACTTGAAAATAAGCAAAAGAGAATATCAAGGATTCTTTCAGAGCTGGGCTTGGCTTTATATTTTCTGAGCTATTTTATATCTTTAGAGTAGATGCTAAGTAGCAGGTTTTGATCTGCTGTAGATACAAATAATTTCTGTATAATAGATCAAGTAACCTAAAATCTTACAGTTATTGGCTCTGTTGGACATTCACCAATTTTTTATCTGACCCAGAAATCTTATCCTAACATTGCTTATAAGTGCATAGCTTCTCAAATGCTTTTTGAGCAATGTTAATTTGCTAAGATATTTGAAAAATATTATTTTTGTATTTGCGAGACTTAAGATTTTGCCTTTTTGAAAATTACAGGTTTGAAAGTGTCTGCTTATATGCAGTTTGTTAAAAGCTTGACCACTTGGGAATATCATTCCCAAGGGTCTTATCTGGGTTTTATGTTACAGATCTGTTTCTCCTGTTGAATCGTGAAGAGGCAAAAAATAAAGGGAGATCCATGGAGATAGGAGCTATTTGTGCATTGATTATAGTCGTAAGTTTATTTCTCACTCTCTTTGACTTCTGGAGTACTTTATTCATATTTTAACTATAACATATATCATAGCTAGATATTTATGTGTTTGTCTCCTCCACTAAATGGTGAGTTCTTTGAGAAAGGTGATTGTGTCCCACACATCTTTGTGTTCCCAGTACATAGCACAGAATTTGGCACTAAGGAGCAAATAAACATCTAATTGAAATGAACAGAGCTCTCTAGGTCCTTTCTACTCTAAAAGTAGTCATAGACCAGGAATGTAGACATCAGCTGGGAGAGTTAGAATGCAAAAATCTCAGACCCCCTTCCAGACCCAATTAATAAGAATGAGCATTTCAATATGATCTCTAGGTGATTATGTGCACTGTTCCAAGCCATTGTCACTTCTAGAGTGGCAACTCTGCTATTAATGATGAATGAAATTCAGGCAAAGAAAGTTGAGATAAACGTCCCCAATTTCCAGCAGTTTGGTGATGAACACAAAATTGAAATCATTGCTTCAAGAGTATTATTTTTGAGATTAAGATCGGGCAGATTGTGCCGTTAAGGTAGAATTCCAGTTGTGTCAGTAAAATCTGTGACTTCTGGATGGCAGAGCCATTAAACTTGGTTTGGCAAGAAGGGTATTGAATTATTTGAGAGAAAACACTAGTGAAGACCTTTCTGACCTTCTTAGTTCTAGCTTGGGCACTCAAGCTTTTATTTGAAAGGAGGGTCTAGCTCACTTTCTGTTGGCTGTAAGGCCAAAGCAACTAGAAGCTCAGTTATCCCTTTGTGGAATGAGGATGGTTAATCATACAATTTAAATCTCTACTTGTCAAATTCAGAGCTTAACTTGTCAGGGATATTTGTCCAATAGCCTTAATGAGACAGCCAAAGACAAAGGTAGAAAGACAAACAGAGACTTTGGGGAGAGACTTAGATACAAAATATTTAAAAGGAGAGGTAGTTGTTGCCTGGCCGAAATATAAGATACCTTGCAGGTAAGAATATAGAGTTCTTATAGAGAAAGCATCTTCAAAAATATTTGCCAAGAGATTTAACTTCAATTTCCTATCAGAAAATTATGATTTTTCTTTTTGTCTGAGCCATGCTTCAATTGTTTCTGATAAATTCACAAGCATAACTATAAAAGAATGAGGATTTTATTTACTCTTTAGACAAAGAGATTAAACAATTCAGCAACTTGATAGAATCAGCATAGTAGAGTCTCATAGCTAGAGGAAGACCTCTGGATCATCTCATCCAGGGTCTGCAGTCCACATGCTTTCAGGAGCCGATCAAGTGAAGCAAATGTGAAAAGGCAGTCAGCTGGACCATGTTAGGGGTGGTTTAAGCTGTGGGAACGGGAGAGTGAATGCTTAGAAAAGTCATTCACATGTCTAAAATAATGTTGGCCAAATAAAACACATCTGTGGATCTAAGTTGGTCTATTTATTTATATTTCAGAAACCTGATATCCAGAAAAGCTAAATTTTCTGCCTAAGATCACATACCTATAACTTGAGCATTAAAACAAATACTCGAACTGTGAAAGCTTCTCCTGTTTACTCATGGAGGGACATTCAGATTATATTTGTATACACAACTCTATGTGCATGTGTAGTAAACCAGACAGGTTCAATTCTAATCCATGGAGGGACATTCAGATTGTATTTGTATACATGACTCTGTGTGCATGTGTATCAAACCAAACAGGTTCAATTCCAATAATTGGTTATTTGGAAAATACTTAGCTGCTAACAATAGAAAGTAAGCAAAAGCTCTAAACCACACAAGTTACCACAGTGAGAGTAAAACTAAACCAGCAGTCTTTTCCATTCATCTGGCACACGTTTTTACAAGACTATAAATAATTGTATTTATACATCTGGGATGTTTTTGAAAGTGTAATAAAATCTATATGTTTTAATAAAAAGACTCCCGGGTTTAAAATTTAATTGGCCAATTACTTAGAAAAAGTATATTCTTCTGAGGAGGTGAAAATTAGTAGCCGGAGCCATTATCGTGGTCAGCTTGCTTTCCCCTAGTCAAGGCCAGAGTGCACCACCAGACTTGCCTCAAAGCAGAGTCTAGAGAATGTACAAGGATCACTGTTTCCAGCTTCTTGGTTGGTTATGTCTAGAGGTCCTCTTTAACAGCTTTCTATAAGACTCACACTGCTTTTCTCTGAGAAGGTAGAGAAAGGCAGCAACAAAGCCAGTCAGAGCCCTTTGGAGTTAGCCTCACATAGTAAGTACCACATTCATTTGGTGGACACAGCAGTTCTCTGTTGAGCAGTGTTCTTTGTGTATGCAATATGGTTTTATTACTTTTCTTGTGGCAGGTACTTTCCATGCATTTTTTCCATTTAATCCTCACAACAAATCAAATATTAATGCAGTTGACATCCCCATTTTTCAGGTGAGGACAATGAATTTTAAAGAGTTCAAGTAATTTGCTTATGTGTTCTATTTGGGATCTGAACACTGACCTGTCTCCCCCCAGAGCCCAATATTTTAGTAACTATATTTCCTGCTCTAGACCAGGTACCCAAAGGCAAACTTGACTTCTATGGTTTCTGCTTGTCTGTGTGCTTGCCTTTATGCCTTCTATCAATGTGGCCCTTATCCATGAATGAATCAGAACAGCAGTCTTCAGCCAGGGCTTTGAGCTCCAAATATGTAGGGTGCCTTGGTTCTGGTTATGGAGGGGAGGTTAGGTGTATTTATTTACCAAGAACCCAGTAGTTTTTGTTTTTGTTTTTGTTTTTAAACAATATTTTAAGAGCTCCACTGAAATGTTTTGGGAGGCAGTAAAAATAGGTGTTTTTGCAGCACTGGTCTCTAAAAAGCAGATTTTCAAAAAGCAAATCCCATTGTTCTACTGACTTCTGTTATAAAATCAGAGGCGCATTGCCACAGGCTGGAACGGAAAAGGCCAGTCCTTGTTTCATTGGGTTGAAAACATTTAGCAAGAACTGACCAGACCTGGCCAGGCGGGGCATGGCTCAGAAAGTTACACAGTCCTCTCTTGACCCTGGAATCTCTGTTGCAGGGTGAGCCCCCTTCCTTCTCTTTCCCTGTCCCTTGCCTTTCATCAGATTTATAAGGGTCTCCGATGATAGTAGCTCTTGGCACTTATTTCTATGATTTCATTTGCACAAGAACTAGGGCTACAACATTACACTTTAATGTGGGTATAATTGTCCAATACAGGTATATTCTGTCAGGAAGAGTTTAGATTCGTGACTTAATGCCTTGTGTTATGAATTTTGTAATCTCAAACTCCTATATATCAAATTGGCCCCAAATATGTCTTTGAAACAAATGGAGAATTTTTAATAATGAGTTAGAATTTTTCATTTCATTAAGTGCATTCAAAGGCCATTTTCCTCAATGAAAATTTTTTGGGATTAACTCTAAGCATGTTTTTGGGTCCCAGCAATTAATAGTAATCTAAATAGCAAGCACCCAAAGATTTAGGGTATCTTTTCCTTGGTCTGTTATGTCCCCATAATTTCATTTGGACACTCCCACTCTTTCCACCATTTCACCTCCCAGGACAAATAATTATGTTGTTTTTTTGTTTTTGTTTTAAGGTGGGGGGGGGGCGGGTAGAGATTTTGTCTTTGCCTGTTCTGCCTATAATGACAGTCATTATAATGAAGGGATTGTATGGAGGATTGAATCTCTCTGTTGTTCCAGAGGTCTGCAGAACAAAATTGGGAGAAATATTGTACAGTGTACAAGGTACAGGTTTCAAAGTTGACAGTCTCATCACTTACTCATCTCTGGGCCTTAGTGTCCATAGCTTAGAGTTAGGGCAGTAGTGCCTGTTTATAGGGTGACTGTGTACATTAGAAACTGTTGGCACACAGCAATTGCTTGGTGATTACTATTTTTTTAGAAGTTAAGCAGGTAATAGGGATAAATCTCAACGCTGAGGTCGAGGCAAAAAACAGGGTGATGTATTAATGGTTATATTTGAGCTTCTCAGTGTATTTTTTACTCTTCCCCTCTGATTGTTGTCATGCTTCTAGGGCAAAGTGGGCCTGGTTCCTTTTTTCTCTTTCACCCTACTCATAAGAGATTCATGTGGTGGGCTGGCTCAAGGCCGTGCGTGATGGTGAAATAAAAGGGCTGAAGGGAATTTCCTTTAAATGGTGATGCATTATCAAGTGCCAGAAGTATGTTCACACTCTCTAGTGCATATCCGTAGACTGTCACAGCAATGCATGTGACTAAAGATCCTTTAGCATTCAATATGCTTATTAAAAGCGGAAAGTTTTATTTCTGTTGCCAGTCTCTGGAGAGTCAGCATTCTGACACTTGAACCCCATCATAAATGCTTGATTCTGAGAGCCACAGAGAGCTGTGGATCTGACCAGATGCAAGAGAAAGCCCTTCAAATACCAGAGCAGTAGCCATCCAGGGCTGCTAAGCATGGCCTTGCCTCATCTCAGAGTTGGCATGACCTCTTATAGGAAGGACAAGTGGCGGTTACCAAGAGGGAGTGGGTGGGGTGTTGTAACCCAACGCCAAGAGTTTCTAAAACCCAAACAGTTGTCAAATAAAAATGACAAGCACCACAGCTGTCTCACCTTCCACCCACATCTAGCATTGGTACCATGTCACAGCAGAGCTCCCTGGCAGAAGCAACCAGGAGCAGTTCTTTGCCTTGGGCACTTCAGGCAGCAGAACACTGTTCTTCTTTCTCTCTCTTAGTGGCTAGATGCTCCTCTGGGTGAACCACAACAACAGACTGAGATGACTAAAACACACTAAAATTAGGATAGACATCTCTATAGCTAAAGGCATTATAACCACAGTCCATGGAGGAATTAGAATAAAGAACGAAGTTTCTTTCTTGGTCTCACTATTGCATCTCCCAAAGAAATGACTGATGCTATTTGGTGTATGTATTGGTAAACACACAACCAGTTAACTCCTTTTGTGCCTTTTTAGTCTCAAAAACATTTTGATTTGAATGATAAATTATACATTATTTATGGGTCATAAAACATGAAGTATATCCTCTGCTGGTTGGTGGGGAGATGGAAATAAGGTGGAAGTGGGCAGAACCTGAGATTAAGAGCTAAGACAACAGCTTAGGTGAGTAGTAACCAAGTCAAAAGTATACTCAAAGGATGCAATAAGCTCACCTATAGTAGTAGTGTTAACATCTGCCTCCAAGCAGGGGCTGGTGTGATGGTGGAGATGGTGGATCCTCCATTGGCAGGGTACAGCTGGTCATTGGCAGCATTGTGTTTTCAGGGGATCCCCTGAGTTTGGTGTAGGACAGTGGTTGGGGCTTGAGGGAACAGGATCTCCCTTGGAATGAAGAATATCAACAAGAACCAGACTGTGGTCAGAGCAAAGGAGTAAAGTACACTTCAAGTATGTAAAATGGGCAAGCTCAACTGGCATTACTTGTAGGAAAGGCTGCAGTTGAATGGACACAGGAGTCCAGAGGGCTTAGTCCAAGAGGAGCCTGCTGTATTTATGCAGACACTTTCCTATGTTAGTGCATTTAATATTCACAGTAGTCTTGGAAAATGAGTGTTATGTCCATAAAAGAGGCAAGGCAGCCAAGGCTCAGAGAATTTAAATGACCCGCCCAACATTGTGGAGTCAGGGAGTGGCTTTCAACCCTGATCAATCTGGATATAAAGTCTGTGTTCTTTTCTCGACACTTTGCCACTGGAAAGACGAGCAGTTGTTCAGGCCAACAAGTTGGGGAAGGGCATAGATGCAAAGTAATCAGGGATCTTGGTGCCTTCTGGATAGGGCAAGTCATTGGGTATATCTATGATAGAAAGAGCATGTGGGAAAGTGATGTGAGACTAGATTGGGAGGGCAGGCAGGGGTAGGACATAAAGGGCCTTGGAAACTGCCCTGAAGAGTTAGGACTCTAACCTATAGGCAATAGGAAGAAGCAGAAGAGTGACAGCATCCAAAATGTACTTTTTCCTTTTTGTTTTTGTTTTTGGTGTGTGTGTGTGTGTGTGTGTGTGTGTGTGTGTGTGTGTGTTGTTGTTGTTATTGTTTTGTTTTGTTTTTGGAGAGAGAGTGTGAGTAGAGGTGAGGGGCAGAGGGAGAATGAGAGAGAGAATCTCAAGTAGGCTACACGCTCAGGGCAGAGCCCAATGTGGGGCTCAATCCCACGACCCTAGGATCATGACCTGAACTGAAATCAAGAGTTGGATACTCAAGCAACTGAGTCATGCAGGCACCCTCCCAAAAAGTATTTTAGAAGGATCATTTTGGCAGCAGGGTGGTAGATGAATTCTCAAGCAAGAGTAGAGGAGGGGGAGAAAAGGAAATACCATTAAGAGGCTGGTCTAGAGAATAAATCTTTCAAATGTGAGGACAGGACCATATCAGTCCCCTGCCTGAAATCCTTAGATTCCCTTGTACCTTCTGGATAATGTTAAAAGCTCCTTGGTAAATACCTTTCATGACACTCCTTGCTACCTTTCCAGGCATCTCCCCACCCTTGTTCCCAGCTCACTCAGTACACATTATTTCTTGAATACTTGCTGTTTTCTTTGCTGTGGTGGCTTCCTCAAGCTTGGAAAACTTATTCTCAAGCTTTGATTTCCCATTCAAATGTTATCCCAAGTGGGAAGGCTTCCCACATTATGTGGCAGGGTTTGACTATCCCTCCTCACACAACTCTTTAAATATGCTTTTAGTAAAATGGACTTCATCTAGTTTTATAATATCCCCCTTCTTTTATGTTTCTGAGCTTCTTGAAGGCAGTGATTATATTTGGTTCATCTTAGATTCTCATCATTTAGCTTGATATTTGGTATGTAAAACATGCTTCATAACCAGTACCCTCCTCCCAACATTTGTGGGACTGAGGTGAAAGTATAATTAGAGCCCTCAGGGTCCTATCCCACCTCTCTTCTCCCTTAGCCTAAGAAGGAAGCCTAAGGAAGGAAGTTCCTTCCTTAACCACAAGGAATTTTGCACATATGTGTATGTAGACAGTCCAGCCTCTACGTACAGCCTCTATCTACTCCTCTACCCCACTGTAGGCAGCTATGTCTTAACCACCTTCAAGTCTTCATATGTGTGCTATAGTGATACAATATATTCTTGGGAGGATGGGTCTACAGAAGAATCCTTCATAGGCAGGCTTGGGTCGTTTGCACAGGGAATCTACAGTCCTTGGTACAGAAACATGGCCTAAAATTAGGGTATGTGGACCCATGGTGGCAATGTCTCTTTGTCCCTATATATTCCTTGCATGTGGCTAGGGATGTGACCAGAGAAAGGATAAAGCAGAGCCATTTAAAGTGTGGAACATGGGCTTTGAAGCTTCCACATAGGTACTATTCATCATTTTGTGAAATATGTGAGATAGTAAAGGTTTGAAATAAAATAACAAAATGGGAGAAACTGCTTTTAAGAATTCACTGTTTAAGAAAAAGAAACCAGTGATGAGCAGTGGCAGCATGGAATAGAAAGAAGAGTGGAGGATCATTACAGTCTCTGTTGGTGAGAAGAATGGTATTGTGCTATTAGCTCAGGAAGGAAGAACATGTGTAAGAGTGTGTTCATGTCAGAAAAGGCAAGAAATTCATGGAGAAATATACAGTAGCTAGAAATATGGAGTTTAGAGCCCAAGACATAGGTAGAGTTTGGAAATATGGATTTGGGAATCATCAGCACATAGGTGGTAGCTGGAACTATGAGTATGACCAGATTGCCACAGGACAGAGTACAGACTGAGAAGAGACTTCAGTCACTGACAGAGGAAGTCCGTGAAGAAGACTGAAAGGGAAAAGCCAAAGAGATACACAGATGTCCAGGGCAGAGGGAGTCATGGAGGCTATTGGAGCTGGGCAATAGTTTCAAAAAAGGATGGAGAGGGTCACATTTTCAACAGTCAAGTCAAGTATGGGAAGGCTGAAGAGTGCCCATGGTATTTTAATAAATAGGAAGTCACTGGTGACCTTAGTAAAATATATTTTAGAGGAATAATGAAGCACATTGTGTTGTATAGAAAGCAAAGTGGAAACATGTCAATTTAGTTCTTCAAGAAGTTTGGATATAGGAAAAAAAAAAGCAGCCATAACTTGAGGATGACACAGAATTTAGGAATGGTTATTATGTTTATTGGTTGTGTTTCCTTTAAACATGGGAGAGCCCAGAATATGTATGTGCTGAGGGGAAGGAGAGAAATGAAAATTCAAAGATGTAAGAAATAAAAGGGAACTCCATGAAAAAGGTCCCTGTACAAGTGGGAAGTAGACAGGGATTGACAGGCTGGAGGTTATTAGGCAATGCTCTTGGAGTTGGTACCTAAGTAAGGGGGCTGGGGTGGAGGAAGAAGTTGTCTGTGATGCAACTGCCCTGAAAGCCTCAACTAAGCTCATGGGTAGCTCTAAACTTGGGCAGCCCTTCAGGGTTATCCAGAGTCAGAGCAGGGGAACTAGGTTTTTATACCTGACATCAACCTATCATTAGATGCACAATTCCTTGGGAAGGGAATGTAACCTAGGGCAAGGTGGCTGTTTTCAGTCAAAGAATCCCTGAAGATGGCTGACAGCCAAGGGCTTCGACTAGCAGCTCTCCCAATAGCTGAAACAACAAATCCTTCAGTCTTGAACGGGCATCTAGGCTGCATACATATATCAGTCAGGGTTCAGCTAGAGAAGCAGAACCAGTAGGAGATATATAAATTCAGAGATTTATTGCAGGCAGTTGGCTTACACAATTATGACCACTGGCTGGGTGAGCCCAAAATACATAGAGCAGGCCATCAGGAAGGACAGGCTGGAAATCTTAGGGCTGAAACAGCAGTCTACAGGCAGAATTTCTTCTTTGGGGAAGCCTTAGTTCAGCTCTTAAAGCCTTTCAAGTGAATGGGTCAAGACCACTAGATTATCTAGATTAATCGCCCTTACTTAAAATAAACTGATTCTGGGCTTTAATCACATCTATAGAACACCTTCACAGTGACACTGATATTGCTGTTTGATTAAATAACTGGGGATAACAGGCTGGTCAAGTTGACATATTAAAAGACCATCACACCATTAAAGTATTTGCTACAGTTCCCAAAGGCAGAAGTGAGTAAATATAATTTTTTTAAATATGAAATTTATTGTCAAATTGGTTTCCATACAACACCCAGTGCCCATCCCAACAGGTGCCCTCCTCAATACCCATCACCCACTCTCCTCTCCCTCCCATCCCCCATCAACCCTCAGTTTGTTCTCAGTTTTTAACAGTCTCTTATGTTTTGGCTCCCTCCCTCTCTAACCTCTTATTTTAATTTTCTTCCTCTCCCCCTTGGTCTTCTGTTAAGTTTCTCAGGATCCACATAAGAGTGAAAACATACGGTATCTGTCTTTCTCTGTATGACTTATTTCACTTAGCATCACACTCTCCAGTTCCATCCACGTTGCTACAAAAGGCCATATTTCATTCTTTCTCACTGCCACATAGTATTCCATTGTGTGTACAAACCACATTTTCTTTATCCATTCATCAGTTGATGGACATTTATGCTCTTTCCATAATTTGGCTATTGTTGAAAGTGCTGCTATAAACATTGGGGTACAAGTGCCCCTATGCATCAGTACTCCTGTATCCCTTGGGTAAATTCCTAGCAATGCTATTGCTGGGTCATAGGGTAGGTCTATTTTTAATTTTTTGAGGAACCTCTACACTGTTTTCCAGAGCAGCTGCACCAGTTTGCATTCCCACCAACAGTGCAAGAGGGTTCCCGTTTCTCCACATCCTCACCAGCATGTATAGTCTCCTGATTTGTTCATTTTGGCCACTCTGGCTGGAGTGAGGTGGTATCTGAGTGTGGTTTTGATTTATATTTCCCTGATGAGAAGTGATGTTGAGCATCTTTTCATGTGCCTGTTGGCCATCTGGATGTCTTCTTGAGAGAAGTGTCTATTCATGTTTTCTGCCCGTTTCTTCACTGGATTATTTGTTTTTCAGGTGTGGAGTTTGGTGAGCTCTTTATAGATTTTGGATACTAGCCCTTTGTCTGATATGTCATTTGCAAATATCTTTTCCCATTCCATTGGTTGCCTTTTAGTTTTGTTGGTTGTTTCCTTTGCTGTGCAGAAGCTTTTTACCTTCTTGAGGTCCCAATAGTTCAGTTTTGCTTTTAATTCCCTTGCCTTTGGGGATGTGTCAAGTAAGAAATTGCTGCAGCTGAGGTCAGAGAGGTTTTTTCCTGCTTTCTCCTCTAGGGTTTTGATGGTTTCCTGTCTCACATTCAGGTCCTTTATCCATTTTGAGTTTATTTTTGTGAGTGGTGTAAGAAAGTGGTCTAGTTTCATCCTTCTTCATGTTGCTGTCCAGTTCTCCCAGCACCATTTGTTAAAGACACTGTCTTTTTTCCATTGGATATTCTTTCCTGCTTTGTCAAAGATTAGTTGGCCATACTTTTGTGGGTCTAATTCTGGGGTTTCTATTTTCTATTCCATTGGTCTATGTGTCTGTTTTTGTGCCAATATCATGCTGTCTTGATGATTACAGCTTTGTAGTAGAGGCAAAAGTCTGGGATTGTGATGCCTCCCGCTTTGGTCTTCTTCTTCAATATTACTTTGGCTATTCGGGGTCTTTTGTGGTTCCATACAAATTTTAGGATTGCTTGTTCTAGCTTCGAGAAGAATGCTGGTACAATTTTGATTGATATTGCATTGAATGTGTAGATAGCTTTGGGTACTATTGACATTTTAACAATATTTATTCTTCCAATCCATGAGCACGGAATGTTTTTCCATTTCTTTATATCTTCTTCAATTTCCTTCATAAGCTTTCTATAGTTTTCAGCATACAGATCTTGTACATCTTTGGTTAGGTTTATTCCTAGGTATTTTATGCTTCTTGGTGCAATTGTGAATGGGATCAGTTTCTTTATTTGTCTTTCTGTTGCTTCATTGTTAGTGTATAAGAATGCAACTGATTTCTATCCATTGATTTTGTATCCTGTGACTTTGCTGAATTCATGTATCAGTTCTAGCAGACTTTTGGTGGAGTCTGTCGGGTTTTCCATGTATAATATCATGTCATCTGCAAAAAGTGAAAGCTTGACTTCATCTTTGCCATTTTGACGCCTTTGATTTCCTTTTGTTGTCTGATTGCTGATGCTAGCACTTCCAACACCATGTTAAACAACAGCGGTGAGAGTGGACATCCCTGTCGTATTCCTGATCTCAGGGAGAAAGCTCTCAGTTTTTCCCCATTGAGGATGATATTAGCTGTGGACTTTTCATAAATGGCTTTTATGATGTTCAAGTATGTTCCTTCTATCCTGACTTTCTCGAGGGTTTTTATTAAGAAAGAATGCTGAATTTTGTCAAATGCTTTTTCTGCATCGATTGATAGTATCCTATGGTTCTTATCTTTTCTTTTATTAATGTGATGTATCACATTGATTGATTTGTGAATGTTGAACCAGCTCTGCATCCCAGGAATGAATCCCACTTGATAATGGTGAATAATTCTTTTTATATGCTGTTGAATTCAATTTGCTAGTATCTTATTGAGAATTTTTGCATCCATATTCGTCAGGGATATTGGTCTGTAGTTCTCTTTTTTAGCTGGGTCTTTGTCTGGTTTAGGAATCAAAGTAATGCTGGCTTCATAGGATGAGTCTGGAAGTTTTCCTTCCCTTTCTATTTTTTGGAACAGCTTGAGAACAATAGGTATTATTTCTGCTTCAAATTTCTGGTAGAATTCCCCTGGGAAGCCATCTGGTCCTGGACTCTTATTTGTTGGGAGATTTTTGATAACTGATTCAATTTCTTTGCTGGTTATAGGTTTGTTCAAGTTTTCTATTGCTTCCTGTTTGAGTTTTGGAAGTGTGTGGGTGCTTAGGAATTTATCCATTTCTTCCAGGTTGTCCAGTTTGTTGGCATATAATTTTTCATAGTATTCCCTGATAATTGTTTGTATCTCTGAGGGATTGGTTGTAATAATTTCATTTTCACTCATGATTTTATCTATTTGGGTCATCTCCCTTTTCTTTTTGAGAAGCCTGGCTAGAGGTTTATCAATTTTGTTTATTTTTTCAAAAAACCAACTCTTGGTTTCATTGATCTGCTCTACAGTTTTTTTTAGATTCTATATCGTTTATTTCTGCTCTGATCTTTATTATTTCTCTTCTTCTGCTGGGTTTAGGCTGCCTTTGCTGTTCTGCTTCTATTTCCTTTAGGTGTGCTGTTAGATTTTGTATTTGGGATTTTTCTTGTTTCTTGAGATAGGCCTGGATTGCAATGTATTTTCCTCTCAGGACTGCCTTCGCTGCATCCCAAAGCGTTTGGATTGTTGTATTTTCATTTTCATTTGTTTCCATATATTTTTAAATTTCTTCTCTAATTTCCTGGTTGTCCCATGCATTCTTTAGTAGGGTGTTCTTTAACCTCCATGCTTTTGGAGGTTTTCCAGACTTTTTCCTGTGGTTGATTTCAAGCTTCATAGCATTGTGGTCTGAAAGTGTGCATGGTATGATCTCAATTCTTGTATACTTATGAAGGGCTGTTTTGTGACCCCGTATGTGATCTATCTTGGAGAATGTTCCATGTGCACTCGAGAAGAAAGTATATTCTGTTGCTTTGGGATGCAGAGTTCTAAATATATCTGTCAAGTCCATCTGATCCAATGTATCATTCAGGGCCCTTGTTTCTTTATTCATCCTGTGTCTAGATGATCTATCCATTGCTTTAAGTGGAGTATTAAAGTCCCCTGCAATTACCACATTCTTTGAGTAAATATAATTTAATTTCTCTTACACACATAAGTGTAGTTTAGTGGGACTTACTAATTTGTTTTGGTGTTTCTTTGAATTTACTGTTTCTGTAACTAAGCACTGACTTTCAAATATGTGACAATCACCATTTATACATGAAATGACCAAAATATAAATAACATATCCTGATTTTTACATCTCAATGAGGGATGATATTCACAGTATTCAGCCACATGTGTTGTTCTAATCCTAACCAATGAGAACAGATACCAGCCATGGACAATTGCTGAAGTGATAAAATTACATACTGCAGAAATCAATCCTGCTCCCAACCACCTGGGAGCCAGCTCTGTCTGAATCCTTACTCCCACATGGTCAGTTCACCCTAGGTGGTGAGTGTATAGTATCAACAAGGCAACCAATCTTGGGTTCAGGTCCCTTCGCAAGCATAGGGTGACCTCAATCTGGGAAAACTGAGTGGTTTCTCAAACATCTGCTGGCTGAGAGGGAAAACCAAAGCTATGTTTTTCATACTTTTGGTGCCAAGGCTGTCTGGCAATTTTAGGAAATTTCTGTTTAAGTTTCATCAAAAAGTTAAAATCTTCTTTTTGTATCAGCAATTTACTATCTTTCACTAAAATGTCTCTATTTGGCCTCATGATTGTTGAAGCCATAGGTCAAACTCTGCATCTAGACTAGGCTTCTCTTCTCAGTGGCAGTGTTACTCCCCAAGCTCGAATGTGCAGTGCCTGTCTGCCCTCAAGGAGCGATGTCCTTTACTTCCTCTTCTGTGTTTTCTCCTCCAGAGCAGAGGATACATTTAGTTGTTCTCATTCTGTCTCCTTCCAGTCCTCCTAACTTCCCTATGTCCACTGATCCCAGCCTGCTAGGCTTCCGTCCCTGCTTAGGGTCATCTACCTCAACCACCCAGAACAAAAGGGTTCTATTCTCCCACTGGAACTGCTCTTCTAGAACTCCAGGCCCCTTTCCTTCTGCCCTCAGCCACCCTCAGAGTCTCTGAGGGGAAATGAGACAGACCTGAGCTGCCAGCCAGCCTCCACTTAGTCTGAATGGCTGACACAGTGAGAATCCAGCTTTAACTGGAGATATATGAGGAACAGAGCAATGTTCATTTTACCTCCAGGGCAAATGTAATTAAGAGCCTATTGAATTTCTGCTTCAGACTTCATTTTAAGAGGTTTAAAATTTGTCATACTGAATCTGCTACAGGCTTGGATTTGAAGTATCAAAAAAGGTCACTGTGTAGCAAAGTTTGCCCTGTTGTTGGGCAAAATCACAGATTTTGAGGTTCTATCTATTTTGCTGATTCTTAGATGAAAAAGTAGGCTGCTGGTACCATATGCTTAAGAGGCAAAGTGCTCCCCCAACCCTTAAGTATTAAAATAGCAAGCAAGCCAGACTGTGGATGACTTACTTACTTTGGGCAGTTTTCCAGGATCAAAAGTAAAAACTGCTGAGATGCCAAACTTTAAATGTCATCATCTTTATAAGCAACTTCCCATACAGATGATGATTCTGCATGCAGGGGCATGTTTGTATCATACGTGCTATCACTGGCATGAACATACTTGTGGCAGCTTCATGAAATAGGTCCTTTTTTCCTTCCTCATGACCCCTTTCCTGATTCTCCTTCCATCTAAGAGAAACCCGCCTCTAGCCCCAGAGTTTACAGAAAAGGGATTAAGCAAAATTAGCTCTAATGGATTAGGGATCAGGATTTGGGAAGCAAAGAGTGAAACGTAATCTTGATGATCTTTGGCTTGTTCTTGGTTTTAAAACAATGTTTCCTTAGAGAGCCAAGTTCCCCAGAGTGGTTGAGGAGTTGGAAGTTTTCTCTCTACTGGTAGAGTTTCCTAGAGTCACATATTAACAGGACTTAAAAGTTCTTCTTTTAACAGGTAAATTATAACAAGTATAATGTGAAAAGAGCCAGTAGAATGGAACAAGTAAAAAATCTAGAGGTTATGTGGACAGATAACAAATTTAATAGTTAACATGGTTTGGACCGTCTTACTTTTTGAAGCTGTGCTCTTGTCTACCAGTATTTTCTTTCTTGGAGTAATGGTGATTTTTTTATTAATTAAATACAAACTTGGCTACCCTTTTTCTCCATCTTTCTCCCCCATACCTCTCTTTCCTCATTTCTCTATATTAGTGCAACTGTGGTAAATAAGATCCAGAGTCAAATGGAATCAGAGTAGGGGACTATTCCCTATGTAATCTACCAATTTGTCTGGGCTTGAAGTTAATATGTACTACTGTATCAAGGGCATAAATGCAACCAGCAGCTTCTCCATGGCAGCCTACTTCTGGAGGAGTGGCATGTGGGGACAGAGTCTCCGAAGCATAAACCCTAGAAGCTGGAGGAGGTGGCAAAGGGCGCCATCTAATTGGAGTACAGGCCTGTGAGTAAACCACTTCCAGAAAGGGGATGATCTCTTGGTATCTTACATGTTGCTGGAGCCAGGAACAAGTGGGCGAGGAGGCCTGGCCCTGCCTTGAACAGCTTTAATAATTACTTAATTATATTCCTGCCTACACTGTTCTGCCCATGAATCTAGTCTACTTTAAAGGGCCCAGCACTGAGGCACTTGAGGTGGAGCTGGATATGACACTGCTTCAGCCACAGGTAGGGGTGGAGGGGAATCTGGAGGTAAGGGCTGTACCTGCCTCTGTTCCATTGAACTAGTTGTGGGACATGCAGGAGGTTATGGGCCCATTTTGAGCCTCTATTTCCTCCCAGTGAAATGGACTGTTACAAGGACTAAGTGGGATAACACCTCACTCAAATGTTGTTTGAGAAAGTGCCATACTTAATGTTGTACCTCTTCCCCTGTCATGCAGACCTCCATGGCAGTTCTGGGCCATGTGGAGCCTGGGCACATAAGAATATTTCAGGGACCACAGAGGAGGTCATCACTATGGAAACACAGACCTCAAACCTTATTCATAATTATGCTATGACAGTCTTACTCTATGTTCTTCTGCATACAGGAAGTTACAACTAAGTTGTTAAAGAAAAACCATCTGCAGAAGCTTGTCAGAACCAGAATAACCAAATGAAGGTTGGGAAATGCGGTTTTCCTGCGATACTGAATTTTTAAGAAACATTTTAGAACTTTTCTCTGGGGACTGTCTCCAGGGTCAATTTACCAGACACCTAAGAGCATTATCCACACCTTATTTTTAGTTCAAAACATTATGACCCAGTTGGGCCATTCACCTTAACAATAAATGACTTTTGAAAGTTTCTGATAACTTATTTTTCAAAAGAAGTTTTTCCAGTGCTAAGGAAATTTGAAACAAGGTCATTGGTCTCTGAAGGAAATTCCAAAAGAGGAATTCTGAGTATTTTCAGTAATGGTGGCAGCTCCCCAGGGGAGAGAAAACATGCAGTGTTGGGGTTTAGGGACCAGAAGACCTGGGTTTGAATCTCAACTCCCCACTTTCTAGCTCTTGGACATCTTACTTAACCTTTCTGACCATCAGTCAGAGTAATAGTACCAAACTTGAAATTTAAGGACTCAGTAAAACCATGTTTATGTAGCTCCTGGCACACATGTACACAGTAACTTTTCCTTTTGTTTTTTTGATGTTTATTTTATTTGTGTGCGTGTGTGTGTGTGTGAGAGAGAGAGAGAGAGAGTGAGAACGATCAGGGGAGGGGCAGAGAGAGACAGAGGATTTGAAGCAGGCTGTCTGCTGACAGCAGAGAGCCTGATGCGGGGCTCAAACTCACAAACCATGAGATCATGACCTGAGGTGAAGTCAGACTCTTAACCGACTGAGCCACCCAGGTGCCCCTATATACAACTATGTTCGTACCTAAAACTATGTTCATTTAAATATATGAACATAATAATATTAGGTAATGATGTCAAATAAAAGCTTTGTGCTGGGTCCTGTTCTACGTGCTTTATGTGTGTTAATTTATTTATTCCCACAATAGTTCTATATGTTAGATCTATTATGATTCTATTCTGTAGATGTTGGCACAACTGAGGCACTGAAAGTTCAAGTAATGCACGTTAGAATATTAGGTATTACTTTAAAAAATTTTTTTAATGTTTATTTATTATTGAGAGACAGAGCATGAATAAGGGGGGGAGCAGAGAGAGTGGGAGACATAGAATTGGAAGCAGGCTCCAGGCTCTGAGCTTTCAGCACAGAGCCCAAATCAGGGCTTGAACTCACAAACCACAAGATCATGACCTGAGCCGAAGTCGGTCACTTAACCAATTGAGCCACCCAGGCGCCCCTATTAGGTATTACTTTATCAGCATATATCTCTCAGGGATGAGTGGGTGGGAGTGTGTGTGTGTGTGTGTGTGTGTGTGTGTGTGTGTGTGTGATGTGGAAAAGAGGGAATCCAAACATGTGGGGTAGAAGTGGAGACTATAAGATGGCTCCTTTTGCTGCCTGTGCTCTGGTTGTGCTCTGGCCACAACCTCTAACCTGAGCATAGAAGAGCTTGTCCTTAAGAACTGTCAAGGGTACAAAGAAAGCCAAGAGCCAGAGCAAAAGGCCATCAACTGTTCAACACCAGCAGCTTAAGCTGCAATCACTCCCAAGTGTCATTTAGTACAGAAGAACATAAATAGTATTTGAACTAACCTAGTTGTAGGTAGAGGGATAACTAGTGCTCTTTACATTTGGTTGTAATATTATACTAGTTGTCTCACATAATCCTGTTTTCCTGATGTTGCAATGGAGAAAGAGCAACTTGCCATATGTTACCCAGCTAGTAACTGGAGAAAGCTTTTGAGTCAATTTACTTTCTGTCATATTGCACAAGCCTTCCCCTTTTGAAGGAGTGAAGGTGTCACCTAATTCCTTATCTCTGTTTTTGTTTTCACTTTCACCCTCTTTCTGAAAGCCAGATTGACTCCTACAAAAGTAAAGGATGTGAGATAGAGAGGGCTGCATGGCATCAAAAAGAAAAGTGGAAGAGCAGCAAGCCCTGGGGACTGGGTAGCTGCTGTGGGTGGAGGCCCTGACTACTGCTTTTGGATGTCCCATAAGCAGTTAAATGACCCATTCCCCCTCACCCCCCAGTTCTGCCCACATGACTTCCATTGTTAATTCATAGTGGCCATTGGCTAACTGCTAGAACAGAGCTCCAAATGCTCTGTACAGCAGTGACCTTGACCCAGCACTGGAAAAACATTCAACTCTGGGCTCTGCATGGCAGTTTTTCCCAGTGCAGCCTAGCAATGCCCTTCCTTAGGAAAGGAGGTAAAAGCACAATGCAGAAGAGTGCTGTTGGATTTCTCAGGACTCTAGGCACATTTTCATCCTGTCTAACTACAGGTCAAGAACCTACATCCATTTCCAAGTTTATGCCACTGTTTTCTTCTTCTTCTCCTTCTTCTTCTCCTCCCCCTCCTCGCCCTCCCCCTCCTCGTCCTCCTCCTTCTCCTCCTCCTCCTGCTGTTTCTCCTTCTCCTTCTCCTCCTCCTCCTCCTCCTCCTCCTCCTCCTCCTCCTCCTCCTCCTTCTTCTTCTTCTTCTCCTTCTTCTTCTTCTTCTTCTTCTTCTTCTTCTTCTTCTTCTTCTTCTTCTTCTTCTTCTTCTTCCTCTCCTTCTTTTTAATGTTTATTTATTTATTTTGAGAGAGAGAGAGAGAAGGAGAGAGAGAGAATCCCAAGCAGACTCTTTGCTTTCAATGCAGACCCTGATGCAGGGCTCAATGTCATAGTTTGTGAGATCATGACCTGAGCTGAAATCAAGAGTCGGATGCTTAACCGATTGAGCCACCCAGGTGCTCCTCTGCCACTGTTTTCTGATTCATCAGCTTAAGGTCTGTCTTCTCAGGGGAGGGAAATAGAGTTGGTATTTATGCTTAACCCAATATATATATATTTATAAAGGGTTCAGTTATGAGAATCATGCATCCTGTTGGTGACCAAGGAGCTCGTCTTTGTGCAGATACACTTGGAAAATGGAGCTGGGAAGATGTGTGGAAATATTCCAGGTGGAAACAGAGCTTGTTTACATAAATTTTGCTCTAGAAAAATATCTGTTGGGAAAACAAGGGCTTGGAGCTATAAAGTACAAATACACGTTTCTCAAACTCTATTGGTTAATGTTCAGTATCATCTTAGTATTTCTTAATTAAGCAGTCCAATTTATTATGTTTTTTTAAATTATGTGATTTTCTGATCATCTCATATTTTTCTTGTCCACTTAGGTAAACTCCTTTAGAGCATATGGGAAGAAACTCTTTCTTTGGTGTTTCCCAGTAATCCATCATATAACAATAGCTGAAAATTGTCATTCTTTTTGACCACCCAGCATCTACAGATTCTTCCTCTCTTTGGGGAATCCCTTATCTTATAAGGCAGAGCTCAGGTCCTCCTATTGAAGATGAAAATTCCAGACATCAGATTTTCCAATCTTCTTTGCGGTTAGGACATGGACAAATGTCCAGGTTCCATTCATCAGATGGTCCTTGAATCTGCTGTTGGTCGGAAGAAGAGAACATGCAAAACCCGTGCTGGCAATGGGTGTTGGACACAGAAGCAGCTACTCCAGTTCCCAGAGGTGGCAGGGTCATTGACATCCATCAACCAGTGCTGCTGGTGCTGGTAGTGCAAGCTATAGTGTCTGGGCACAGGGTAGCAAGTATGCTATCTTCCCTGGATGTATTGTGCAGTGGATTTACAGGAGTGTTCCTGGCTACACAGTTTCCAAGCCTTATTCCCTAGACCCCCTAGGAATTCTTTGAGTTACCCAATGTCCTTTCAATAAATTCTTCTTCTTAAATTAGCTAGGGCCTATTTCTGTTGCTTGCAACAAAGCATCCCAGGAGATACAATGTTAAAGCAAACAGTCAATAAATATTTGTTAAATGACTAATTAAGAACGTCTGACATCTCCCCAGTTCTAATGAAATTCAAGACCCTCCTAAAGAATATGTATATAAATAGGGAGGCAGAATTGGACACAGACTATTTAGGGAACAAAGAATAAGAGAGTTTTGTTAGAGCGGAAAATTCATGTAGAAGAATAATGGGAAATGCGGTTGCAAAACTAGATGGGAAAATATTGTGGAGAATCTTAAAAAGCCAGACTAAGGGGTTTGGAATTAGACTCCAGGATTGGGTGTATGTGTGCAAAATTAGAGAAGTTGGAATTGTGGCTGTCAGTTACTCAAAAGTGCCTTTAGTATAATATTCCCAAAATACGATGTATAGAACCTGCATATACAGAATGTTAACAAAGAATAAAGGATCTATAATCATATATGTTTTGTAACTAGTAGGTCAATTGAAATTCAAAAGGTTTCTTTACTCTCTTAGCAGGATGAATTTCTAAGAGGTGGTATTCAGTAAGCAGCACTTCTCAAACTTACTGGATATAAATTTCACCCAACTAAAAATGTTGGAAGGAAAGAGGCCTGGTTTCCATTCTGAATCAAATCACTTATTTGAATGAACTTTTAGTAAATCCAGATGAAGAACATTTGAGCTGAATGGATAAAACTGTATAAGTCCTGATTATTGCTGCTCTTTGTGGCCACATCCTGGCCTCATGCTGAGTCCCTCTTTTGCTTTTATGTAAGTGTTCCCAAGCACTGTATGACCTTAAGGCTGACATCCTATTACAGTGACTATCTTAGGGATTTATAGTGGCCAGCTAATAGCTTTAATAAAGGAAGAAACTTGGCAAGGCTCTGAGTATTAATTATATATATTTTTAAAGGTATATTTTTTGGTCAGTTTTTAGGTTTATAAGATTGAGAAATGTACAGAGATTGCCATATATCCCTGTCCCCCAGGATGCAGAATCTACCCTATTATGGACATCCCTTGCCAGAGTGGTATATTTGTTACAATTGATGAACCTACACTGGTACATCGTAATCAACCAAAGTCTGTAGTTTATATTGTATTTCCCTTTTGCCATTGTCATTCTATGGAATTGGATGTTTAATGACATGTATACATCTTTATAGTATCAAATAGATTATTTCCACAGTGCTAAAAATTCTCTGTGCTCTGTTCTTCTCTTCCCTCATTCCTATCCCCTGATCTTTTTACCATCTCCATAGTTTTGCCTTTTCCAGAATGTCATATAGTTGGAATCATATATTTGCCTTTTCTAATTGGCTTCTATTTAGTAATATGCACTTAAGTTTTCTCCATGTCTTCAGGGTTGATAATTTCTTTTTATGCTGAATAATTCTCCATTTTCTGGATGTACCACAGTTATTTATCCATTTCCTTCCTGAAGGACATCTTGGTTGCTTTCAACTTTTGACCATTACTAATAAATCTGCCATAAAAATCTGTGTGCAGATTTTGTGTGAACATAAATTTTCAACTTCCTTTAGGTAAATACCAAGGAGTGCAATTGCTGGATTGTATAGGAAGGGTCTGTTCAGTTTTCTTAGAAACTGGCCAACTGTCTTCCAAAGTAGCTATATCATTTGACATTCCCACCAGCATTGAATGAGACTTGAATTAATTTTTTTAAAGAGTTTAAGTTCTGTCTCTACATTAATTGTTTTTAACACTTGCATATTCACTTGTGCCAGCATCATTTGTTGAAAAGACCTATCTTTTCTCCTTTGTCAAAGATTAGTTGACTATATTTATGTAGGTCTATTTTTAGGCTCTCTATTATATTCCAGTGATCTATTTGTCTAATCTTTTACCAGTACCACAGTATCTTGATTGCTGTTCCTTTATAATTTGTGTTGAAGTCAGGTAGTACCAATCTTCCAGTTTTGTTCCTCTTTTTCAATATTGTGTTGTCTATTATGGGTCTTTTGCCTCTCCATAGAAATCTTAGATTCACTTTTTCAATATTTATAAAAGAATTTTCTGGGATTTTGATTGTGATTGTATTGAATTTATAGATCAAGTTATGAACAAATGATATCTTGACAATATTGAATCTTCCTGTCCATGAACATGGAATATATCTACATTTAGTTAATTATTTTATTTTTATTAGGTTTATACCTAAGTATTTCATTTTGGGGGATGCTAATGTAAATGGTATCATGTTTTTAATTTTAATATCCACTTTTTCATTGGTGGTCTATAAGAAAGCATTTGACTTTTGTATATTAACCTTGTATCCTGCAACCTTGCTATCATTTCTTTTAGTTCCAGCAGGGTTTTATTTTATGTTTTTGTGGGGTTTTTTTTGTCAGTTATTTCAGATTTTCTATATAGACTATTGTGTCACCTGTGTATAATTTTTTTCTGCCTTCCCAATCTGCACCTTTTAGTTCCTTTTCTTGTATTATTGCATTAGCTAGGACTTCTAGTTCAATATTGAAAAGCAGTGGTGAAAGGGGACATTCTTATCTTCATCCTAATGTTAGTGAGAAAGGTTTGAGTTTCTCACCATTAAGTATAATATTAGTTGAAGGGTTTTCTGTGAATACTCTTTATCAAGTTGAGAAAGTTACTCACTATTACTAGTTTACTGAGAGTTTTTATCATGAATGGGTATTGGGTATTGTCAAGTGCTTTTTCTTTATCTATTGATATTATCATATGATTTTTCTTTTTTAGTCTGTTGATATTATGGATGATATTAATTGATTTTGTAATGTTGAATCAGTCCTGAATACTTGGGCTATGTCCTACTTGGTTGTAGTATATAATTCCTTTATATATTTTTTCTATTTGATTAACTAATAATTTGTTAAGTATTTTTACATCTTTGTTCATGAAAGATAATATTCTGTAATTTTTTTTCTTATAATGCCTTTGTCTGATTCTGGTATTAGGGTAATTGTGGCCTTATAGAATGAGTTCAGAAGTATTCTTTCTGCTTTTATCCTCTGAAAGAGATTGTAGAGAATTGGTATAATCTTTTCCTTAAATATGTGGTAGAATTTACCAGTGAATCCATCTTGTCCTAGTGCTTTCTGTGTTGGAAGTTTATTAATTATTGATTCAATTTCTTTAATAGATATAGGTTTATATGGATTGTCTCCTTTTTTTTTTTTTAAAGAGTGAATGTTCTTTTTTTTTTTTTAAGTTTATTTATTTATTTTGAGAGAGACAGAAAGAAGTGCAGGCAGGGAGGGGCAGAGAGAGAGGGGGATGGAGAATCCAAAGCAGACCCCGCGCTGATAGCACAGAGCCCGATGTGGGGCTCGAACCCACGAACTGTGAGATCATGACCTGAGCTGAAGTCAGACTCTTAAATGACTGAGCCACCCAGGCGCCCCGGATTGTCTCCTTCTTATGTGAGTTTTGGCAAATTGTGTCTTTCAAGGAATTGTTCAATTTCATCTAGGTTATCAAATCTGTTGACATAACTTGTTTTCTTATTAGTCTAGTAGAAAACCAAGGAACATGAGTAGATTGGATCAGAGGGCCTGAGAAGGGTGTCAACCTTTGATCAGTTAACAAAATCTATAAAAAAAAAAAGAAAGAAAGAAAGAAAGAAAGAACAGAAAGAAACACATTACAGTAGCAGTTTGTCAGCTAACACTTTAGTCACTTCTTTGAAATTTATTTTAGATGGCTCAAATAAGAAAATGGCTATTCTTATTTCAGAAGAATAACTGGACATTAATCTTGGACAATTCAGGGCTCAATAGTGCCTGGATACTTGAAAAGAAAGGGGGAAAGTGACAGGGTGTCTCAAAAAGTACCTAATCTTGGCCCTGTGACTGACAGATGTGACTGACCTATCAAGATGAGAGTGTGATCAAGGCACTAAGTGATGCATTAGAGAAAATCTAATGTCAGCAAGGTTTTAGACAAGGATTTCTAGCATATGATTGTGGCTTAAATGTGAGGCATCTGAATGCAGAAGAACAGTTCTCCAAGTTAGAACATTATAGTCATGTTCTGATTTTGTCAATCCTGCAACCCTAACTTTCCTGAACCTCATTTTCCTTAACCAACCACATAGAGGATGTATAATGCATATCTCACAGGCTGATCTTATGAGGGATGATCGGATGAGGGATGATTGTTGACAAGAGCAAGACGAGGATGATTGTGGCCTCCATTCACTAATTATAAAATGGTGGTAATAATGTTACCTACCTTTGAAGGTTAGTATGAGAAATAAATGAGTGAATAAAGTGCTTAGAATAGTAAAAGGCACACATAAGTACTCAGAAATGTTAGCTTCATTCTTCTTCTTATTATTATTACCTTGTATTTAAAAATTTTTCTTTTGTTTATTTATTTTTGAGAGAGAGAGAGACAGAGCACAGCGGGGGAGGGACAGAAAGAGAGAGGGAAACACAGAATCCGAAGCAGGCTCCAGGCTCTGAGCTGTCAGCACAGAGCCCAACGCAGAGCCAGATACCCAACTGATGGAGCCACCCACGCACCCCTATTATTATCATGTATTAACTCATAATTTTTTTTTTGTTCAGGAGACATGTTTCTCCAGCATCTTCTGGTAATCCCTCCAAATTTTTTTAAGATCCATAATTCAACATTCAGAAAAGTATTATATTTAAAATTGTTTAGGTTTACATATTGATTAAATAAAAGATTGCTAACTCCTTCTATACCCATTTGTTAAATCTTTCCCGGGGCATATATTTGGAAAAATATTAGAAGAAAGCATAAACTCCCCCCCCAATGGAATTATACATATATTTCTCATAGTCACCCAAACATGGATATTAAGTGTCTAAATAGAGTAGTATATTGAAATCCAAGGATGGGTCTTGTCCTTTCCTGTGTAAGCAATAACAAGTATTGGTTGCAACTACACCTACTGTGGACTCACTAGAGGCACCTTTGAAAGAATGCTCTGTTGCCCTTGCTTTTCTGTAATGGCTATAGTGCTAATCAGCCTTCATATATTACTGAACTATCTTTTATCCTTATTTTTGGTGATTTTGCCAGGATCAAAGATCACTTGTTCCACTTCAGATACCAAAAAATAAGAGACAAAGATGGTAAGGTCATAAGTGATTTGTGTAAGGTCATACATTTTGGTTCAGTCATGGAGTTTGGACTAGAGCCGATTCTAGTGACCAGTTCTCTCAAGTACACTGGACAGTCAACACGAAGGGACTCCTTTTTGAGTTTTTCCTCTTACGTTTCAGGAGGTAAATCTATAGTCTGCATTGAGGCTAGTCCAAGGGGGAGAGTCATGCTTTGCCTTAAAACAGGAGGTCTTTAGACCTATGCAAAAATGACACAGGCCATTCATACCTGGCTTAGAGTGTAATACCACAGACTTTCAGAAGCATAGAAAAATTTTTTAGGTAAAAATCTTGGAAGGAATGACAGTATATTAGAAGATTCCTTAGCATTTGGCATATGTGAGTTTTCATCTGAAATTATTTGGCACCTGCCATTTATTCTGTTTCCCATTACTAAATGGTAACCTCATAGGGATGGCATTTTTCTCTGCTGCTGCTAGGAATGGCCGGGGTCACATTCCAGAAAAAGATGCTTGCCTTGCAAAGCATACCATTCCTGGGAGAGATAAAGAGAGAGTTAATGTTTGAAGATATTGTCAACGTCATTAACAGTTAACAAACTTACCTATCTTTTACTATTGCTGTAACTTTTTTCCTTTTCCCAGAAAGTGATAATAAGGAGTAGAATAAGTCTGCTCAGACAATTAAAGAACAATGGTTTTATAGAACTCAGTAGTCTTTTCAAGACTACTGTTTATATTTTGGAGCTTTATATGCCATCTATTGAGTGTCTATTTTTAAAATTCAGTGTGATTTATTCAAATCCTGGACATTCTTTGTGCTTGACAATGCTGGAGGCTAAGGGAGATGGTAAAAAAGAAAGAATGAGGAAGGATATCACTTTTGGATTCCTTCTAGTTTTGCTGGCACTGCTTAAGTCAAGGAATTCTTGAATTTTAGAACCAGATGGGAAGTTGAGATGCCGTCATCCAACCCACCCTCTCCTTTATGCAATCCATTGTACAACAATTATAACAGTTAGCTACATAACTTTGCTCAGATGTCTCCAATTATAAGGCACTCAATATTGCAGGTGACTATGATGTCATTATTAGACTAATGTAATTGTTAAAAACAGTTATGTTTTATGTTGATGCAACTTGACTCTGCAACACCTCCCCCACTGGCTCTTGTTCTGCCTGTTTGTTATATATGATCAATTCAATCCAAGGTAGATGAACACTTTAGGAGATCAATAATTATGGGTCTGGAACCACATGGCCTGGGTTCAAATGCCAGTTCCTCACCATCTTCACTGAATGCCTGTGCTTCAGTGTCCTCATCTAAAAAAGGTGAATTCTGTCAGTGCCTATCTCATAGGGTGGTTATCAGGAAGAAATGGGTTTATATGTGAAAAAATTTAGAGCAATGTCTGGTATTTGGTAGGCACTCAATGAATGTTAGCTGTTGGCAATGTTATTTTTACTATTTCACCTTACATACCAATTCTTTTTATTTTTATTTACCTATTTTTTTAATGTTCATTTATTTTTGAGAGAGGGAGAGAGAGAACAAATGAGGAGGGGAGGGGCAGAGAGGGGGAGACACCGAATCCGAAGCAGGCTCCAGGCCGTGTGCTGATGCAGAGTGTGAGATCATGACCAGAGCCAATGTCAGATGCTTAACTGACTGAGCCACCCAGACACCCCTATACAAATTCTTTTTTGTTTTTAAAAGTGTTGATTGGGGACACCTTAGTGGCTTAGTTGGTTAAGTTTCCGACTCTTGATTTCAGCTAGGTCATGATCTCACAGTTCGTGGGATTGAGCCCTGCATTGGGCTCTGCATGGAAGGCATGGAGCCTACTTGGGATCTCTCTCTGCCACTCTCTCTCTCTGTCTCTCAAAATAAATGAATAAACATTGAAAAAAACAAGTGCTGTTTGTACTGAGTGTATTCTGAGGCTTTGTTTGGTGAGTGCCATGATTGATAAGTAATGTCTGCCAAGGGTAGAAGAAGGGGAAATAATATCACATGCCAAATATTTGTGATTTGCAATCCAATTTTGATTTCTCATGACAGTGCTTAAAATATTTAATGAAATAGGTGTTTTTCTATCTTAGCCTCCTCTCTTCCAGGCTAAAGTACCTCATAGAAACATTAATTCTCTAACTGCCAAAAGAAATAGAGAATTCTATTAATTCTCTAGACTGCCAAAAGATGGGGCCCTGAAGCACCCTTAAGATGGACTTAAAACCAGAACAAGGGAGAACGTTTTCATCTTTTCACTTATTACCTTTTGTTAAATGCTTCTGACTACTCAAGACTATCATAATTATTTGAAATCTCTACAAAAAGAATAATGCATCATTTTTCACAATTCAATAATGAAATTAGTTTTCTCTTCCTTTCACTCACACCACTCTTGCATTGTTTTTGTTGTTGGCATGCAGTGTGTTGTTATGGAAGGAATTTTAGACTGAGAGTTAGAGTATCTCATGGACTGAATTGTGTCCAAATCTCTATGTTGAAGCCCTAATTTCCAATGTGACTGTATTTTGAGGTAAGGCCTTAAAGAGGTAATTAGGTTAAATGAGTTCCTAAGGATAGGGCCCTAATCCAATGGGACTGTGATCCCCAAGAGAATGCTAATTCCCCAGAGAATATAAGTTTTAAAACTGAGGGGGGAAAAAGAAAGAGAAACAAAAACACTTTTTCCTAAAGACCCTTAGCCTTACCTTATTTACATTTTCCCTAGGAGAATACTGGGGTCATGGAGAATTTTGGTTAGAAAGAGCCTCAAAGATGACCTGATCCAACCATCCATTCAATTCATTGCCCATAACATTTACTGGGGTTCTATTGATAATAGGGTATTTATACCCACTGAGGGTTCAGTAAAGATTTAGTGTGGCTGTAATCACATTAACAATAGCTCCAAATTCATGATCTACTATTTAATTCTCTACAACATCTCCCAGTCCAGTGGTCTTATAGTCTAAACAAACACCTCAGCACTAAATCTCCTTCCATCTGGACCTCTCTGATTAGAGTCAGAACTTTAGACCTGGAGGGTCTTTCCAAAATTATTCAGCCCATTGGTGCTACTCTGAAAGTGAGAAACTATAGTCTAGAACAATGCATTTGTTGCATCAGGTGTCACAACTAGTTAGTAGCAGAGTTTGTATCTAAGCTCCCATCACCTGACATTCACCCTAGGGACCTGTGTAGGCTTCTACTTGGTCAGGTCAGCCAGCCCCTCATTACCCACAGGTTGCATCCACACATTCTCATCTGGTTTTCTCAGATCTTGTATTTGCAGCGATATTAGACAGCCTGAACTAGCACATTTGCTCAAAGACACCCCAGTATAAGTGGTAGAAAGTGTGTCTAGTTCATAATCTTTGGTCCTCTTATTAGTGCAGGAAGTAGTTTGTTTCATGACTTTGTTCCCAGTCCCCTGATACTATAAAGGCCCCTCACCTGGCAGTCTTGGAAATGAATAGGACTCAGCCATCCATGAAAGGTTGGCTTAAGATGTAAGGAATGAGTTGGTGTGAGAAAAAGCGATACCATCCTTCATCCACTGGCAGAATACTGAATAACTTTTAGCCTAGGATTAGATCTGTTTTAATACACTCTCCACCTGTGTGTTCTCATAAACCATCAAAGCATTTCAAATCTAAAGATTATTCGGGGACTGATTGTCTACTTAACTAATTTATAAAAATATTTTCCCAAAAGAACAAGAGTGATTTTGATCCAAAATAAAAATGGACCTTATTTAGAAATCAGCCAGTTTCCAGAACAGGATTCATGTCAAATAATGCCTCTAACTTTGAGACCTGGCTACTTCCTTGATTCTCTGACATTCTCCCCCCACCTCACCCCCACCCCACTAGGCACTCCCATTGGTTCTTCCTGCTGATAGCATCTTTAAAAGAATCGGCCACACTATTGTTATCAGTCCCATAGTTTCATTTCTCATTTGTGTCTATATTTAGATTGGAGGGGAAAACCTCTTTCCATTGCCCAGGAAAGAGACTGTTTTTAAGTGAGTTAATGAACCTCTTACAGGGAAATACCAAATGTAGTTGATGTCTTGTTGCTATTAAGGAAAACGTGTTAGAGCTTAGGAAGTATGAAAGTTGTTAGCTGACAGAATGACCATGCCTTTGATGGTCAGGTCACAGTCATATGAACACTTACATACTCTTCTATGTATTAGGTCAGGCTGTAGGAGTGGGGCAGGAACAGGTGCTTGGGTGCTTGTATGTGGGAGCAGGCACCACTGTTGTGTGCTATTAAGAACACAGGTCCATTTTAGTCAGGAAGAGTGGTGATAAACGTAGTTCTAAAGAGCAGGTGCTAAAGAATTATCTCTTCTAGATAAAAATCAAAGTCTGATATCAGATATAGAAAAAGAAAAGTCCATGAATTAGGAAAAATCATGGATTCTAATAGATATCTAAGCAAAATGTGTTATTTTTTATGTTTTTTCCTTGCTGGCTTTAAGGAATTCATTTTTTTCCTTTCTACCATTTTCACTGAGTAAGATTCCTCCAAGATCCTTCCAGTCTCACCCATTCTTATGTAGAAGGGAAAGGACATCTCTTTGTCTAACCTTATGAATGGGAAGGTCCGTGTAATGATTCAGAGTAGAATAAAGCAAAATATAGGATAGGGAAGAAGCATCTATAAAATGTTTTCAGGGCCATTCATTAGCCAGCAGGCAAAGAATGGAATTTGTCCTTCCTTTTGTTCCCCACACACCACCTCACCCCCAACTGAGGCCTCCATGCTCTTAATTTACCTAATGACTGTCCAAGGCTCTGTAGTGAGAGCCTTGTTAACCCTCCTCTTCCTAAACCTCCAGGACACTATAGTGTAACTGGAAGAACTCTGGAAAAGACTCCTTGTCCAGTCTCCACAAATTTGCCCCACTTCAGTATTGGTGATACCTACAATCACTTCTTTGGGGAGGATTCCATTCAGTTGGGTTGTCTATTGTCAAAAAGTAATCTCTTAGAAGTCCAGAGCATTGAGTCATAAGCAGTAAACTTTTTTTTAGATGACAAGGTGATAAGATCTAGAAAAAGTAGTGGGGCCTTTCTTAAAATGAATATGTATAGACCTTGGTTCAGACTTGAGCTACTGATTGCTGGTTCCTTGACCTGATTCACCTTTCAGATATTCTGGCTTCGTGGGTCTCTAATGCATCTTGATTCTCAGAGGCAATGAAGCTTATACTTTAATGCCCCTCACTTGCTAGGGCCCTTTTCACAGGCCCCAAAGGTTGCCCTGCTAGTGTGTTCCCATGTTTGTGTGCTTTACAAGATATCTTATGTGAGACATTTCTACTTCAATTGGCTGATACGGCTTCTACGTCCACTCCAATATTCCCTCTCTTATAATTGTCCTCTGACAGAAGTTAAGGTAGGAGTGAGGATAGGGAGCTTTAAATAAATATTCACTTGTAATTGAATTGACTTCTAAATACATATTTACTTTGGTACCTATCTATATATTTGCAATTCAAAATTGTTTTTCTTATTGGAAGCCACCATATTCATCAGGCCCTGCAAAACCTGGGCAGGTATCCCTGGATTCTAGGCCTCCTAAAATTACTTCTTACATAATTCTTAATCTCATTAAAAATTTTCCTTCTATCCAGATTTTCAGCAATTTCTAGGTTTCATACAAAAACCTAGTTTTCCTGGTGCTTCATCACAGCCTGACACAAATCCAATCCTGAAAAGGAATGGGAAATGGGGAAAATGATAAAATAATCAATTAAGTGAACAGGAAGAGAAGAGATTGAGAAGGTAGATAAATTGCCAAGTTATCTCATGCATCTTAGTACTGGTCTTCATGCCTAGGGGCTCACAGGAGCAGATCCCTAATTTGTTTGTTTTAACAGCTGAAATAAAGCATTGCCATGCTGGTTGGGAAGCTAAGTGATGTTCCATCCTGAGAGGAAAGTGGGGTAAAGTAAAGGGAGGTGACAGGATGGTGAATTGAAATGAATTAAGGAAAACACATGGTCTTCCGAAAAGGAAATGGAGTTATGAAAAGAGATGGGAAAACCAGTTCTTCCAGGATAATGCCTTTTGTTGGGCCCCAGTGGGAAGCTCATTTGAGGAAGCTGGAAGGATACAATGGGTGCCCAGGTTACCTGACAAGAGGAAAAAGGGCAGAAGGGAAAGGCAACAGTGTGGGAGAAGGACTAGGGGTCACGTTTTTCTTGGCATTGAAATGTCAAATGAGTTATTTTTCTAAAGTTTCCAAGGAGGATCCTCTACCAGTTTCCAACCTCCATTTGGGATTTGAAACCTACAGGAAACTGGGTCCCTTCCCATGACCTCTTTCTTCCTCCCTAAATTAAATTTGGATGCAGACAGCTAGTGAAGCAAAGGCTGGAGCCTTTTACTGTGCCTAGAAGTTAGGCCTTTCCCTCATGCAGTCTTAGGGGCTGGTTGTGCTCCGAATTAATTGTTACTTTGGCAAGTTCAAGTAAGTTGTTTTGGTTTTTGGCAGGTTGTTTAAAGATTGGCTTTCAAGTTCTTCCATATGTAAAACAAAGAGTTTGGACTAGAATCATTGGTCCTTAACTTTGGTGGTGATGGGGGTGGTGGGCGCTGGTGAGGGCTTGGTGGTCAAAGTGCCTTGTCAGAATAGGATGAAAGCTAAAGAACCACCCTCCAGAAGTAGGCACATGTGCCTGTTCACCTATAATTACATGTATAATTTCAAAGGTTCATGGACACATCAGTAAACAGTTCTCCAAAGTAGTTTTACTGCTTGCAGGAGGATTACACTTCTTCACTCCAATTAACTCAGTCACGGACCAATCAAATGTGAATAGAAGTTCTGGGTGACATTTCTGGGCTAAGATTTGAGTGGTGTTTTCTTTTCTTTGTTCACTAAAGCCAGCAACGATCCTGATAGTGTCTTCTCCATTGGGTCCAGGATTGACAATAATAATGGTGCAGGAGTTAAGTCTCCAGCCAACCTTGGATTATCATGTGACATGAGAGAAAATTAAACCTTTGTTGCTTTCAGCCACTGAGATTCTTGGAATTGTTTGTTGCCACAGCATTATTTAGCACACTCTGATTGGTACAACCCCTGAATCCATCCATGGATGACCGAGCTTTCTGTGGATGCCAGATCATCAGTCCCAAATGTGAAAATATTAAAATCTTTCCATTTCTGAAAATTCATGAGTCTCTGAGGTGAACTTACTAATAAAATTAATGAATCCTGAATCACAAGAATTCCTATCCTGGTTCATAGAGAATGCCCATTTGGGCCAATAGAGTATTTCATTTTGGGGTTCAGTTATAAAATCCATGACTGTGTGTGATGAAATGAAAAGCTCACCAGGCCCAGTTTCAAAAGGCAGTGAAAAGTTGACTGTAGTCTCACAGGGCATCTGCCTGCAGGAGGGAAGTAAGAGATTACTCCAGCCCTCAGTGTGCTGTGGACACTCCTTGGCTACAGTCTAATGTACAGAAGAAAAGAATCAAGAAAACAAATAAGAAACATACATCTGAAAGCTTCAAATGACTAAAGAAGTCAAGAGGCAGGATGTCTGCACTTTGTTTCTATTTATGGAATGCAAAGTTTAAACAGAGCTCTCCATTCAGAACTCATCTGGCTATGAAAATTGCTTTGCAAGTTATTATCTCAAGGAAATGGACAGCATTCAAATCTTTCCCTACAGTGGGTTTGTATTTAGAGATGTTTCACATGTGTTTAATTCAGTGATCAGTTTTACCTTGTCAAAACAGAATGGTCTGTCAAAAACAGGATGAAGCTCATTAGTGAGACACAGGAGATAGTACAATGGAGGAGAGAATAAACAGACTACCAGAAATAAGGAAACAAGAGTCTATTCAGGAAGCAAGGGGGGGATAGTAGAAAATGATACAGTAGTCATAGTAGACCATAAGCTAGTGCGATAGCTATATGGTACTGCTACTTAGTAAGTGATACTGCCAAGAAAAAAAAAAAGTGTGAGGAGAGTTTAGGGGATAAAGGTTTTTAGCCTGGAAAAGAGAGTAGGGATTTAACAACTTTTATGTGTAAGAACCCCCTAGCATAGTTGTGAGAGTGCTGAATGAGGGGGAGTCAGGAAAGCCAGGTTCTAGACCTAGGTCTTCTTTGTCCTCCTGCTCTGAGCCTCACTTCTGCTCTGAGCAGTTCAGATTAAGATAACTGTTAAAGTCTTAGCCAGCTCTAGAATTTAGATCTGGGAAAATGTTGTTTCGTGACTCTACATCTTCAAAATCCAGAAAGTTCTAGTACCTGAAAAGTGTCTTGATTAACATAAGGATGATTAATTATTTACTTAAATAAACTTCTAGTGGAATTTATGAAATTTTGGAAACCGCATCCTTGGAGGTTTTTAAAGTTCAGATAGAGCCCATCTCTTTGACATTTAAGAACTAGGCCTGGAGAAATGTTTGAGGTTTCTTCTAGCCATCAACAATATAAACATGGTTATTGTCTTTTAGAGGAGACTTTCCCAATGACCACCCCCCTCATAGGAAGGAAACCAAATCCAAACCCAAAATTGATTTATTGGCCCTGTAACAAAAGGGAAAGGGTACTGTCAACCCTAAATAAAGAGGTAACCTGAAGCAAGCTCAAATGACCAGAAATTGAAATTATTTGGGAGTATCAGTGGAATTTTAATTTGGAAAATATGCTGTAGCTAGCTGCGGGTGAGTCTGCTGAGAGTTTGGGGCAGGCTGTATTTATGGACAAGGAGGGAAAAAAGAGGGAAGTCCAGTCAGAGTTCAAGCAGTAAAATAGGGAAATATTCATGGCAGATGTTCATTGGTCAGGAGTCTTGGTCTTCTGTAAATCAGGCATTTATATGATATCAGTTTCTCACATCTTTTTTTTTTTTTCAACGTTTTTTATTTATTTTTGGGACAGAGAGAGACAGAGTATGAACGGGGGAGGGGCAGAGAGAGAGGGAGACACAGAATCGGAAACAGGCTCCAGGCTTCGAGCCCTCAGCCCAGAGCCTGACGCGGGGCTCGAACTCACAGACCGCGAGATCGTGACCTGGCTGAAGTCGGACGCTTAACCGACTGCGCCACCCAGGCGCCCCCAGTTTCTCACATCTTAAGTTCTGTTCTTCTGAGGGCACATGCATGAGATTCTCCATTTACTATTCTTCAGTTCCATTTTGGATTGAAATCCTTTCACAGGACAAAGAGAAATCCAGCAAAAACAAGTCTCTAAGGTTGAGCAGTGCCATGTTGTCCCTTTGCAAGGCATGGTCATATCTTACAAGAACTTGTGAAGGTATGGCCAGTATCTGTGGTCCTCTTGTCTCACAGCTGACCCTTGGTGATCAGAGGCTGGCCAGCAGAGGAGGCACCTCAGCTAGCATGTATTGCTGCCAGCATCAGCAGAGACCCGAGAGCAGCCCAGGTTTTATTTTTTTCCAAGTAAGATTTTTCTGACCTGTCTTGGAAGATGGTGCAAGCCCTGTTCTACATATTGGACAGGAATGTATCCATTAGGAGTAGCTTGTAGGTATCTTACTCTGCAGCAATTAATTTTTTTAAAAAAAGCAACAGGAGAGGAGAATCCCTTGTTGCTGCCATATTTCAACAATGAGTAAAGTGCTGATTAGAAAATAATGTGCAGCCAAGGGTGGAGTTGGGCTGGTAAGTTGCCCTTTGAAATGCCTCTGCAGGGTTAACTCTAAACTGAGAGAAAAGAGCTCCTTCTAAACTTTCAAGGCCCTATAATGGTTCCTTTAGTCCTATTTTAGGGAGTGGCTTCCTTAACCTTCAGCCACAGTGGGACATTTGGGGTTCCCTCTTTATCTACCTTTCTGGTAGCTTCTCCTCTCTGGAGCCAACTCTCATCCTCCCTTGGTTGTTCACCATCTCTCAGGTAGACTGCCCTTGCTGGAACTCATAAGCCATATTTGGTACTTCCTAATGCCTTTGAAAATGGCCACACTTTTTTAATGTAAAAAAAAAAATGTCAATGATTGTATTTTGATCATAGTTCATGGTCTGGGGCCTGATAAGTGAGTAGTTAGCAAAGCAGGTTAATTGTCTTCTTCCATCCTAGAAGGCATGCACTTTTCTCATGAGAACATTTCTGAAAGTCAAGGTGGGTCTTATAATAATGATGTATAGATCCACTGTGGTAGAATTGACCGTATTCCCCATGGAGAAGTCATTGACTTGATGGGTTAGCTTACAACTGAAAGGGTGTAAGAGAGAGAAACTGTGGAAGTAGAATGCAAGTAATAATTTAAGTCAATATATTACTTACAGCAGAAAACACAGGCTTAGGATTTTAAATGTTATTTATTTTTTTCTAGATCATACTTTCATATAATACAAAATTCAAAAGGTACAGAAAGAATACATCGTAAGTCTCATTCTGGTTCTGTCCCCCATCTTCCAAGTTCTCCTACCTGGAAGTTGTATTACCATTTTCTTTCATATTCTGACAGAGATGGCTTATTTATGTGTCAGCATAGATTAATGTAATTACCCCCTTATTTATTCAAATGATAGAATTACTACCCACATTTTCCCATACTTTGCTTTTCTTTTTAGTCAACAATATGCTTACGAGATTATTCTGTTTTAGTACATTAAAAATTTCCAAGGGGCACATGGGTGGCTCAGTCAGTTAAGCATCCAGCTTTGGCTCAGGTCATGATCTCACAGTGTGTGGGTTTGAGACCCACACTGGGCTCTGTGCTGACAGCTTGGAGCCTGCTTCAGATTCTGTGTCTCCCTCTCTTTATAACCCTCCCCTGCTTGGGCTCTGTCTCTTTCTCAAAAAATAAATAAACATATAAAAAGATAAAAAAAGCCTTTCCAATATGTGTTTTATGATTGGCTAGTATGGTATTTTATAGGTGTACAATGATTTATTTAACATGTCTCCTAAAGTGAACATCTAGGTTATTTACTAATCTTTTGCTATTATAAACACTACTATAAAGACATTGTACCAATATCATCGTGTGCAGTGTGAGCAGGATAAATTTTAGAAATGGAATTGCTATGTAAAAGGGTATGTGCATTTGTATATTTAATGGTATTTGCCCTCCGTAGATTCTTATCATTTTATATTTCTGTTATCAATATGTGAGAATGTCTATTTCTCTATATCTTGTCAACACAGTAGGTTATTAAACATTTTTTATCTTTGCTCACTCTATTATGTAAAAACTGATATCTCAGTGTAATTTTTAAAAACTTTAATTGAAATATGATATACTCATAAAAGTATATTTGTCATCAGTGTATAGCTCAATAGATCTTCACAAACTAAACACATTGTATAATGAACATCCATTTCAAGAAAAAACACAGAACCTATAGCCCAGGAGTCCCTTTTATACTTCCTTCCATTTTGTGCAGTTTTTACTTTTCTGCTTTTATCTTACTATATGAAAAGTAACCATCTTTTTAAAACCATGCCTTTTTAGTTTGAAATAATTTTAAATTGGGTTAACAGAAGTTAAGCATCATTTCATGTGCTTAAAAGTCATTTATATTTCTTTGAACTATATGTTCATATTTTTTGCCCATTTTTAGGTTAAACTGTTGATGATTTTTCCTTGATTTGTAGAAGTGATAAGGAAATTTCAGTCCAGAGTAGAAAAGATATGTGCAGTATGCTGGAATTTATCAACTCTTACTGACCTCTAAGAGTGGATATTCAGCATTTGGAACTCTAGAAAAGTAGTAATGAAGAAAGCAATTCAGTAACTGGTATACTCAACCCAGGGAGCACAGCCTGAGTAGCCCATTGCCTCATCTTTTGTTTAACTTGCAAACTTGGTGGTTCCCATCTCATCCTCCAAAAGAAAGCCTCGGTCACATAGGTTCTTCTATCAAGTGGGTGTTTTATTCTTAAACATCAAGGAAATGTTTTTCAGGTCACCAATTGAAAACCCTACGTGGTCAAGGGAAAGACCTGTTAAACAGGAATATCTGAGAAGACTCTTGGGAAACATTTGAAAGAAGCCTCCTCCAAGACAGAGTTGTCCACTATGGATGATGACCTGACCTGACCAATGGGTTCCCAGAGTCCCTTGTCCCATTCAGTGCAGCCACCACATCAACAGCATCACTCTTGGCGTGGAGGCGCTGGCTCAGAAAGAACCTCACAGGAGGGGAGTTTCCCTTAAAAACAAAAGCAAGTAGGAGTTTTCTGTTTTGTTTTATTTTGTTTTGTTTTTCCTCTTCTCTCCCTCTGACTGGACAATAACCTCACACCACATGCCTTCCAGCAAACACTCATCACCCGATAAATCATGTGACCCATTCTGTTTACTTAGAGGTGCTTGCCCAGCTGGGCCTCTAATGCAGACCCTGGTCTGTAACCAACTTCGGAGTGGTTTTCACTGAAAAGGGAATTTCTGAGGACCAGATAAGGCAAGCTATTCATTTGCATAGAGGCACTCCACTGGGTCATTCCCTGGGAGGCTGGGAGAACTGTGAAATGTGAGACAGGGTTTATGAAACTGCCAAAAAACATCTTTTAGAGAACACCAGCCCTGTTTAGTTCCTACACAATGTGGAGTAGCTATAGAAAGTCTCCTCTCAAAAGTAATGTTGGATTAGGGTTTGGACCTTCATTTTATGTTTCACATTCTGGAATCAACAGAATGCTAATCCAAATAAACATTTTTCGCTGAGTGTGTTGGCAAAACCACTGATTGAGCTATTTTAAATCTGATTATTTTAAAAAGGAAGGAAGACAGAGAAAAAGGGACAGGCTATTTAGAAGAAGAAGAAGGTGGAGGCTGCTTTTGATAAGATGAAATGCCTGGCTCTGAGTTCAGAACAGTGCACCTCAGAGTAGACCTGTGGCTCTCCATGTCATAATCACCCAGGCTTAGTCCAAAGGAGGTGGTCCAGGCCTGAGGAACTGGAATTGCAAGAAATTGGGCTCCAGAAATATGCTGAAAACAAAAAACAAAACAAAACTACAACAACAACAACAACCACACACACACACACACACACACACACACACACACACAACACTCTTCAGGGGAATGTTATGCTTATTGCCATGTGAAAACTCTGCTTGTAAAAACACCATTTTGAAGAACTAAAAATGGCCCTATTGGGCCATGGACAACAATGCTGTAACATGAAAAAACTTCTAGAAGGGACGCAATCTTCACCCTGTGAGCCACCTTTACAGGTCTTTTGGCCTCTTTCAGTTAACCTGCTGGCTAGTTTTTCAAGATAAAATTAATGCACTTTATTCAATTTCTAAAAAAATTCTGGGCCACTCAGAGAGCCTTGGAGGGCAAGTGTCTTGTGCTAAGACAAGAGAGCACAGCAAATGCATCGATGGAACATTTTGTGCAGATCCTGAAAGGAGTAGGGTTGGTGTGGGAACTGGAGAGGTGAACTGAGTCTTCTGGACATTTACTCAACCAAACAATTACTTTGTATTACCAGAAATCATTTTAAGGCCTGTCCTGCCCATTGTCTCAGGACCCAGTTTCTCTCCCTGAGTGAATGAATTGGGGCAACAGAATCCAGTTACAAGTCAGAGTTGCCTTTTACTAAAAGACCTTGGGAAGGGTCTGGCAACATTAAAATGTACTTCATCAGATCCAGTCTTAGAATCAAGGTCACTGCAGCATTACTGCTCTTCAGGAGCTTCCTGTAGGCTCTTAGAGGCAGCTGGGAATGACAAGCCTGTGGCCATGTGGTGCCCCAAGGACACTGAACATTAGGCTTTGAGGAGGCAATCTTCAGCAGAGCCCTGATTATCCCCCATGCACACACATAATGAAGTGTACTTTTGGCACTAAGACAGTAAGCTATCTCATTATAAGGAACCATGGAGGTTCAGACAGTAACAGTGGTGACCAGTGTGGATGAAGTAACAGAAGGTTCTCCTCAATGTTCTGAACTCAAGAACTGTATAATATATTATGATTTAAGCTAGTAATAGAATACTCAAATAAAAGAGTTTTGGGAAATAGAGGTTTATTGTTGCACATGTCAAGAGGTTTCAAAGTAGGGAAGCTCAATGACATAGTGATTCAGAGGGCCAAGTGGCTTGGTGATAGTCTTTACTCCTCTCTCAGAATAAGATTCCTCTAGACCCATGCATCATGCCTCACATGGACAGGTTCAAAGGGAGGAAGGAATGGAGCTTTGCTTCACATGCCTTTATTTTGATCAAGGCGGAAACTGTTCCCCTAAAGATCCTAGAATTCATTGTCACCTGCCCATCCCATGCTATAAGTAGGCAGTAAGGGTAGGTTTGCTAGAATAGACTTAGACTAATCATTTTTGATGCACCTGGGTTTGGGGAAGGATCCATCTTCCCTGAGTACATCACTGCCCCACCTTTGAATAAAATTAGGGTTCTATCAGCAAAAAGTAAGCATGAAATAGCTGCTGAACAGGCCACAGACTGATGACAAGATCCCTACCACAGGGATTGTACATTATCTTTGGTAGGGAATTCCTTCCAAATGGCAAGATTAAATGTCCTGTCAGAGCAAAGGAGTTAATTGGATTTCAGAAAATAAAAACGTGATATTTTGTTTAATTTTCTGGTAATAAAATTCATATATTCCTGTCCTAGAGGTAGAAATTAGGTATGCATGTTAGAAATTGGGACATCTGATTAAATCAAGGTTTGCCAGAAAGTTCCTTTCCTCTGGAAGTCTCCAGTAGGCTCTCCTTGCTTGTCTTTCTCCATCTGCCCCTCTAAAGCAAGAAGTGTATGTTTGGGCACACGCATGTGCCTTGGCATTTTTCTCAAGCAGTTTTTGGTAATTTCTAAGTGAGTTTCTCAAACCTTCAAGCCAAACCTCCTCCTCCTCCTCCCCCTCCTCCTCCTCTTCCTCCTCCTCCTCCTACTTTTTTTTTCTTTTTCTCTGAAGCTAATAAAGCCTGAGTGGTGAGGTATCTTCAAAGAGTCGTGTGTACTCAGCAACTTTGGTGTGTTAGTTTGTCTTGCAATATGCCTTACTCAGGGTGCTTATCTCTTAGAAAGGGAGATTATTACCACACAGACTATGCTGGAAACCGCTTCGCTGACAGGTTTAAGAGTCTTAGCAAAATAAACAGTAGAAAAGGCAAAACTGTGTGCAAAATGGCAGGCTTCATTCTCCCTGCAAGGGTCAGCTGGGAAGGGAGGGAGCTAGAATAAAAACAAACTGGAGAACATTTCAGCCATGCTCAGAGAGGTTGGGCTTCATGTGGAGAGAGGTTGAGGTGGGGAAGATGATTCACAGTTCTTTCTAACCAACCGTCTTTTTGTATAAAAACAACTGTTCAACTGACAAGCCCTTCACCATACCTGTTGATCTGGTTTATAATTCATGCTTTAAAAGAACCCTAGACTTGTAGCAATTACTCTTCCTGTTTTTCATACCTGTAAAGTATACAGATAATAGAACTATGCCACTGGCTTTCTCCTGATCTTGGTTTTGGGATCCAGTTGAAGAGTTTTTTTCTTTGGATTTGACAGAATCCAATCTATGAACAGTGCATGTAAATTTTCAAGCAATTTGAAGACAGGACAGTGTCATTTATTTTTCTCTCTTCCTTCTCAGCACCCCCTAGGACAATACTAGGAAAATACTAGGTGCATAAATGTTTGTCATATAATAGAATGAGTAAATGGACAGATTAATTTGCAATCTCATTTTCATAGTACTCTGGTACTATTTGGGGTGGTAAAAATTTTGGGTGGTAAAAGTGCTTCCTTGAATATTATTATTCTTGTTTCTAAGACTGGTAGCAATATTTCAAACTAATTCAGACAAAAAAGCCAGTTAGAATACTTAACACTTAACCCAGGATTTATTAAGGTGGATGGGGGTTAGTTAGGTGTGACTTTTTTATTTATTGTTTGAAGAGCATTCAAGTACGACTAAAACAGCTACCTATAATTGAAGTCTTTTTGTTTTAAGTAATTTCTTTGCTCAACGTGGGGCTCAAGCTTGTGATCCTGAGATCAAGAATTGCATGCTCTACCAAGTGAACTAGCCAGGCACCCCACCGATTGAAGTCTTATTCTTCCACTCTCAAAGGGGTTTGGGAGATTCAGAGAGAACCTGCCATCTCCACCACAGTTCAAGAATTCAAGGTAGAATTCGAGGGAATAGATAGCTCCATCTCCTTTTGGAAGAACTAGAGTCTGGCTTGTCCCTTTTGATCTAGATGAGAGACCCCTCTCACACCCAGCTTCTGGCAAATAGGTCTTGCAGTGGTCAATGGTCAAGCCCTTCCAAAAGAGCACAGAGGTCATATGGCCTATTGTTAGGATTTTAGAATGAGAGTAAGGCAGGAATTGGATTCTGATTCCATGTCTTACTATGTTATCTTGAACTACGGATTCTGCTTTTCTTACTTTTTTTTTTTTCTTATTCTGCTTTTCTAAATCTTAATTTCCTCACCCACGAAGGAGGGCTATAAAAGACTGTTGTGAAGGTTAAATGGGATAATATATTTAAAGCACTTAACACAGTGCTGAGCACTTCATAAGCTCTTATAACTATTTATTATTATTATTATTATTATTATTATTGTAACTATTTGTTATTATTATTATTGCCATCACCAGCTCCCTATACCACAACATTGTAGAACAAAGAGGTTTGAGTAAGGTCATTTTGAACCTCTTTTCTGAGAGAGTGGGTCCTGAATCCATGAAAATGGATTTACTTGTTTATGGACCTCATTCCCCTTAATTACCATAGATGTGGGTTGAGGTTAGGTCAGTCAAGGATAATCTCACAACAAGAGAGTGTGCAGCCCGGCATGGCCACTCTTTGGCCTCAGCAGCTAGCAAAGGACAATGTTTTTCTTCTTTAATTTTGTTTTCAAAGGGGCTTGTGAAGGTACATTTTCTCATACTCTGTTTAATTTTTACTACCAAGCTAACTCCCCCATTACTAAAAAATAAAAAAGGAAAGGAAAAATAATAAAAGATACTATGTTTAAAGATGGCTTTTTCTTGAAACCACCAACCCAATCTTAAGGAAACAGCTGAGCAGGTAGAAGGACCCAGTAGCTTAAATGACATAGACTGAGACACCACCTGGGCCACTTTCTGGTTGCGTGACCTGGTGCAAATCATTTGACCTTCTACAACTTGGTTTTCTCATTTGAAAAGTGGATATAATGATGGTTTTCTAACAAGGTTTCCATAAGAGAAAGAGTATATATAAAGCATACCTAGTAAAGAGATTAAATACTCAATAAAAGTGGTAGCTGGTTCCTGGATTCTGGTTGTTATTCACTTCTACCCAAGACTTAGGGTAAATAGCTCCCCAAAGTATTATAGCTAACACTTACATATGGTGTGCCAGGAAATGCTCTGTGTCTTTTATATATATTAACTAGTTTAGTTCTCTCAATAATCCTATGAGGCAGGTGATATTATTACCCCACTTTACAGATGAGGGAAATGAGGTATAGAAAGACTAAGTGTCTTGTCCAAGATTCCATATCTGGTAAATGACAACTGGTATTCATCTCTGCTAGTATGATGCCAGAATTCCTGCTCCTAGACATTCTACCAGGGTGTCTCTTTTGGATGACCCTTTCAATGATGGAAGAGAGGATAAGCCCACCACCTTCCCCTCCAGAAGATCTGCTGAGTGGCTTAAGAACATAGACATTCCCCCAGGGTGTCTTAAATGAGGTCAGAGGAAAAGCCATGCCTTCCCGTAAGGGTTTCTGGTGGGTCCTATTGGGACTAAATCTAGCAAAATGGATACTATACCAATAAAAATTTAAAAATTCCTTTTGGGAGGCAAAGTCTACTGAAGAAGTTCAGGATTCTGAGATAAGAACCCCCAGGCTCATTTGGGGAGGGCCATATAGCTTAATGGAAAGTCTCCTAACCTTAGGGTCAAACGAACTCTATGGGTATATATTTGGGGGCTGTGTGACCTCTCTGTGAAAGGAGATTACTAAAACATACATCTTAGCATTGTTCTGGGAATTAAAAATGATGGTACACAGAAAGCTCCCAGGCCAGTTTCAGAAATACTCTGGGTACTCACTGAAAAAATATCATACTTTGTACCTTCAGTCATCTTGCACAATGTCTAGAGCAATTATTTTCTTAAGAAACCACCAAGAATTTTGAGCCACCTGGCTTTGAAACTGATTACCTACTGGATTGAAGACCAGATACTTTGCTTTTTCACCCCTGCCTTGAACCTTGTTCCTGGCCCTTCTGACTTCTACCACCTCTGATATCTGCTGCTAACCTAACTTCTGCCAGGCAGACCTGGCATTCATGGATTCCTTTAACACTGCTCTGCTGCTTTCAGGGAGAGTTTAGAGAGGAAGGTGGCATGGCAGGAAGAACTCTGGATATGGAACTAGAAGGTTGGCCAGTGCGTAAGTTCTTTGTCTACTATGAGCTAGGAATGTGACCATCTTTTTGCCATTTGGGGCTCAAGTTTCTTATCTATCTACTGGGAAAGGGAATGTATTAGAGCAGATATTACTGAGGCCGCATCCAGCTCTTCCTCAGACTAGTAGCCTCTTTCCCTAACTAGGTTCCAAATACCCTGAATTCACTGGGGAGATTCACGGCTCTGTGGCACAGTATTGCTGTTTTTGTGAGGCAATGTAGGGGGAGGAAGAGAAAAGCAAAATGGCACACTAAGATGAGATTCCCAGGCTTCTGTGAACTCACTAATAAAACAAAATAATGAATCAGTCTTCTGAATCCACTCCTTAAGGAAAAGAATGAATCTTTTTTAATAGAGAGATTCCTGCAGCAGCAAAGAAAAGCCTTTAATTTCAGAACCAAAGCTATTTGTTTACTGTCTCAATGTCCTTTCACCGAGAGCTCATCACACAAACAATAGCAAAGGCAAACGAAAGACAAATGTAGGAAACATTTATATTTATATCCCGAATGTAGGAAACAGCATGAAAATATTGTTAAGGAAACTCAGTAAGTCTCTGCTCCAAGGGTATGTATATAGTTTTGGTGCCAAAGGCAGCATGGCCAGATGTTAGAGGACATGATCCTCCTGGAAGAACAAAGGAGAAATATGTTGGAATTCCACTAGGGAGTGGGAGAGCCAGGAGTAATCATTCAGTGCCCATGCAGCAAGCTCTTATAGAGGCCACGTAGTAAGCAGCCTTTTCTTTGAGTGTCAGTCCATACACCACTGCCTGATAATTATGGGATCTTGGTCAGGCATGACTGTAATCTCTCTGTTCTTCAGTTTCTTCATCCATGAGATGGACGTAGTATAAGTGCCTAGCCCACAATGCTACAATGGGAATTAACAACTTAATATATGCAAATCATATAGAATTGTGTTAGTATGTGCTAAATACTTACTGTTAGCTAATATTCTTACTACATTCAGGTCTAGGGAGAAGGTCTTCTAATGATCCCATAACTGTCATTATAATTATCTACCATCACTTTAGGGAGATGCTGTAGTATATAGTCAAAGTCAAAGTATATAGTCAAAGTCAAAGAGCACAGAGTATATAGCTCTTCTACTGGACAAAAACAGATGTGGATCCTGGTTTCATCACTTACCAGCCTTGACTCTGGGCAAAGCTGCAGTAAGGGCACAGTGGCTCAAGGTTTAGGACTGCTGAGGAATATGGTCCTGATCAGGTAAGCTGTGAATACTGTATTGCCCTGAACTGCAGGACCCCTTTAAGCCTCCTTTCTTCATTTTCATCCTAAGTTACCATTATCATCACTGTCCTCATCATCACTGTGATCAACTAAATAGGGTAAAGTGGACACCTGTCATTTTCATCCTCCTAACTCCTCCCCATTCATTTTTCCATTACCCAAAGAATGACCATCTGGAAGAGAACAACGTGAATAAACTGAGCCTTCAAAGGTGGAGGGTTTTTTTTAATTGAGGTAAAATTCACAAAACATAAAATTAACCATTTTAAAGTGATCAATTCAGTGCCATTTTGTACATTCACATGCTGTCCAACATCTCCTCTATATAGTTCCAAAACATTTTCATCCCCTCCAAAGGAGACCCATACCCATTAAGCAGTCACTACCCATTCCTCCCTTCCCCTCACCTCCTGGCAACCATTAATCTGCTTTCCATTTCTATGGATTTACCTGAATATTTCATATAAATGGTACCATATAATATATAGCCTTTTGTTTCTGTATTCCTTCACCTAGAATATTTTGGAGATTTTCTTATGTTGTTAGCATGTGCTTCATTCCTTTTTAAGGCAGAATAATATTCTACATTTTGTTTATCCATTCATCCATTGACAGACATTGGGTTGTTTGCTACTATGATTAGCACTGCTATGAACATTGATGTACAAGTATTTGAATACCTGTTTTCAGTGGAATTGTTGGGTCATGTGGTAATTCTGTGTTTATCTTTCTGAGGAGCTATCAGAATGTTTTCTATGCTGCTGTACTACTTTTATTTAGTAGGAGGACTTTGATGTTGAAAAATAGTCTTGGTGGCTGGAATTCTGTTCTTTCTGATGCAGATTGGCCAGTGGGGTGAAGAGACTCTAACCAGTGGGTTAGAGTGACAGTAGATTGGGACTGGACCTCTCTGCAACCTTTTTAATCCTTAGTTGTAGGAAGGCACTAACTCTGCTCTTTGCAAAGCTCATTCTACCAAAATCAGTGGAGAAATGGGAGGGAGAAGAGGAGAGTACTGTATTCCAGAGTGAACATGACCAAGTCTAAACAAGAGGCCATTCTGGGACATATTTAATGTAGACAGTTTTGAATCCTAATCACTTCTTTGTAAGAGAACCATGGTATTCTTGTGCATTTATTCATGGTAGTAATTCACCACAATCTTGAGGTCTCTTAGGTATTTGCTGTCTGATGTTGTGTTATAAGCAACTTGAAGGGCAGTACATGTCAGAATCCCATTGTGGGGAGCAGGAGAAAATCAGGCCTTCCAGGAGCATCTGTCATAGAGGGCAATGGGTATAGCGTGGGAGTTACTGAGAAGAGCAGGACTTGAGGGAGGCTATGGAGAGTCAAAGCCAGGGAAGTCACATGTCTGTCATTAGATCTCAGGGCTGAGGGCAGACTGGAAGCAGGAGACAGAGAGAGCCATTTGGAGTAAAGGGCCAGGTCTGCAGTCCAATAAAGGCAGAGACAAGGGTTCTGGATGAGGCATTAGCCATGGATGGGGTTGGAAGGCTTAGAGCTCATTCTTTTCAGGGATTGTCCCATTGGGGGTGTGGGGACAGCCACAGTCAAAGATAGAGTCTGGAAGAGAAAGACTAGCCTTTCTCAATAGGTTCCAGTGAGAGCTTATTAAACAAGTGTTCAGGGAATGATTTAATTTTACAAAAAGACATCTGTCTTTGCAAAGATATTGATATCGAGAATAGATCATAAAACTTGTGACCTGGCAAATGCAGAGTCTCCTTCATCTGAAAATAGTCACCACAGTTCATATTCTTTTCTATATTGTCTAAAACTATAATATGAATAACCGGATCTCACACAGGATTCTCAATTTATTCCTAGGTAAGAGGTCCTTTTCATTTACCTGAAGCACTATAGCAAACAATGCCTCATAGTGGATAGGTGGATATAAAAACCCCAAGAAGTTCATTTCAGGCCAAAGGTGACCACTGCTTGCTTCCCTCACATCTTTTTCTGCTGTAACTCTACCAAAACCCCAAGATGTGGGAGACTGGGGGGGTGGGCAGGTAGGGAGGGTCCCTTTAAGCTCACTTTAGGAACTTTATGTTCACTAGAAAGTAGTTCCTGGTAGGTCAGGAAAGCCTTACTTAGCAAGGGCTAATGAATTTAGGTCTCCAAAATGTCATAGAACATCAGGGATCTTTACTGCAACTTCTTTGTTCTTCTAAATCAAGAGACAGCTCTGTCCCTTGAAGAACAATGTTTATTGAAGAGTCAACTCAGAGACCTTGTGCCCTTAGGCGTGGAATACCTTATCCTCTCCAAAGCACTTCCCTACAAGCACTAAATTGGAGGAAATTCCTTCCAGAGCTCAAGCCCAGAAGGCTGACAATACTGTTAATGGTAGTATATTGAGAAAGAAAAGTTTAGGAGATGGAATGTGGGGGTCCAGGATCCTCCCTGAAGGGAAGAGATCTGGGCTCCTTGGAGCCCTCTGGAGTAGGGCCCCAGTGAACTGATGATAAATAGTGCCTCCTGCTGCAGGGCATACAAACAGCTAAAGATCTGACCCCCTCATGCCTTTATTTCCCTGTGGGAGTTGTGTACAATTTGGAAAGTAGATCAAGGGCATCCTGGCTCCCAGCTGACCACCCCACTTGCAGCCTGGACGTCTGGAGGCCTGGAGACCCCCCACCACAGGCCAGCAACCAGAGGTCCCCAAGTTCACAGAGCTAGTTCCACTTCCCCTGGGTTTCTGCTCTCTGGGGGACTGCCCTTTCCAGAACTTTTCCTCTGTAGGCAGCTCTTTCCAAGGCTCTCAAGACTCCAAACCAAATTGTTTGGGGAGTGAAAAAGTGAAAGGACACATCTTAGAGCAGCAGGGACCAGCTGCTGGGTCAACTCTCCCCAAAACAGAACTTCCTTGGGAGTGCCTGGAGCATTGTCTTTTAAAGCAATTGTCTTTTAAAAAAATAACACAAAAATAAAATATTTTCACTTGAAAGAAGGGGAGAGAGAAAAAGGAAAGAAATTAATTACTAAGGTTGTCCGTCTCCAAGGAAGTTCAGGGGGAAATTTTAGGAACTTTGCTTCTGCTTTTTATTGTATTTACCCGGCCACCCTGCCAAGGGGAGGATGAGAACTCTTTGCGCCTGGTGCACCATTCAAAGCCCTGTGTGCTTAATAGAGTGACACAAATGTCTGTGTTTCTTTTTGCTTTTAACCAAAAGCTGTAGGGAGGGGCCATCCTACAGTTGGAGAGGGCTCTGCCAGTTGGTTCCCGTCCCCCTCACCGAACTCGTTCCCAGCCAGGGCCAAACCAGCCCGGCCGGAAGGGCCTACGGGCCGCAGTCTGGCGGCGGAGGGGCCGGGACAGGGGTGGGGGTGGGGACGCGGACGCCGTTCCTACCGCCCGGCTTGAGGAGACTCGGAGCCGAGCGGGGCTAGCGTGGGCTCTGCCGAATCACGTCGTGTGACAGCTTTTGCCAAAGGAAACTTCGGGAAGCAGGAGGTCGGCGATTCCCTGCTTCCTCCCATCCCCACCCCCACCCCGCCGCTCTCCCTCCTCCTACCCCTCTCCCTCCTCGGCCAAGGGACAGCTTTGGCCGAGGTCAGCTGGCTGCCTTTGTGGCTGCTTCCCAGGAAGGAAGAAGCGTTGTCTGCAGATCAGTTTATCAGCTGGCTTTCCTGTGCCGGAGCGCCGCCGTTTTCCGGGGACGGCTGCCACCCCCGTGATTCCCAGCCTGGGCTGCGGGTGGTGCGTGAGAGCCAGATAAATAGGCCATTGTGAGGCCGCTCAGAATCCAGGTTTCTTATCAAATTATCCAGCAGCGAGAAAGAAATTCCGCCCCTGCTGCCTGTTATCTCAGCTTCTCTTTTCACTCTGCAATTACAGCCATTTCAGGTCCCTCCTCCTCCCCCCTCCCCAATTTTGAAGGGAATATTCAGAAAGCGATTTATTTGTGCAGCTTACAGTGTGAGCAGACTTCGGGGGCTTGTCTCCTAACAGTGCTTCCCCTAGGATTTTGGTTTCCAATCTTGAGTTTGGCCTCTTTGGCTTTGATGTGTGATGTTTCTACTTGACACTCCCACTCAGGAACATCAGTCAACACGGACTGCAAATATCAGGGAGGTAATTCTGTAGGGCTTTAGATACGGTGTGGTGTTGTGTGTGTGTGTGTGTGTGTGTGTGTGTGTGTGTGTGTGTGTGTGTGTGTGTTTAATCTTTTAACTGCTTTATGAACACTGAAGACTTGCAAGGGGAAAACACTAGCGGAAACTGACCATCTGATGGAGACCAGGAGGCAGTGTGATGGTTCTGGGGAGGGATGACTTTGAGGTATTAATGGTGTCTGGTTTTTGTTTTTCTGCTGCAGCGGCTGGCCTACTGTGGAGGAGTTGTGCATAGCTGGTGCTTGACTTGCTAAGTAGCCATTAGCAGGCAGCGCTGGTTTTAGAGCCTATGACCTGTGCAGTTGCACAGGTCCCTTGCTCAGAAGGGGACCCGTGCTTGGGTTACTGTTCTGCTGCTCCCATCTTGACATGTTTAATAATGAGAAGATTCTGCATTTTCATTGTGCACCTGGTTTCAATAAGTTCATAAATTCCGATTTGAGGGATTGGCCTGCCATTAGTTGATAAACTGCTGAGGTTGCTTCTCTTACTTTTCAAAATATCTACTGCATTTTTTCTGATGGATTAGACAATGTTCTACAAACTAAACTGGGCACCCTGGCATCACATCTGTAGTGAGCTCCAGCAGCCTATTGGCAGAACAAGAATGAGCATCCAGGCAAAACTTGCTTCACTCTGTACATAGTCCTTCCTTTAGAAAGCTTAAGATGTTCACTCCTAAAAGATCTAGAGATTTCCATAGTAAGATGCTCATTTGTGCAGGTATCACCTTTCTTTCCTCTCATCCATTTGAAATTCCTAGCTTCCACATCTGTAAGTCACAGCAGGGTTGAAAATGGGCTCATTCCATCAAAAATCTTTCATGGATTTGGAGACCGTGTTTAACACTTTTAGCACCTAAACAACTCTTGGGAAATTACTCTGAATCTGGGACTTGGCATTCCTGACAGAAGAGAGAAAGTGAAAACAGTTCATAGTAAATAAGCAAAGTGCTATTTTTTTAAAAAGAAATCATTTGTGTAAGAAACAATTGTTTTGGCTAAATGAAACAAATATTCCCCTCCAAAAAGTATTCTTTCATTTGCTTACTTCTTCATTCATTAGTTCATGATTTTAATTTTCATTCACTCAACAATGATTCCATAAGACATGTACTAGAGAGATACTGTGATACAACAATGAAAGGAAGGAGGTTCAGAATAGTGGGGATATAAACAAGTGAACAAAGAGTACAATGACATGTTATAGATGCTAAGATAGAAGTATCTGTTAAGATGCTTTAGGGCCAAAAGAGTTCATAGGATCAATTCTATTTGCTCATCACTCATGGGTTCCCTGGATATGACATTTTTTTTCCTTCATGAGCTTTAGTATTATTATTATTGTTAGCAGGTAACATAAAGCAATTGACACGTTCAGAGAGAGAGCTAAAAGCATTTTATGGGCATTTTATCATTTGTCTTAAAATATGATCAATTAGGTTTGTTTAGAAACTCCATTTTATAGAAACAACTTAGAGTGGGATATGATATGTGTGCTCAAGGTCACACAGTGCCTAAGAGGTAAAGTCACTATTTGATTCAGCTGTTCTCCTCCAAAGTGTGTCTTCTCCAGCAAAGCCACACTGCTTCCAGAATCATAGCTGCAGCACCATGTGTAATCATGGTTTGTACAAAGTATTGGAAAAATGGCTTCTACTGTTTCTTATGATTGTTTTTCTTTTCACCTAATATACCGGAACTAGCATCTTCAAAAGGGAATGTTTTTTCCTCCCCTCACTAGTAGGATCACGCTTATTTGCTTCAACAATTTTTGGATGCCATTGCTACACATGACTCCCACAAGACCAGAGTAAACCCCTAAAATGGGGGCTGGGTACAGAGTGGTTTGCCATGGCTTCCTGTAGGAGGAAATTTTGTGGGTATTTTTGTGCCTCCCAGGTAAGGGGTGAATTCTACTTCCTTGGATGATTATGTATTCCCATGTCCCCAACTCCTAAGCAGTCAGTTTTAGGTTTTAATGCCACAAGTGCTGGAAGCCAGACTTTTGAGCTCATTCCCATAACCCCCTTTAGGCTAGTTGATACTAGTGGCTCCTTGTAATAAACTACTTGCGTTTGAAGTTTTAGAGGATCTTCCTGAATGTTACACATAACACTCCAGTAAGGAGAGAACGGTGGAGGGTGGCAGTTTAGAGCCAGGATGGGGCTGGGGTGACACAAAGCTGAAGTGGCCAGGATATGGTTGCAGAGCACTGGAGTGAGTGTTAGAAATAGAATTTAGGTTTTAGTTCTTTCTCTTTTGCAGGGCACTGCTACCTGGAAACCTGAAACTGGATTAGCTTGGGGTAAAACAAAGCAAAATTGACATCTTCTTGAGGAAGGTTTTTTTGTTTTGTTTGTTTGTTTGTTTTTCTCTCCTGGAATCTAGAGACAGACTCTTTGACTGGGTGCTAAGTGTTTTCAATGGGGAGAGGCCCTGTATGGCCAAATTCAGTTCCTCCCACTCTGAAATAGTCCCTTGCTCTGACCTTGACCTGAATCTTTAACAAAGCTGTGAAATGAAAGGCAAGACTAGAAAAGACCAGCAAACAGAGAAAGAAAAGAATCATTCATTGCAACATTGTGAAGAGCTCAGGTGTCTGATTACCATGCTCTCCATTGTTGCTTGGGCCACAGCACGCGGAAGGAGCAATCTTGGTTGGAGTTAAAAAAATATACGTATTATTATTATTTGAGTAGAAAACATAACTAGTCATTCTGGTGGAATCTGATAATGTTTTTCATCCTACAGTTCTGATGAATATTAACCTCTAGTACTTAAGTGGAAAAGTCAGATTTGGAGAGATCAGAAACATAGTAAGTTGTATAAATAAAACCTCTATATGTATAAAAACAATTGTTTTGGAAACAATATGACAGCCTTCTACTACCTGTCTTGGATGGTTAGGTCACCAAGGAAATTATTGAGTGCATCTTTGTTCCTTTATTCATTCACTGTCAGGCAGTTAATAGCTGTGGTACTTTCTGTGCTAAGCACACAGAAGACACAAGCTAATGTGTCCTCAGAGAGCTTATGATGTCCAGAAAAGGTCAAAAACAAAAAGCACATGAACTTGAGGCTCAGACATGTCAGAAGCTACATGAAGGACTGATGGGGCTGGAAGCATAGGGAACTTTCTCGCTGAGCTTCTTTGCTTTGGGGGAAGAGAGCCAACAAGGGTAAGGTTTGTGCTCAGTACTTAGGGGTTGCTAGGGGTGAAGGAGTTATAAAAAGATCAAGCCAGTGTCTGTTTTCCAGGCTCACCACATGCGATGGGTATTTGTCCTATGGAGAGAAGGCTCTCTAGCTTCTAGGAAATATGGAAGGGAGCCCTTTTCTGCATTTATGCCCAATTCACAGTCAGGCTTTGATCCCTGGGAAGAGCATCCTCTCCATTAGGAAGAGTCACAGCCTGGGGAACATTTCCTAGGTAATGGCCCCCCAGGTCATGGATCTTAGCATTGTCCATGGGACTGGGTAGCAACAGTGGAGGCAGTGGTGAGAAGCTTCAGAGGAGCCCACCTGAAGGAGGTCTATAGCAGGAGAACAGCAAACCTTCATGAGGCACTGTTGGCTGACTCCCTGTTGGGTAACACTGGGAGGTGAGCTGAAACATGGGACAAAGAGCCATTAGTTCAGATACTTGCAGTGAGAGTAGTTTCACTATACCCACAGGCTGGTGCAGCCCAGTAGAGGATTGTATACAGACTTGATTTCAAGGCAGTGTGAGAGAAACCACCACAGTGGTCTTTGCAGACACCCTTTCAATTCAAAGGGTTTATCATGTTATGAAACAAAACTATGGAAAGTCAGAGAAGGATTTATTCAAGTGTTGCATCAGACATCGATTTAATTATGGAGCTCTCTGCATCCTCTCCACTTTATGTATATCCTTTGGCCTCACCTGAGGCTAGTTCTAGAGTCATATATTTTATCACAATTAAAAAACAAAAGAATAAGTAATACTCTTCGATTATGAACAGTATATCATAAATTGACATTAAACCAAAATAACAGTACTGTCATAGAACTTTTAAAAACTGTTTCAAGTCTTTATGTGGGTAATTGTAAACATAGATCTTACTAGTCTTCTTGAATGTTAATTTATTACTCTGAAGTTATGTACAGAGCTTTTTAGATTAGTAACATAACAATGTAAATGTACTTAACACTTTCTGAGATGTACAATTAATGGATAAGATAGTAAATTTTATGTTATGTATATTTTACCACAATTAAAAAGGAAGGTTAATAAAAAAAAAAAAATTCCAGGCTCAGAAGTTTCAGAACTGTAGAGTCATGTAGAGAAAAAGACCTAAATGTACTTGAGTAGTCTGTATTGTTAGTATATGCTTTTTAGGAAGCCACACATATTTCTTTGTCCCTGCCCTTTATTACATGATAAAACACATTTACAGATTCCATATTTGTCATGGAGGATTAGAAAGGTGCTTTGTTATCCTTTATCAATGTGGTGGAGGCTGCTGGTGGCCAGTGATATCCAAGGTCTCCTCTTCTTGGATTTCCCATTCATGGCACTTCTTAATCCTGTATATCAGGGCAAAAGACAGGGCTGGGAGATTAGACTAGTTCTCATCAGAGTGAATGTGCCTCCCTGAAGACCAGGCAGTATTTCCACGAGCTCTTTTTGCTTCTCTGATTTGCAAATGGAGATGAGTCCAAAGGCTCAGAGGAAGGCACAACTCTAAAAAGGAATGAGTCTGGATCCCTAAATGACTGTGTGGAACTTCACTGCAATCTTGCATGAGACTGTGACAGAAATGAGAATAAACTTGTTGCATTAAGCCACTGGCATTTTACTCTTGTTAAGCATCTAGCCTACTCTGAGTAACACAACCATAAAAGGTAGTACAGAGACAGGATGTATAGTACTGTACCTGTAAGCTAAGGAAAGGTCAGACAGGCAAGGGAAATGGAAATTACATGTCTAATGATTCCCAGGTGTAAGCATTTCATGTTGCTCATTAATCATGTGGCAAATATGTTTAAATAAACATAGACAAGCTATTCCTGTTCAACAAATATCTCAAGGGAAAGGGATTTTGTTGAAGCTTGGATCAGAATGTTAATGCCTCCCTTTGGGCCCAGCACAGCAGTTGCAGCAGGAATCAGAAAGAAAGACTTCTCTGGAGAGGATGAAAAGGCACCTCAAGGGGAGAGTCAGGAGCAGCCAGGACAAGAGTTCCATTCAGAATTCTTGTTCCCCCAGGTTTTGGAGACTTGAGGGTTTTTTTCCCCTAAAATGATGATCAATGCTAACACCAGACAAAGGAAATTAAGGCACCCTGACACATAGGAGTTTCCCAAACAGTGTTCATCCAGTCCTGCTCCTGGTCCCATCCCACCTTTGGTTCTAAGTTGTTCTCATGGACAATGTGTTGAAGACTGGATCTTGCCTGTTGAGCCTGGCTGTGCAGCCCAAGACAAATCATCACCCCTGCAACTTGGAAGAAAGTCCTTAGTTTTGGCCCCAGTATGGATCTTTGCTCAGTGGTACTGTCAACCAGTTTGTACTTCCCAAAGTAGAATGACTTCTCAGCTTCATACCTGTAGTTCTTGGAGATTAGTAGCATTCATTAAATGAGTTCATATTCACTTAGAATAAAATCTATACCATGCTCTCCAGGATTCTGCATGATCTGGCCTCTGTCCTTCTTACTATAACATCTTGGGCTGCCTTGCCCCCTTATTCACCATAGGTACCCTGATTTTTTAGTTCCTGAAAGATGCAAGCTCTTTCTCAGGGCCATTTAGCATGCTGTTTCCTGTACCTAGAAATGCTCTCCTCCCAGCTCTTGCTATTCTTAGTTCCTTTGGTTCCTTAGATCTCAGCCTTGAAGACTCTTCCACAGAGAGTCCTATTCCGACCCACCCACCTAAGCAGATCATCTCTTGCCTGCCTCAAACCCTCTCAAACCCTCTCAAATTCTAGCCATTGTGACAGAAATAGACCTGTTCACCTGTCACCTGACAGCTTCAGCTGCACTTGGCTTCTTTCAGTTTCTGCTCCAGGATTTCAGAGACTCCAGGGTTTTTCTGATGCTGCATTAGGAGCTTTGCAGCTTAGCCTGGGAATGGGAGGAAGTTGAAAACCCAAAACCAATAGTAACTGATGGGCCAGTGCTTCTCTCTTCTGCCCCTTAGGTGGACAGTTTTGAGGAGCATTCTACACAATTCCTCAATGTCCGTACAGGATCATCCCCATGAACCACAGCAGTGACCAACTTGAGACTCTACCCTAGTTTCAGCTTTTCTTCTCTCCTTCTTTCCCTTTCCTTTTCCCTTTCCTTTTCCCTTTCCTTCTTTCCACTTCTGTTCCCTGGGGTCACTTCCCAAAATAAGCTACCTGCATACAATCCCTGGCCAAGTTTTCCATGGAGAAGTTAGGTGAAGAAAGTCCTCTCCTTCATTTAATATCTTAGGGTTTTAGTTTTTCTCATAGCACTTATTACAACTTACATTAATTTTATTTATTTATACAATTATTTTTTTTCTTCTATGCAATCCTAATTCTATACAACTAGAATATAAACTCCGAAGGGCATGAACCTGGGCATTTTCAACTACTGTTGTTCCTCAGCAACTAGTGTGAATCGCTTGGCACAGACACACCATCACTAAATGTATATAAATGAACACATCTCTAAAATGCTACATTTTAAGAATGATTCTTGTATTCTAAGCATAGAGAGACAGTATAGCATACTGGTTGAGAACATACAATCTGAAGTCAGACTTTCTTGGGTCACTTCCTGACTGTGCCATTTAAGTACCTTAGTGGCCTCAAGTCAGTTATCAAATCAGGCTGGACATCCCAGTTTGTAAAATTGGATTAATAATAGTACCTAAAACATTGGTTTGTTATGATGCTCAAATCTGTTACATATAAAGCACTCAGTACAGTGCCTGGCACATAATAACCACCAAATATACTTTATTCCTTTAATCTTCCCCTTTTTATAGTCATTGAATAAAATTCAGACTTGCACAGATGTAGTATCCATTCTATATCTTTCATATTTGTTAGTCCTCTGGCTTAATTTTCCAAGTATGCCTGAATTGAATAATATCAGTCTAATGACCCCTAGCTGAGAATCAGAGGATTTAGGGGTGTGGTACTGTAAATATTACACGTCTTTGATTCCCCCCTAAGAAGTGCTTTGAGAACATACTTAGATTAGTCAAAAGTAGACAAAGACCTGGGGCACCTGGATGGATCAGTCCTTGGGGTATCTGACTGTTGATTTCGGCTCAGGTCATGGTCTCATGGTTCGCGGGTTCAGGCCCCATGTTGGGCTCTGTGCTGACTGTGTGGAGCCTGCTGGGGATTCTCTATCTGCCCCTTTCCTACTCACGCTTTCTCTCTTCCAAAATAAATAAGCAACAACAACAAAAAGACAAAGACCAGTGCTAATGTGCAATATGTTAGTTTCCTCTGTTTCTTGTCTTTTTAGGGCTTACTTCCATGTGATTATATTTTAAAGTTGTAGGCTAGAACCACAGCTGAAAAAGCTAATTATGATCATATTTCCCTAAATGTTTTGTGAAATTATAATAATTTTTTTTTTTAATTTTTTTTAACGTTTATTTATTTTTGAGACAGAGAGAGACAGACCATGAATGGGGGAGGGGCAGAGAGAGAGGGAGACACAGAATATGAAACAGGCTTCAGGCTCTGAGACGTCAGCACAGAGCCCGACGCGGGGCTGGAACTCACGGACCGCGAGATCATGACCTGAGCCAAAGTCGGACGCTTAACCGACTGAGCCACCCAGGTGCCCCAATTATAATAATTTTTAAATAATCATTTAAAGCAATGATTAAATGTTACATTGAGAAATGCTGCTGGAATGAGGGTTGGAATAGATGACATTAGTGATATGAATACGTACTATGGGCTGTTTATTCTCCTATTCCCCTCCCTTTCTGGCCCATCAGGAGCAAGGCTCTTCTCTTCCAGGTAGAAAGAACTCATGTTCCATCAATATTGGCATTGTGTGTGTCACTCTGATAAGACAGTTTGTGCCTACTTAGGGGCTGGAAAATGTCAGTGCCTTGGTTCTAGAGCAAAACCTAGAAAGCATTCTGCTTGGTCACCAGCCTCCCTTCAGGTGGCTGTAAGAAAAAAGTCAGAGATGGTGGGTTTCAGTGCTGAAAACTTCAATCCAAGACAAAGAGACTGTGTGTCAGCATGTGGGAGGGTGGCAGAGAGGTAGATGCCTGGATGTTGCTCTTGGGCTATGGAAGGGAGGCAGTGCTGGACCTTTCCTGTCATGTTACTTCCGCTTCCCAACTTGCAAAGAAGAGCATGCCCCACTCCTCTGACTTCCCTTTTAACTTCCTTTTCTTACTGATCCCAGCCTGCAAGGAAGACAGGTGGCTAGGCCCTGGGTCAGGGTTGGGTAAGGCAAGTGACCAAGCAGAATGGCTAGGAAATAAGATGATGGTAGAGAGAGAGGGATTATGACTCAGGAGTTTCCCTCTGAGGTGGTGCTACAGTGTGCCGTCATAACATAAGAGTAGTAGAATAGGGAGGCAAGAAAGTGTGGTGAAATGTTGAAGAGAGGAGATCTGGGCCCTGATTCTGCTGCTGGCTAGTTTTGTGATCTTCTCTTTGAGCCTATTTCCTGGAGAATGGACAAATGATTTTCTAACTTGGGCAGTTGGTGATTTTCCATCAGCAGATTTTTAGCCCTTCACTTTGTGTAGTCTGATTCTACCTACATCTCACTTTTAGGTGGTCTTGACCTTACAAAAGTCAGCAGGAAGCTTAGGTGGTGGCTTTTGCAACAGGAATCTGATTTTAAATGCTATTATTTTTCAAGCACATTAAACTAGTACTTGAAGTCTATTTTTTAGTTGTTGTTGTTGTTGTTGTTTTTAATCTAGAAGACTGTGCTTCAGAGTTGGATTTAGCCTATGACATGGTATGCAGTGTGGATGGCTGAGCTCCATAAAAATGATAAGATATCCTGAAATTATATATGTGTGTATGAATGCATATGTGTGTGTGTATGTGTATGTACACATATTCATGTGTGTATGTGATTGGGTTTAAATAGCATATCACTTTTTCAAAAGTTCCTTTATGGCATTCCATGTGATTTCAACACAATTTTGTTATATTCTATTTTATCTCCATTATTTTCTTGCCTCATTGCCATTCCTGTCCATATTGCTGCTCAAAGCAGAATTTTAAGAACACCTCAAGGTGTTTTTAAATTAAGAGTAAACAGCTCTAGCCGACACCTCCAGCGTGGCACAGTGACACAAGCCAACACAAACAGGGAGTGGGAGGTGTGCTGACAGCTCTGAGCACTGAGACCTCAGGACTGGTTTGGTGAGGCAGACCTAGAATCAAGCAGTGACTTGTGGAGGAGCCAAAGAGGATGCAGTCATGTTGTCTCTTGTTCCAGCTCCCTGTACAAGGAAAGGAAATTCTAGAAGGGGCTGAGCCCTTCTTTTAGTCAAAGCAAGAGAAGATACATGCACAACTTGGGTGGGAAGGCAAGTCTACAGATGCTAACGCAGCACCTCCTATATAAGGTCGTAGTGTTGTGGCAGGACTTGTTCCACATACCTTCTTTTGTGTTTAGTGTCTGGAAGCAGTAACTAAAGCTCCAACATTATCCTGCGTATTAATTAGGATATAAGTTGGATCATTGTAATGACAAGATTCCCAAATACAGTGGCTTCAATAAGAGAATACTGTTTCTCTCTTACACGGAAGCTCAGGTATCCTGTCCAGAGTTGGCTGGTAAATAATCATGTTGGTGACCCTTCTCATGTAAAGCACCTTGCTCCCCTAAATGTTCTTCAGTTATCCTATTTAAAAATGAAGCTACTCCATAGCCATACAATAAGTCTCAAACATCTAAGAGAGTTTGTAGAAAAACAAAGGAAGTAGAGAAGATCAAGCATGCATCTCAGTGGGTGTTCGCAGTGGGGCCTAGAGGTTACATGGAGCCTTTACCATATGGTTTATAATATTTCCTCTGCCACTTGCTAGCCTGTGGGCTTGGGCAGGTTACTTAACCTCTTTGTGCCTATTTTATACAAAGATGATAATAGTACCTCCCTTGTCGGCTTACATGTTGTAGGCTTACATGTATGACTGAGTCAATACATGCAAAGTGCTTAGAATAGCATCTAGACAATAACTTAACCCAATAGCAGACACTGTTGATTCCTTACCCATATCCATTGGTACTCACCTTCACCATTTTGTAAACTCCAGATGCTTTTATACTGTAAGAATTTGTGACTCTCCTTCCAGGCTCCCTCTGGCCTCTGGGGGTGTGCTCTACTGCATGCAGGACAAACTGTATGTGCTGAGAAGTTAAAAGATAGCAAGTAGCCTGCAACCAGGAAGTTGAACGGTCCCCAACATCTTTCTTATTCCTTTTTTTTTTTTTAATTTTTTTTTTAACGTTTATTTATTTTTCAGCCAGAGAGAGACACAGCATGAACCGGGGAGGGGCAGAGAGAGAGAGGGAAACACAGAATCCAAAGCAGGCTCCAGGCTCTGAGCCATCAGCCCAGAGCCCGACGCGGGGCTCGAACCCGCGGACCGCGAGATCGTGACCTGAGCCAAAGTCGGACGCTTAACCGACTGAGCCACCCAGGCGCCCCAATCTTTCTTATTCCTTGAGTGAGACAATGCTAAGGCATTTTCTACATTACCCTGCAGAGGTCCCCAGGACAACTGAGCCCTGACTGTTCACATTAGCAACCTGCTTTTTGGCATATTCGTATTGCTTCCTTGCTTTCCATGGTTCATTTCCATACCCTCCTGATCGTCCATCTTCCTGGCATAACCACCCAAATTAACTACCTGTATTCATCATTAGCCTTTGGGAAACCTCAGCTAAGGTAATTTTCACTTACTATACACTTTTGCCCAAACGCGATGATCTTAGGATGAACTGTGATCCTGGCAGCCCTAACCCTTCCCTTTTCATACACCTCTATCTTCTGGTGTCCCTCTTCTCACTTTAACAGTTACATCTGCACCAGGATGAGACAAATGCAGACACCTCTACCTCTCAACACCCCTTCTCCCCTTGTCCCACACTGACGTATATACAGTCCCATGAAAACCAGGCCACAAAGGAAATGGAATGTTGTGGCAGAGAATATTCAGTATCTTTGGGGGCTGGTTGCTCTGCCTTACTTCCTTCAGGCTTGTTCTGATTTCTGTTGGGGTCTGCACACATGGCATATTGCTTAGATCTGTGCCTGGGTTATGATTACACATTAAATCTGAGACATGGGGGTGGACCCAGGTACACAGCTCTACATCCTGTTGTGATGGATAAGCATTCTCTTTCCATTTCCTCCCTGGGGCAGAGAGAGGATGGAAGTGTTTTTCATGAAGACAGGAAATATCTTCACTACTGCTTTGTGAACTAGATAGAATGATCTTCAAAAAGCAGGTCCACTGGAGTGAGGAGAGACCATATGTGGGCTGGATTTTTGACTGAATGATTAAATAATAGTGATCTCTGTGGCCACACCCTGCTATTTTACACAAGGTGGTGGTGGGTGGGGGGACAACTTGGCAAGATAAAAATCAGTGTTTACCACTTTAAAATGTACTATCATTTCACTGTTACATTTATGCAAGACCCAGTTCCAAGAAGCCCAAAAATAATTCAGGTAATCCTCATTCTGCAGAATTCTAATATGTGTGAATTTCAGTCACTATGGTTTCCTTAGTTTAGTTAAAGGAAAGCAGTTCCCTCCAACAACACAGTTAAAATTTCAGTTATTATGGCGAATGAACTGTGACTACTGGCATAGAGGATGAACTTTGCTGCTGTCAGTACACAAATCATTTCTGAAATATGTGCATCATGATTAGTTATTTACCAGTCATGTTACTTCTTTCAGAACTCAGTTGACAATTGGTCACTGGGCATCTGTTATTCAGTTTACCCACAGACAGCAAAGTGTGTAGTTGTGTTGCCTCTTTGTCTTCAGTTATAACTCATGTGACAATTTACAGGATTATCAGTGGAATGAATTGTCCAACAAAAATGGAAGAGGGAAAAGAAACAAAAAATAATAACATAGAAAGTAAAATTCAAATTGAATGTAAATGGAGTTTAGGAAATACACCTAAGCCTAGGAAGTTTGACATTGGAGCCATTTTAGAGATTCACGATAAGCAACCAAAAGAACTTAGTGACGGTGAACTTATCACCGTAAACAAGGGAATTACAAAAAGATGAAGATGTCCCAGGGGAAATGATGCCAGCCCCCCTCCCCACAAAATACGTGTATGTATGTATATGTATATATATATATATACATATATATATGTATATATACATATATACATATATATATGTATATATATATATATATATCACACTAAAGACACTTACATATCTCACTGCCTGGAAAGTGCAAAGGATAAAATGGTGAAGCTGATCCAATTTTAGGAAGGACACTAACAATTTACCAAGGCATGGAAAAGATACTTGCTCTGTATTATAAATTATATGAAAGAAGGCAGGTACTGCTCTAATTATTCTAGGTAAGTTTTTACAAAGAAATAAAACACTTCAATTCTTAATATTTCTAATCAGCTAAATTATAGTGTACCACATAAATATTTGTTTTACTATATTCTTCATTTCCCTATACATTTATAACTGACAGTGAGAGTGTTTTTAATATTTTAACAAAAATTTCTAAAGGTCATGGACCAATTGTAATTTCCCCAGTGATTATTAAAATCATTTTGCAGTTTCAGCCTGCACATCATTTTTACAATGTTGTGCTACAGTGCAAGGACTGCCTGTACTTGAGGTTTTATCTTATTTATTAGGAACATGAAAACACATGGGCTTTGGATCCTGTGTGCCTGGGTTCACATCCTCTCTAACACTGAACTGCTTGCTGTCCACTGCTTGTCAAGTACACCAACCTGAGATTCAGTGTTCATATGTAAAGAACAGAAATAATAATATTTACCACATGGAGTTCTTGAGGCCCTGGATGAGAAGGCCTCTGGAAACCCACTTGACATTCAGGAAGCATTAAAAAAATAAGCTCCATGAAAGTGGAGACCCTGTCTCTTTTCTTTGTTGTAGTATCCCTGGCATTTAGAGCAAAGCCTGACTTAAAGTAGTTGCTCAATAAATTATTTGTTGATTAAAAGAATGAAGAGTCACATTTAGCATTCAAAAGATGTTAGTGACTTGATTGTCTTCCTGTTTTGCTTACTTCTTGGATGCTGTACAGCTTCAGAGTTGAAGACATCATGGGATCCAGTTCTACTGAGAAGTCAGTTGGCTTATCATTGACCTGTAATATTGTCCATCTCTTATAGTCATGCCTTGTTGGTCCCTGCCCATTTGGTTGAGGCAGCAGGGCCACTCAGCAAGGTTAACATTTTTCATATAAGTAGGGAACTCATAGAAATCTGGAGGAAACACATTAAGACTTCAAAAATGGGAGAAGAAAAGAATAATTGATTTGCAAATAAAAATATTTGGAAAAATTCAGCCTCACTAGTAACCAAGGAAATACAAATCAAAACCAGAAAGCTGTTTTCTTTGTGATCACATTGTCACAGACTTCCAGAATGATGGAGACAGACTAGTAAGAGTAAGGTGGCGCAGACCTTTTCTCAACTGCTTTTTGCTTGTGAGCTTTGCTATCATCCTTTTAGAAAGCAGTTAGAACACAAGCATCATCAGCCTTTGACTTAGTAATTTTACTTCTGGAAATTGATCTTGAGAATTCAATACAGATGAAGCTTTAGTGTGAAGATTTTCATCACAGTGTTATTTTTAGAAGTGGAGATGGGAAACTACATACATGTCTGAAAATAGGGATTGTTTAGGTGGAAGATGGAATAAGCACTTTCTATTATGTAGTGCACGTCTATAAAGAGTTTGTGTATAAAGAGTACATGTCTATAAATGTGATAGAACATTGTATAAAATATATTTTTAATTACATCTAAAATCCAAGTACTGATGCCTTAATGCCACTCTTGAAAGAAAATACTCCAAATGTGAATAATTACCATTTGTTATGGCTCCACCATATTCCAGGGGCTTTGAATATTTTATCTCTAATTGTCACAACAATCCTGCATGGTAGATATTATTATGCCAATTTTACAGATGAGAAAATGAGGCTGAGAGACCCAGGTAGCTTTTCTGAAGCACCAGCTAATTATGTGTATGTCCCTGACATTAAAACCTGCACTTTCCTGCCAAACAGGCTCTTTTCCTTGTTTGGTTGAAGTTTGTTCTTTTCTGTTTTGTTTTTTTAATTATGAAAAAAATTTTCTAAAATTTTCTAAGTTTTTGTGTTTATTTAGAAACATAGACCATAACCATAAACCTGGTTAAAAGAAAACAGTGCAACCATTATAAGTTGTTTACTCACTCTGAACCTCAGTTTCTATCAAATAAATAAGCCCTATCCCCACTCACTTTGTAGGGTTCTATACTGAAATTCATGTGAGATAGCAGACAACATGTATCAAACCTTTCGAAGTTATAAAAGGAAAAATGCTCAAGTCTTAAGTGTTCTTATTCTAACTTCCTAAATAAAAAATTTGATTTACTTTAGTTATCTATCTATCTATCTATGTATTAACTATCATTATTACTTTAAATAATAGAAGAGCTAAAAACCTTCAATAGAATGAGTGCTTTCTCAGTCACAGATTTTAATGTCTATCTTAGTTAAGAAATGGGAGGGTCATTGTTTTTGCACAGTTGATATGGAAAATGAAGCACATGTCCAGCATTCTTTGGGAAAGGAAGTAGAAAGCTTCCCTATCAGATGTTTTGGAAAGAAGGTAGCTGTGGAATAGGCTGGGAGTGCCAGTCCGGAGCTTTCCAAAAGCATTTTCATTGATTCTTGTTGAATATTCATGGACTTGAAACTTTCTGCCTCTGATTGTCCATTCTCTGAGTCTGGCACACTGCAGCCAATGGTTTTCTGGTTGTTTTCCTGAGGGTTTCTTGGTGGTGTTTTTGCTGAATATTGCATTGTGTGAGTGAGTGAGTGAGTGAGTGAGTGAGTGAGTGAGTGAGTGAGTGAGAGGTGTGTGGGTATGTTAAAGCACAGCCAGATCCTGGGCATTTATAGAGCATTGCCTTCAGGGACTGTTTATTCTGGACTCTCTCCAGGATGCCAGACTCGTTCTAGATGATTCGTTCTGACAAAAGGACAAGGCTTGGCTCATCCTTAAAGATTATTCAGATTATGCACCTTGCCAGTTTATTTGTGTTTTGCCCCAGAGGGCATCCTGCAAACCCCCGGAAAAACTTAAGAGATGTGAACATCTTGCTCTTTCTGCACCCAAAGAGAGCCTCCTGATCAGCTTCCAGGGAAGTAAGTAGAAATGTTTGGCTGGGGCAGCTACAGCTTGACTTTCCCACAAAGTTCAAAAGGTTATTTAGTCAGTGACTCCCTCCTGCCACCTGCTTGTGTGCAGCTACAATTTTAACTGCAGGATTGCCTGCCTCCTGGATCATTTAAGGAAGGTGACTTCAGAGTGCAGTGCCATTGGGGAACTTGCTAAAAAGAAGTGATTTTTTTTCTTCTTCTTTAAGAGAGAGGGAGAGAATGTGGCATGGAGTCAAAACATCAATTAAATATACAATTGGCTCCATTTACATGATAAGCTTTGAGTCCAGCCTTAGACACTGAATAGTAGCTTTCTCCCCGCACAGGATGCAACCATAAAGTGGGGTGCTTCAGGCTGGCTGGAGACTGCTCAGGCCCTTCTCTCTCAGCTGTAATAACATTCCCTGTGATGTACATCCCACCAACAGCATTCAGCCTTGGAGGAAGTTTAACTTCCTGATTTAAACTTAAAAAAAGGAAAAGAAAAGCTTTTTTTCCTTGTTTTTTCCTCAGGATTAGGCTGCAGTTTTGAATTTGTTGTTGTACTCCCTAGTACTTATTTATATGTGGAAAATGCAGTCCCATGTGTTGATCACAACCTTTGGCAGACTCTGGTAAGATCACAGCTGAGGTGGGAGCTGATTGTAAATTGTTTCCATGAGTGTGTTAATTATTTTCTTATTGGACCCTTTTTTCTCTGTATAGCACTTGGGTGTATGGTCAAGTGATAGGTTTTAAAAATTTACATAGAGAAGACAATTTTCAGAGAAACTAGAAAAACAATATGTAACAATAAAGGAATGGATGTGTTCCAGAATAGCAAAAGTTTGCAAACTTTTTGTGACAGGGCCCGGTAGTGTAATTTTAGGCTTGTGGGCCATTCGAGCTCCATCACAACTACTCAACTTTATTATTGTAGTGCAGAATCCAACAGTGGTCTATGGATTAGACTGTGATCCAATAAAACTTTATTTACAAAGTCAGGCAGTTGTTTGCAGGCCCACCATAATTATGGTGTAATCTATCTGGTATGTTGCTTTCAGCTGAAAATAAGGGAAAACCTAACTAAAGGTAGCCTGAAAATCACATTAATCTCACGTTAGAAGATCATCTCATGGGGCACCTGGGTGGTTCAGTCGGTTGAGCATCTGACTACAGCTCAGTTCATGATCTCACTATTGGTGAGTTTGAGCTCCCTCATCGGACTCTCTGATGACATCTTGGAGCCTGGAGCCTGGAACCTGCTTCCAATTCTGTGCCTCCTTCTCTCTGCCCCTCCCCCACTCATGCTCTGTCTCTCTTTCAAAAATAAATAAACATTAACAAAAAATTTAAAAAGTTCCTCTTGTGTAAGAAGAAATCTAATAGGAAAGTCCCAGGGCTGGTTAATTAAAGCAGTTTGATGATGTCATCAAAGGTCCAAGTTTTCTTCAGTCTTTCTGCTCTCCCACCTTTAGCTCATTGGCTTGTTCTCAGGCTGACCTGCCTCATAGTTACAAGATGGCTGCCATGGTTTTAATGTTACAGGTAGATGCGACAACATTCAGCAGAAAAATTAGACTCCTGCCCACCTCCCACCCCCCACATTTCTTTTTCTAAGAGCAATAAAATCTTTCCAAGAAGAGCCTTCTGTTTCATAGACTATGTCTTATTGACCAGAACTGGGACAGAATGTTTCAAGAAGGATTTGGACTAGGTCACTGTTAGCTGTCTACAGCTCCTATGTGACATCAAACTCGGTGATATAAAACAATCAAAATTTCTTCGGTCACAGTTCTGGAGTCTAAAATCAGTATCACTGGGCTGAAATTAAGGTGTTGATAGGGTTGTGCTCCCTCTGGATGTTCTCAGGGAGAATCCACTCCTTGCTTCTTCCATCTTCAGGGTGCTGCTAGTGTTTCTTGTCATGCGGCCACCTCAGTCCAGTCTTCAAACCTCTCTGCTCCATTTTTGTACCACCTCCTTTGTGTGCCCATGTGAAGTCTCCTTTTGCCTCTCTCCCTCTTTTAAATGTGGAGCTCTTCATGAATTTGTGTGTCATTCTTGTGCAGGACCATGCAGTTTTCTCTATAGTGTTCCATTTTTAGTATGTGTATTGTGGAAGCTTCTCTCTTGTGATGACACTGATGATGGCAGTTAGGGCCACCCAGCTAATCCAGCAAGACCCTTAACTTAATCACATCTGGAAAGACCCATCTCCCAAATAAGGTGACATTTATAGGTCCAATGATTAGGATGTGATAGCTTCGGGGGGCATTGTTCACATTGCTCATTTCTGTTAGAGTAACAGAAAACTTTGACTGTCAAAGTAAAAAACTTTGACATTTTCTGAAAGAAAGCCATTAAATCAGTTACTGGCAAGAGAGAACTACTTTGACTGCTTTATATTAGTGAAGATTTACTTAAGCCAAATAAAGGAGGTGTGGACCAAAAATCATTGGCTTCAGCCAGCAGGGAAAATCTGGAATAGGATGATTAGGTAGGCAAATAACAACTGCTGTAGCATTTGCATTTGGTGATTGTTGTGTTTAGCAAAAGCATATAGTGACTTAGGAAAATATTTTGTATAAAATAAGATAGGAAAAATTTTTTATCTATAGTGCAGTCACAAGTGAAATATTCTTGTCTATAAAAAAGATGAAGAGACAATAGAGACAATACACTAAAAAATTACTATTGGTTGAGGTGCCTGGCTGGCTCAGTTGGAAGAGCATGTGACTCTTGATCTCTGGGTGAGTTTGAAACCCACAGGTATAAAGATTACTAAAAATAAATAAATAAGATTAAAAAAATTACTAGTGGTTGTGTGGAGGTAATGGGAATATGAGTGATTGAGTTTTTTCCTCTCCTTTTCTGTATTTTCTAAAATTTTAATAAAAATTATATACATATTACTTAAATTAAAAAATATATTTTAAGAATAAATCAATAGCATTATATTGTTAGATTGTAATATTGGAGTTTAAAAAATTATTTCTGTTTATTTTGTATCCTTTCACTTAATTTCTCTCTCAGTTAACTGTATCATGAAATTGTACAGAAAAGCCACAGATTCTGCCCAAAATTTTTGCTTTCAAAGAGACCCAAACTCCTCACATAGTCGCTAGTTATCTTTCTGAAACACAGGTTGTGACATACATGATGCTTCTCATCAAAAACATTTAATGTTTCTCTCTTACTTTAGAAAATCTTACCTTCCTTCCTCCCTCCCTCCTTTCTTTCTTTCTTTCTTTCTTTCTTTCTTTCTTTCTTTCTTTCTTTCTTTCTTTCTTTCTTTCTTTCCTTCTTTCTTTCTTTCTTTCCCTTTGTTCCTTCCTTCCTTCCTTCCTTCCTTCCTTCCTTCCTTCCTTCCTTCCTTCCATTCTTTTCTGGCTTTCAGAGTTCTCCACAACCTCATCCACACAAAGTGTCTGGCACTGGACACCCACTACATTCAGTCATGTGCCTCTTGCACCCATCTTTGCGCATTCCACAACCTTTAGTGCTCTTCCTAAAGCTGATCTCTAACTCAGGATTCTCCATTTCTCCAGCTGGAAGGGCAGCATCAGTTTCACTTGGGAACTTACTAGAAATGCAAATTCTCAGGCCCCACCCCATATTTACTGAATCAGAAACTCTGGGGATGAGCCTATTTATTGATGCATGTTGTAACAAGCCTTCTAGGTAATTCTGATATGGGCTGGAGTTTGAAAGCCCAAGGGGTAGCTCTCTTTGTCCTACGTTCTTCATTATTGCATTCTTATATCTGTGGTGATCATCATTGACAGAATTAACCACCATATTATTCTTCCTAGAGAATTAGTTTGTAAATCAATTATACAAGCATGTGTGGCCTTCCAAATGAATAACATACCTATAGTCTTATGATTTTCTTGCTGAATCAGTCATTTTTTCTTTTCTTTTTTTTTTTTTTGAGGGGTGGAGGGACATAGAGAGAGAGGAAGAGAGTGATAGAGAGAGAGGAAGAGAGTGACAGAGAGAGAGAAAGAGAGAGAGAGAGAGAGAGAGAGAGAGAGAGAGAGAATCTTAAGCAGGCTCCATGCCCAGTGGAGAACCCAAGGCAGGGCTTGAACCCACAAACCATGAGATCATGACCTGAACAAACACCAAGAGTTGGACACCCAACCAACAGAGCCACCCAGGCACCCCTCTAAGTTATTTTTTTTTCATTAGGTAAACTGTTTTTCTCCTGTTTGCATGTATTTTATCCATACAAGTCAATGAACCTGGGCAATAATGAACATTCCTTCTTAATGATCCTCTGGACCACTTATTCTAAAGTCATCAAATTCCTGCTTTTTTTTTTTTTTGAGAGAGAGAGAGAGAGAGAGAATAAGTGATGGAGGGGCAGAGAGAGAGGTTGACAGAGAATCCCCAAGCAGCCTCCAACTTCTCCATGCAGAGCCTGATATAGGGCTTGATCCCACGAACTCAGGTCAGATCATGACCTGAGCCCAGATCAAGAGTTGGATGCTTAACTGACTGAGCCACCCAGGAGACCCTAAAGTCATCAAATGCCTGCTCTGAGTCCGGCATTGTCTATGATTCAAAGCCATTCCTTCAGCTGTGGTCCACTGAATAGGCCTGGTAGCACATGACCTCTCTCTGTTTCTTCTTTCTTCCTGAGCTAAACCAAAAACATACACAGAAGAATCATAGCCTGTGTATCTGGAGGCCTAAGAGAGCTGTCCCGACCCTCCCCTGCAATTTCAACTGTAATTTTATAATCTTGGGTAGATCATCTTTCCTCAGAGGCTCAAATTAATCTTTGGTAGAAGTAGAGATGTTAAGATTTTATTCTTCTGTATACATAGACTCTGATGCACTGGAATTTATGTGATTCTATAAAGCTCTTTGGTGAGGGAGGACTCAGGTCCTTTTTTTTTGTCCACTAGCATCTGACAAAAGGGTATTTTGCCCTCTACTCAGCACCCAACCCCGTGCCTGGCACATAGTAAGGGCTTAATAAACAATTGTTGGATAAATGGAAGAAATAGTGAAAAGAACAATGGAAGGATGGAAAGATAGAAGGAAGAAAGAAAGAGAGAGAAGAAGGGAGAAAGAAAAGGAGTAGTGAAAGAAGGAAGGAGAGGGAGGAAGGTGTAGGGAGGGAGCAAGGGAGATGGCAAAGTCTAGATCAGACATAGCTCCTGATATGGAGAAGTGCTTACCAGAAACAGGAGAATTGGAACTTTAATACCTAACCTGTGCTAGGGTGAGAGAGAAACAGAGAGAGAGAGAGAGAGACAGAGAGAGAGATGCTCTAACCGTAAATTAGCTATTCAGTTTGGTTCCCTCCCTAGAGGATATTTTCATCAGTTCCTCCCAGGTGCAAAGGGCAAGGCCTCTCTGAGAGTCTGAGCAAAAGGGCTTTGTGAACTGTAAAGCTGAATGCAAATGGTGATTCACTGACACCACAAGCAAGGGCAAGTCTCCTGAGCAGTCCCAGGAGAGACTCTTTTGCCTTCTTTTTGTCATTTAAATTCTCAAAATCATCCCCAGCTTAGACTAAATCTACCTCAAATGTCTGTGATTAAAATTTCCACTCTGAAAATCTGAGCAATTTAGGAATTGTAGGAACTGGACCATCTGGAGATAATTTATAAATAACACTTGCATTTCAAATTGCCTCTGTCTTCCCAAAGAGTCCTCTGTCCTGTCAGTGGGACTTCCGCCAAGGCCCAAACTGCTAAATTGGGCCAGTAACACTGAAGTCGCTGGCGGGAGCTTCTTATCTCTGATTTGTCTAAGAATTTGGGACACTTCATTGAAACATTTGTTTTTCCTCATGTGAAATGTAGGCTAAAAGTTATTGGCTATCTTTAGGTTGGGAAAGGTTTTCAGGATTTTAACGCATGTGATTTACTCATTTGACTTTATCTACTGTTAAATAATTAAAACTCAAATCAAATACTAAATAGAATTCAAAATATCCTGGATATATAGGAAGATTTGGGGGCATTAAAAAATGACAAAGTCCTCTGTTTCTTTTTCACTAAATCCTGTTGACATGAGAGGGAGACATTAATACTATCTTTTTTCCTTCTTTTCTTTCAGGTCAGCACAGCCTTAGCCACTGCAGTGTGTTTCTGAAGAGTCAGTCCAGCTGTGTTAAACTGTACAATGGTCCTTTATGGGGCCAAAGCAGATAGGACCGTGCAGAGTTGATCAGCCTGGGTAATGATTCCTTGTACCATATGTCTGTGGAGTTGTCATATTGGTATTCTCTCACTTCTGCTAGTAGGAGCAGTTGAAGTCTCATGCCTGTTAATACCCTGGGATTGTGTTGTGTCTCAGATGTCATTATTTCTCAAGGAAAGGCAAAGTTTAAAAATGATCAAGTTTGGGGCGCCTGGGTGGCTCAGTCGGTTAAGCGTCCGACTTCGGCTCAGGTCATGATCTCACGGCTCGTGAGTTCGAGCCCCGCGTCGGGCTCTGTGCTGACAGCTCAGAGCCTGGAGCCTGTTTCAGATTCTGTGTCTCCCTCTCTCTCTGACCCTCCCCCGTTCATCCTCTGTCTCTCTCTGTCTCAAAAGTAAATAAATGTTAAAAAAAATTTTTTAAAAAAATGATCAAGTTCAAAGAGAGCTCTGCAACCTGGAATCTCTGGGATTCCACCCGCTCCCACTCCCCACACCCAAAATACACACATATATCCCTTCCTTGTCCCTAGCTAGGGACTCTGGATTCATACATATGCCTGCAGTTGGGCTTTGTGGACAGGAGGTCTTTACATTGCTTCTCAATCATCTACTAATGGCAAATGACAAAGTTGAGGAGCTCGTATAGGAGAGGGTCATACTGAATGCATTGCGTGAGAAACAATAAATTTATAAAGTAGGGCTCTTCTGGAGTTGGGATGAAAACTTTTTCATTTGAGTAGTATACTGCATAACACACAGAGATGTGTATTTCAAACCTAAAGATTATGGTATACATGTTGAGAAAACATACACCCATTTCTGAGAACACTGTTTGGCCAGGTAGTTTCATGATGGTTCTCTTCTCTTTTTCTCTCTGGGTCCCACAGAGTCATTCTTTGTGTAGCCTTCACATCTTCCTTTTGTTCCTCTAACATTTTATAGCATTGGTTTTCAAACAGATAAAGAAAGTTCTTTTGGATATGTATCAACATTTCTAGAAGGAAATGTATGTGTACTTTGAAAAAAAGGGTGTTTAATATTATAGGAGAATTTCACAACTTGGGAACCAATGTCAGTCTACTGTTCCTGTGATATAAGCAAACAAAGCAGGTTTATTAATTCTCTTAGTTGTAGGGAATCTGCACAAATGAGCCTTCTAAGGGAGCACCTGATGGGGCCAGGGTCTCATCTTGCTAGGTGGGTCATGTCAAGAGTTTGTTGGGTGGTTGAGCATAGCATTTAAAAAAATTTTTTTTAATCTTTATTTTTAAGAGAGAGAGAGACAGAGCATGAGTAGGGGAGGAAAAGAGAGAGAGGGAGACACAGAATCCAAAGCAGGCTCCAGGCTCTGAGCTGTCAGCACAGAGCCCCATGTGGGGCTTGAAGTCAAGAACCACGAGATCATGAGTCAGATGCTTAACTGACTGAGCCACCCAGGTGCATTTTTCTTTATAAAAGAGGAAAAGTATTTTTTTTAAGGTTCAAAACACTTCTGGGCGAAAATAATAACAGGAAATGCCTGTATCTCTCTTGTAGGATGAACTGAGACAGGAGTGCCCCTGCTGTGATAGAAGCAGCATATTCAGGGCACATGTTATAAGTCCAGAAGAGAAAGGTAAGTGTTGTGTGTGAAAACAGCTATGGCTTCAATGATATAGGCATTGCTTTCATTACATGAATGCAATTGCCCTAAAAAATGGAAACAGAAAGAGGATTGAGGACAGTGAATCCACAATGGGGCCTCAAAATGGGGGTCCTAGGACCTTCAGAACTGACAGCCATGAGGCTGCAGTATTTTTCCTCAAGAAACATTTATGATACATGTGGGGAGGGATGGGGGAACAGAGGCTGCTTCCTAATCTCCAGTGATGGTGCCCTGGGCTGGGGGTGGGAACAGAGGCCCCACCTGAGCAAGCAAATAACAGAGGTCCTTCTTAGAACTCTTAGTAGGGAGAAGCTCTCTGTAGGTGACTTCATGGTGTCAATTCTGCAGGCCTTCTGAACCTACCCAGGCATGCTAGTCCCACAGTGTTCATGAGCAGAGGCTCTGGGGAGCAAAAAGAGTGAGTTGGATAGGAGTGGTGACACAGGAGACAGAATCATAGCAAGGCAGGTCTAACAAGTGAGTTTTGACAGTGAAAGGAGGAGAAAACCCAGTGAGCAGTGCCAAATCCAACAAAAGTCTCCATGTCCTCATAGGTGAAGATGGGAAGGGTGAGGACAACTGGACATAATTTTGGTGGAGAGCTGGAAGGACCTTGTGTTGATGAGAAGATATGACCTCCCTATCAGGCTATGGAGGGATAATAAGCAGGACCAAGGAATACCAAGAGGTAGAAAAGAAGGATAGGCACCACATGACATTAGAGGTCATGCCTGGGCCATCCTGAGGCTTTGCAAGAGAGAAGGATTTTGGAGAATTGCAGTCCAGAGAGTTCCCTTGTGGGTTTTCAGCTCCTAGATTATGGTCTTGAAAGCTGATGACAGGAGCCTAGAGATGGGGCTAAGTACATGAAATGGAGGAGAAACCACAGGGAATCCTAAGACACTGGGGACATGTTGGGCAATGAAAGATGTGACTCACTGGTAAGGAGGTCCAACAAGAAGCATGATCTCCAAAAATTTAGGGTATTGCTAAGGTGGCACAGGGCAATTAGTCCTCTCCATTTTAAGGAAAACTGAGCCATAAATTAGAAATGCAAATAAATATTTTAGAAACCTCTTCCCACTTCCCTTCAATATTGATATTTAATGCAAGGATTGCTCTGACCTCAACTAGACTGTCTACAGACCAAACCAGGCTGTCCCCAGAACTCTGATTCCTTACCAGCAGCCTGGATATGTTATCTAAAAGAGCAACCAGGAAAGAAGGACCCATGAAAATCTAGGCAGGAAGCACCTTCTTCAATTTTCTAAAATACAAGATAAAAAGTGACAACAGCCCAGGGAGATGATGTGACAGTAGAAGGAGCAGGAAGAAACAATAATCTCTGGCACAATTCTGGCCACAATGCTAACCAGAATTTTGAGAGAGTCTGGGACAAATGAAGAAGAGAAGCTGGATCACAAATAGTATTTTATTGGGAATCACAATAAATAGGATCTTCCTAAACTCTTACTAACCTAGCTTGGGACATTTGGAAAGTAATTTAATGTCTCGAGACTTGATTTCTTCCTGCATGTGAGAGTTGAAACAGGTGGTCCTTCAGGTCCCCTCTAATCCTGGTATTCTATAAATCTGGGGTTCTGGGTAGTTTACAGACTAGAACACTCTCCCAGATTTTCCAGAGCGAATACTGTACCTCTGATAGGGCTTCAGCCAATTTTGTGATTTTTCCTATTATCCCAGAGAATATCTCCACCTAGAAAATGCTGGGGATGGATCCTTTATACTAGTAAAGAGATTACACCAATTAGTGCTAAGTTTCCCCATAGCCCTGAGTTTACCATGCATTTTACTCTCAGTATGGTCCAAGCCATTCCTACCTCATTCATTTACCAAGAGATACATTTAGTTGGAATGTGGTACTGTTGCAAAGCCAGATGAGCCTACCAGTCATTAAGGAGACCTAAACCCATATACCAACCCCAGTATCTCAAAGAAAGACTGTTGAGTTTTGCTTGGCTTTTCAGTCCAGCAATCAGGTAAAATGTGCTGGGTAGACTTTAACTATTATATGACCCTTATAATTATAGTGCTTTTACTTTGGAGCCCAGGGGAAATGTCACAGGTGCTCCAGCCTGAGCTCTGGGCCACCTGGACCTCCCCTAAGTCATGCCTGGACTCCTGTTCCAAAGCAGAACTGTTTTTACTCTATTCCCAGCAGTGGACTCTGTACCAGGACTTTTGGGGTGCATGTTATCTACACTGGGAACCCAGTATTTGTTCATTCATGCTCTCTTGGAATACTTACTGTGATGAAGGCACGTTGTGGGTACAATGAAAATTACTCTTTTGGTGTTCCTATAACATTTGTTTATTTGATCCTCTAACTCAGAAGTCAGCAAACCACAGCTCCTGCCCCACATCCAGCCCTCTGCTTGTTTAGAATAGTTTTTACATTCACGAGGTTGAAAAATAAAGTATAATATTTGTTAAATGTGAACCTTTTACTCAATCCAGACTTTATTGTCTATAAATAAAGCTATAGTAGAGCAAAGCTATGTTAGGCAGAATCTAAAATGACCCCCAGTGACAATCCCTCTTGCATAATATTCTCCCCTTGATTGTGGGCAAAACCTGTGAACATAATGAGGTTTCACTGCTGTGATTATGTTACATTATACGGTAGAAGGGATTATTGCAGGTGTAATTAAGGTTACTAATCAATTGACTTTGGCTACTCAATGGGAAAGTTACTCAGGTGGGTCTAAGGTAATCATATGAGCCCTTTAAAAGTAAAGGGTTCTCCCTGGCTGGGAGAAGAAGAGGAAGTTAGAGAGATGTCCTTCCCCTGGCTTGGAAGAGAACAAACATTCATATTATGAATGGCCTATGAGACACCTGAGAGAGGCCTCTAAGAACTGAGAATGGCTCTCACTGACATGCAGCAAGGAGGCTGGTGTATCAATCCTACAACCCCAAAGAGCTGGATTCTTCCAAACCCTGAGTAAGTTTGGAAGCAAATTCTTACCCAGAGCCTGTAGATGAGAGCTCTTCTGGCCAGCACCTTCTTGTCAGGCTTGTCAGACCCTAAGTAGAGAATTCTAGGCCAATTAGACTTCTGACCTATAGAACTAGAATTAGTAAATAAGTGTTGTTTTAAGACACTAAATTTGTGGTCATTTGCTATGCAGTGATAAAATAATAATAAAAGAACTATGCTTATTCATGTGCATATCATTTCTGACTGCGTTTGCACTATATTAGCAGAGTTTAGCTGCAACAGAAACCACATGGCCCACAAAACCTGAGATATTTACTAATCTGACCCTGAAAAAGTATATCAACCTGTGTTATAATAAAAAAAACGTAATCTCACGTGAGATGTATTTGGTCAGTTTTTTGTCTGACCCAAGGCTTTCAAGAAATAGGGCTTACATTTGGAACCACTCAGCAAACATTCCTTTCATTCAACTAAATTAGGCCAAAAAACTAGTAGACACCAGGCTGTCCTGCAGACCCCCTCTCCATTCCAGTTCTTACAAGGTTGGGGAAGGAGACAGAGTGTCCATGTATTTAGAGAGAAAAAAAAATTAGACGAAGGTGTTCTATATTGGAGGTTGTCATTTTCTACATTATGAGTTTCTGTAATGGTTGAATTTATGTAATAAATTTTTATTAAATTAGTAATAATTATAATATTATTTTTAAAGGCTACACTGTGCTTCACTTTGTTCTTTCTTGAGGCAGTGGCCTGGAGAAGATAATGTATGAAAACTCTTGCTTTGTGACTAGAATTCATTCCACTGCTTCTTGATTTTTCTTCTCTTCATGATGTCCCTTTGACCTTAACAGTGGAATAAGTCAGGGTAATCCAATTTTTCATTCACTAATATTGGTGATCTAGGAGAGTAATTTTCAACCATTTTAGAATTTGTATCTTCTAACACACACACACACACACACGCACACACACACACACACAAATGAAAAGATTTGTCATTGTATGTATTTAGCTTTGAATTGAGTTAAAACTCATGTGATTCTGAGGATGGGGAGAAGCTGAAGAGGATGTATTCGTGTCCTAGGGTTGCTGTTACAAATTACCACAAACTAGGAGGCTTAAAAACAGAAATTTATTCTTACAGTTTTGTAGGCCAGACACCTAAAATCAAGGCAGCACTGATTCTTCTACGGGAAGTCTCTCAGGGAAGGTTCTAAGGTTCTTCTAAGCAGTTTCTAAAGGAGAATCCATTCCATGCCTTTATCCTAGCTTCTGGTGGCTGCTGGAAACTCTGAATTCCCTTGGCTTTTAGCTGAGTAACTCCAGTTTCTGCCTCTGTCTTCACATGGCCTTCCCCTCTGTTTGTGTCTCAGATCTCTCTCTGCCTTTATCTTATGAGGACACCTGTCACTGGATTTAGGCCTACCCTAAATCCGGGATGATCTCATCTTGAGATCCTTAACTTAATTACATCTGCAAAGACCCATTTATTTGCCAAAAAGGTCACAGCTGTGGCTATGAGGGTTAGGACTTGGACATTTTTTTTTTTTGAAAGCCACAATTCAACCCACTCTAGAGGTATTTAACATGTTCTCAGAGCTTATAGGGAAGACTCTCAATCTCATAAATAGCAATTGAAATCAACAAAGATGTCCTATATGGTAGTGAAAGTTATTTTTTCCCTCATAGAACTTTATGGATACTCAGCGTTTCCCTCTGTTATCCTGTGATTATAGGTTGGACAATTCCTCAGTGACGAGGCATATGAGAGATGGCAAGCCTTCACAGTATCTTATGTGGGTACCCCTTTTTGTCTTTACCTTTTTACCCATCTGGACAAAACCAAAGAATCATGCAACATTAGAAGTGTCAAAAGTCAGAGTAGTTATCCTCAAGTGTTAGATCCAGGATAGAACCCTGTGGAGCCTTTCTGTAAGTGGAAAATTGTTGGTGTTCTCTAGCAGAAGAGGATGGTTCTCTTTGGGAATGAGTCCATGCCCCTTATTGTCCATTTGGCCTTGGGAAAATCAGATGCTGTGATCTGGTTTCTCTCTCTGTAAAGAAGGTCTAACAATGCCTTGCTACCTTACCACGGTGTTGTGTGAATTTGCTGACACCCATAAAGCTCCCTGAAAATGAAGAGGCTTACATAAGTCCCTGGTATTATTCGCACAGCAAATGTTTTCCCCTGAGAATAAAGTCATAAATGGTACCATTGTGCAGCCGGTGGAACGTGTTCAAAAGTTTCCGTTCACAACTAGTAGATCAAGTTGTGGGTGGCTGTATGGACTTTCTGTGCTCATGCCAAGCTGCATCCAAAACAGTCTGCACAATGGGCTATCCTGGAATGAAAAGCTGTACTGTAAGAGATGGCCAGATCATGGCATCGCATCACATGGGACAGTCCTATGTAGCCAGTGACTTCATATGCACCTTTTCTTTCTTGCACCTCTTCCAGCAGAAAGAAGTAATAGCAGAGACAGTGGCGACATGGCTGTCTAACATGGCAGCAATTGAAAGTCAATTCTCTTCTACCACATTGAAAAACTTTACAAGGCTAAGTAAGGATGTATGATTGTGAAGGATCATAATTATAACCTTTCTTTCTTTCTTTCTTTCTTTCTTTCTTTCTTTCTTTCTTTCTTTCTTTCTTTCTTTCTTTCTTTCTTTCTTTCTTTCTTTCTTTCTTTCTTTCTTTCTTCTCTCTCTTAATTTTGGGGCCAGTAAAGTCATGGTACAAATGAGATTAAGTGTTCAGGTTAAGAACCTATTCTCTTTAAATACAGTTCATTTTAGTGGGCATATGTGGGAACAGTCTGGACAGAATGCCACTGGCTGACATAGGAGATAGGAGAGGATCTTCTTTCTACCATTATGAGCCCTGGAAATACTCTGAGACATGATACAGGAAAATGCCTTCCCTCTCTTAACAAGGTTTGGGATTCTCTGTGCTCAGATGTCACACCTGAGAAAATGACAGATACTTTAATTAAATGAGAGGAAGATTAGCTACTGAAGATATTATAATTATTTTTTAAAGGAAGTCATGTTTAATTAGAGATATTTGGGGATTATACTAATAGACTTACTTGTATCAAGGTTACTCCCCTGAATGGAGAATATTCTCACATGAAAAAGCAAAGGAGGAATCACAGAATAATGGAATTTTTGAGCTGTGAGTAACCTACCTTGATATTAAACTATTTGATAACTTTTCAAATGCCCTGGACAAACTGACATTTTTTCCCTTTCTTTTCAAAGGCAACCATGGGCAAAAAATCTTGATGTTAATGGAATTAGGTCAATAAAAGTAAAATCTTTTTATTTTAATGCAGAGGCTGTGGAGGAGTACTGTGCATGGGTACATGGGATTCCCTTGAGCCCCTCACTCCCATACTCCAGACACATTCTGTTTTCAGATAATCTTTGATTCATTCATTCAGTGCCCGTTTGTTGAACACCCACCATGTATTCACCAGTGCTGGAAGTACAAAAAAATAATAGACATGTTCACTGTCTTCATGGAGCCCCTAATCCAGTAAAGAACAAAGTGACAAGTATTGTGATGGAATAACTGGAATAACTGAAAGGAATTTCATCATTATGTCTTGCTTCCGGCCTTAATATTCAAGGTCTTGGCACCTTCTATTGACTTGACTTTTCTCCCTTGAATTCCTTTTGCCATACATATCATGAGAACCATGGCCCATATAGTGTCACATGGTTCTCTTCTAGTTTAAGGGAGCTTCAGTCACCTCCTGGAGGATGTGGAGCAGCACAGGTGCAGTGGTCAGGGGAAGGCTCTTGTTTCCAGGGAAACCACACAGCCAGACTGGAGGACGTTGCATGAATATTTCTATGTGACTAGACCCATCTTAGACACTTGAACTGTTGCCAGAGTTTCTTCATCAGTGTGCAGTCTGGAGACCCAGAGGCTGGGTAGTGCTGATCATTGTGACCAAGTTCAGAGGTTCTGAAGGAGCTATATGCCTGAACAAGGCCAAGCATGCTTATGAGCCTGAGAGACATAATAATTTCAGCACTGTGATATGCTGGCTTTTTGGTAGCTTCAAGGAAGCAGACACTAATATCTCTGATAAACTCCCTGGACCTCTGACCACAGACTGCTTTCCCCTTTCATGTTAGTCCAGTGACCAGGGGCCAGGCCATCTGGGGAAAAGAAGGGATGAGATGGAGAGATGATTCAAGGAGAAGGCAGTACATTCTCCACTCTGTTTCTAAGGCTTGGGGTATTCCTTCAGCAGTTTCACAGCAGACTCTATTAGTTACTTATTCTAAATCCAGTCCTCCACTTCTTTCAAGGTTTCTTAAGGGAAGCAATATGCCTAGTTATTGCTTTGCTTTCCTACCCTGTCTCACTGCTGACAGAAGCTTATGACATAACCTGAGCCATTGAGATATAAGCTGAAGTCAGGTTGGGACTTTTGAAAAAAGTTTTGTTTTCTTGCTAAAAAGGGACCCATGTATGTGGCACCATTCTTCCTGTCCCCACTTCATTCTTCCTTGGACATGGACATGATGTCAGGAGAGCAACAGCCATTTTGTAGCCAAGAGGCAGTAAAGATGAAGACAAAGCAAAGATTCTAGGCAAAGTGGAATAGGAAGATCCATGTATGAATGTATATATTTTTTAATTTTAATTCCAGTTGGTTAACAGAGAATTATATTAGTTCCAGACGTACAATATAGTGATTCAACAATTCCACATATCACCCTGTCCTAACTATGGGAAGTACATTCCTTAATATCCATCATCTATTTTACCCATTCCACAACCCACCTCCCCTCTGGTAACGATCAGTTTGTTCTCTATAGTTAAGGGTCTGTTTCTTGATTTGTCTCTCTCTCTCTTTTATTCCCTTTGCTCATTTGTTTTGTTTCTTAAATTCCACATGTGAGTGAAATCATATGGTATTTGTCTTTCTCTGACTGCCTTATTTCACTTAGCATTGTTCTAACTCCATCCATGTTGTTGCAAATGGCAAGATTTCATTTTTTCTTTTGTGGCTGAATAATAATCCATTATGTATATATATCACATCTTCTTTATCCATTTATCTATAGATGGACACTTGGGCTGCTTTTTTGTCTTAGCTATTGTAGATAATGTTGTTATAAACATCAGAGTGCATGAAATAGTGATTTTGTATTCCTTGGGTAAATACCCATTAGTTAAATTGCTGGATCATTGGGTAGTTCTGTTTTTAACTTTTTAAGGAATCTCTATACTATTTTCCACATTAGCTGCACCAGTTTGTATTCCCACCAACAGTGCATGAGGGTTTCTTTTTCTCCACATCCTCACCAACACCTGTTATTTCTTGTGTTCTTGACTTTGGCCATTCTGACAAGTATGAGGTGATATCTCATTGTAGTTTTGATTTGAATTCCCCTGACAATGAGTGATGTTGAGTACCTTTTTATTATGTCTGTTGGCCATCTGGATTATTTGTTTTTTAGGTGTTGAGTTGTATCAGTTCTTTGTATGTTTATCTCTTTTGGATACTAACCTTTTATTGGATATGTGCTTTGCAAATATCTTCTCCCATTCCATATATTGCCTTTTAGTTTTATTGATTGTTTACTTTGCTGTGCAGAGGCTTTTTATTTTGATGTAGTCCCAATAGTTTATTTTTAATTTTGTTTTTCTTGCCTTAGGACCCTATCTAGAAAAAAGTTGCTATCACCCATGTCAGAGAAGTTACTGCCTGTGTTGCCCGTTTTCTCCTCTAGGATTTTTATGGTTTCATGTCTCACATTTAGGTCTTTTTTTTTTTTTAATGTTTATTTATTTTTGAGAGAGAGACAGAGTGTGAGCGGGGGAGGAGCAGAGAGAGAGGGAGACACAGAATTGGAAGCAGGGTCCAGGCTCTGAGCTGTCAGCACAGAGCCTGACATGGGGCTCGAACTCACAGACCACGAGATGATGACCTGAGCCGAAGTCGGACGCTCAAATGACTGAGCCACCCAGGCGCCCCTCACATTTAGGTCTTTAATCCATTTTGATTTTATTTTAGCCTGCGGTCTAAGAAAGTAGTCCAGTTTCATTCATTTGCATGTAGCTGTCCAGTTTTCACAATACCATTTGTTTAAGAGACAACCTTTTCCCCATTAGGTATTCTTTCCCACTTTGTCAAAGATTAATTGGCCATATAGTTGTGGGTTCCTTTCTGGGTTTTCTGTTCTATTCCAATGGTCTATGTGTCTGTTTTTGTGCCAGTACCATACTGTTTTGATTATGACAGCTTTATATTTTTTTGTTTTTGTTTTTTGTTTTGTTTTTGTTTTTTAGAGAGAGAGAGCACACAAGCAAGTGGGGAAGCAGGGAAGATGGTGAGAGAGAGAATCTTAAGCCAACTCCATGCTTAGTTTGAAGCTTGACACAGGGCTCTATCCCAAAACCCTAGGATCACAATCTGAGCTGAAGCCAGGAGTCAGATGCTCAACTTAGTGAGCCATGCAGCCTCCCCTGATTATGACAGCTTTGTTATAGAACTTGAAGTGATGCTTCCAGCTTTGTTTTTCCTTTTCAAGGTTGCTTTGGCTAGTTGGGGTCTTTTATGGAACCATACAAATTTTAGGATTTTTTGTTCTAGCTCTGTGAAATATGCTGTTGGTATTTTCAAAGGGATTGCATTAAATGCATGGATGGCTTTGGGTAGTATAGACATTTCAATATGTGTTTCTCCAATCCATAAACGTGGAATGTCTTTCCATTTCCTTGTGTCATCTTCAGGTTCTTTCATCAGTGTTTTATAGTTTTCAGAGTATAGATCTTTTACCTCTTTGGTTAGGTTTATTCCTAGGTATCTTACTATTTTTTTGGTGTAATTGTAAATGGGATAAATTACTTAATTTCTCTTTCTGGTACTTCATTATTGGTGTATAAAAATGCAGATTCCTGTATGTTGATTTTGTATCCTGTGACTTTACTAAATCCCTGTTATCAATTCTAGCAATTTTTTGGTGGAGTCTCTCTGATTTTCTATATATAGTATCATATCACCTGCAAATAGTGAAAGCTTTACTTCTTTCTTGCCGATTTGGATGTCTTTTATTTCTTTTTGATGTCTGATTGCTGTGGCTAAGACTTAAAGGACTATGTTGAATAAAAGTGGTGAGAGTGGACATCCCTATCTTTTTCCTGACTTTTGGAGAAAAGCTGTCAGTTTTTCCCCATTGAGGATGATGTTAGCTGTGGGTTTTTCATATATGGACTTTATTATATTGAGTATGTTTTCCCTAAACCTATCCAGTTGAGGGTTTTTATCATGAATGGGTGTTGTACTTTGTCAAATGCTTTTTCTGTATCTATTGAAATGACCATAGGGTTCTTATCCTTTGTTTTATTGATGTGATGTATCATGTTGATTGATTTGCAAATACTGAACCACACTTACAACCCAGGAATAAATTCCACTTGATGATGATGAATGATTTTTTTAAATGTATTGTTGGATTTAGTTTGCTAGTGTTTTGTTGAGATTTTTGCATCTATGTTCATCAGAAATAGTGGCCTGTAGTTCTCTTTTTTATGGTGTCTTTTTCTGGTTTTGGTAACAGGATAATTCTGGCCTCATAGAATGAGTTTGGAAATTTTTCTTCCTTTTTTGTTTTATGGAATGGCTTGAGAAGAAGAGGTACTAACTTTTAAATGTTTGGTAGAATTCACCTGTGAAGCCATCTGCTCCTGGACTTTTGTTTTTTGGGATTTCTTTGATTGCTGATTCAATTTCATTGCTGGTTATCAGTCTGTTCAAATTTTGTTTCTTCTTGTTTCGGTTTTGGTAATTTATATGTTTCTAGGAATTCATCCATTTCTTCCAGGTTGTCCAGTTTGTTCACAAATAGTTTTTCATAATATTCTCGTATAATTCTTTGTATTTCTTTGGTGTTAGTTGTTATTTCTCCTTTCTTATTTGTGGTTTCACTTGAGGATACATTCATTTAATTATTCAATTAATATTTACTGAGTGTCCACTATGTGCTAAGAACTGTTTTAGTTTGTTAGAGATATAGAAGTGAGCAAAATACACAATTTTTTTTCTCCTTGAGGTTTGCATTTTAGTGGTGACAGGAGAGAAAGATAATATATACTGTATAATAAGTGAAAGATATAGTATGTCGCATAGTGAAAAGTACTATAGAGAAAAGAACAGCAGACATACATGTGGTGCGGCCCCAAATGCTAATGTAAGGACTTTGATATTCCTCTGGGCAAATCATTGGAGGGTTGTGCATAGAGATATGATGTGATCTGACTTAAATTTTAACAAGATCACACTGGCTGTTAGGTTGAGGATAGATTAAAAGAAGAAAGATAGGGGCGCCTGGGTGGCGCAGTCGGTTAAGCGTCCGACTTCAGCCAGGTCACGATCTCGCGGTCCGTGAGTTCGAGCCCCGCGGCAGGCTCTGGGCTGATGGCTCGGAGCCTGGAGCCTGTTTCCGATTCTGTGTCTCCCTCTCTCTCTGCCCCTCCCCCGTTCATGCTCTGTCTCTCTCTGTCCCAAAAATAAATAAAAAACGTTGAAAAAAAATTTAAAAAAAAAAAAAAAGAAGAAAGATAAACCTAAGTCCCCTAATGGCATCTGTGAACAGCTAAGCCAACACTAGTAATCACTTGCTTCCAGAAATCTTGTTATCTGTGGAAAATAACTCATTATTTTTTCACACTACTCCTAGTCACATATTCCATCACTTACAGCCATGCTCATTTCTGATATAGCTAGTTACCATCATTTGCTGAATATCTACTGTGTGCCGAGTGTTGTGTTAGTCCTGGGGAGACAAATACGAACATACATGTAGTTGTTATCAAAAAGCCTTTCCAGGGACTTACAATCCAATTCTGGGGGAACCAACAGGCAAACCATTACACAGCAATACGGCAATTGCTTTAGCAAGGTTTGTGTGGAGAATGGGGTGAGCATAAGGTAGACGGGAGAGCACCTAGCCAAGTGAAGGAGGCAGGGAAGTCTTTATGAAAGCTCAGCAGGTGATTCTCAGGTGAACAATCCAGTGGAGGGCATTCCAGCCAGAGGAACTAACTGCATGTGCAATATAAAACATGGAGTGTTCAGGACCTATAAATAGATGAGTATTCTTAGGAGAGTAGAGTTTGGGAGGTGGGGAGAAGATGGTAAGAAGTAATGGGAGGTTAGGCTGGAGGTGGATGGGAATGGTGATGGAGGATTTTGTATGAGTCAAAGAAGAATATGATTTATCCTTTAGCCTACAGGGAGGCAGTGGAGCCATCACTCTGGCAGTAGGATTAACAAGTACTTGTAAGGGAGTGAGACTGGAGAAAAGACAGGAATCCAGGAAACAGTACAACCAGAGCCAAGGCAGACCTGGGATGGGGAGGAAGGAATGCAGAGCTGGTAGTTTGTATGGAGTGAGAGACAAGGAGACGATCCAGGATGACCGACACACTGCATATACCTCTGCATGAATAGCCAGATAGTATTTTTGGCATAGAGATCACACCAGAAGACACTGAACAGTCTTTTTTTTAATGGACTATTAAAGTATGACTAGTTTTGACATAAGCTCCTGGAGATTGTGTCTGCTTAGTTAATACCAGGCAATTCCACTCAGCTAGCTTTGTGGAAGCTAGAGGGTAGCCCTAATACCTTGTCCAGGCTGTTTGCCTTCTTCCATGTGGCTGTGTGTTCAGTCCACCATTTGAATGTATTTTATATTCGCATCATCACTGCATGGGTAATAATACTAACAATGGCCATAGTTTGGAATTAAAGTATGAAAGACATGTTACATATACTCTTTTAAATTTTGTAATAGCAATGCAAAGAAAATATAATTAACTTGAGGCCTAGAGAGGTCAAATGACTGCCCTAAAGCCACATACCTAGTGAGGCAGAATGTGATTTGTACTCTGGACCACCTGACAAAGACTGCTGTTTCTGCTGTGTTGCAAGGTTACCTACCTTATTATAACCCATTGTCCACTTATGATTCAGGACTCTACATTTTGTCCACAATCACAGAGAAGAAAAAAAAGTATGACATTTGCAAAATACTTTCATATACATTAAAGACAAATTCTTCCAAGCATGTTTTGCTTCATTTCCATGAAGGGATTTGAGTCTCTCAGGGTTCCAAAGTTTCCAAAGGACTAAAAAGTATATAGTGACAAAACAAATTTAAGGACCAAATTACTAACTGATAAACCGTAATTTATAATACAAGACAATCCAGTTAATAAAAATCACACAGTTCCTTCACAGAGAATGGATTCAGGAAGGAATGCTTCAATTCCTTAACCACAGAGAAGAACAGAGCATTCTAGAACCTAAATGTGAGCAAGGCATAGGAATGATTATTCCAAAATCTACCCATGAGCACTTAATTCAGTGGTGGTACACCATCACTTGGTAATTAATTTTCTAAGCATCTACTGTATTTGGAGTGCTGCTTTTGGTGCTGTGAAGATGAGAAGGATGGAGACACAAGAAGAAACAAAGTCATGGGTCTCATTTCTCTAGGTCTTTCAAGAAAAGTAAAAGATATACTTTCTTTCTGAAACATTAAAGCAACAAAAGGTATCCCAATGCCATTACTCAGGACCACAGAGTTCAATAGCTGTACCTAAGGGATCACCTGATCTAAACTTTGAAGTTCACAGATAATGAGATTAATCCCAAAAAAGTTTGTCACTTGCCTGAGGTCACAAAGATACCTGGTGTGAAAACTTCCTCTCCCATGAATCTCTTTTTTGCTGTAACTTTATTCAAAAATTGATTTTCAAGTATATAGCACATTCACCTGAAAGGGGAAAATATTTCCCTTCTATTTAATTCTGGAAAACCATAAAAACAAAGCAAAGAAATGCCAGTATCTCATTTGGAAGGGGCCTGATCATAGTGGGTTATTACTGTGTGCCAGTAATAACTGCACTGCAGCTTTTAAAATATAATAGCAAAATATAGGAAACAACCTCAATTTCTATCATTAGAGAACTGAATACATTAGAATCTATCCACACAATGGAATATGATACAACCATTAACAAATGAAACAGATTTATGTGTAATTGATATAGACATAATTTAAGTGAGAAAATCAAGATGTAGATCAATGTTATATATTCCTTCAACCAGTTTTTTTTACATAGTCTCAAGTCGTGAATTAAGATAAATTTTTTTCCAGTAATGGCTATAGTAGGTATTGTCATTTGCATTGCTCCAAAACTATTAAACATTTTTTCACATTTTTAAAAGTTTATTCATTTTGAGAGAGAGAGAGAGAGAGAGAGAGCGCAGGGGGAGGGGCAGAGAGAGAGGGAGAGAATCCCAAGCAGGCCGTATGCTATCAGCTCAGAACCTGACTTGGAGCTCAATCCCATAAACCACAAGACCATGACTTGAGTTGAAATCAACATTTGGGTGCTTGACTGACTGAGCAACCTAGATGTGCCTTTTTTCACATTTTAATACTTACCCACAATTTAAATCCGTTTTACATGTAGAATAATAAACGATACTACATTGCCATTTCCCATATTCCAAGTGTGAGGACATAATTTAGTTTCCATAAAAAAGATAAATTTACAAAAGACTTTGATTTAGAACTTTTGTTTAAAAAGGCAGGACATGGGGAGTCTGGGTGGTTCTGTTGGTTAAGCATCTGACTCCTGATTTTGGCTCAGGTCATGATTTCATGATTAGGAGATTGAGCCCCACGTTGGGCTTTACACTGGGTGTGGAGTCTGCTTAAGATTCTCTCTCTCCCTTTGCCCCTCCCTCTCTCTCTGAAGAGAAAGAAAGAAAGAAAGAAAGAAAGAAAGAAAGAAAGAAAGAAAGAAAGAAAGAGAAGGAAGGAAGGAAAGAAGGAGAAAAAAATAAAAAGGCAGGACATGGAGCATCCATTTGGCCCGTCTCAGCAGAAGCAGTGTCTTAGAGGTTCGTGGCTTTCTGATTTTTGTTTTTGTTTTTGCTTTTGTTTTAATTGTGGCAGAGTCAAAAACTCTTTTGAGGTCAGTTTCTTAGAGCTCAGCCTGGAATCTCTTTCATCAATCCTATTAGTGGTTCTAAGTGCTTCCTATATCCCTAAATAAATTCCTTTCTGACAAAGCTAGCTAGAGTAGATTCTGTTGACTGCAACTAAGCAGTGTTATCGGTATAAATGCTTTCAACTGTACTGTCATAGTATCCTTTACCATTATTTAATGACACCTTGGGCAGGTCTCATAGTTAAAATTAAACTTCCTGTCTAACCTTCCATTCATTTCCTTTTTTTTTTTCATTTATTTATTTATTTATTTATTTATTTATTTATTTTTTTTTTTTTTTAATATATGAAATTTACTGTCAAATTGGTTTCCATACAACACCCAGTGCTCATCCCAAAAGGTGCCCTCCTCAATACCCATCACCCACCCTGCCCTCCCTCCCACCCCCCATCAACCCTCAGTTTGTTCTCAGTTTTTAACAGTCTCTTATGCTTTGGCTCTCTCCCACTCTAACCTCTTTTTTTTTTTCCCTTCCCCTCCCCCATGGGTTTCTGTTATGTTTCTCAGGATCCACATAAGAGTGAAACCATATGGTATCTGTCTTTCTCTGTATGGCTTATTTCACTTAGCATCACACTCTCCAGTTCCATCCACGTTGCTACAAAAGGCCATATTTCATTCTTTCTCATTGCCACGTAGTATTCCATTGTGTATATAAACCACAATTTCTTTATCCATTCATCAGTTGATGGACATTTAGGCTCTTTCCATAATTTGGCTATTGTTGAGAGTGCTGCTATAAACATTGGGGTACAAGTGCCCCTATGCATCAGTACTCCTGTATCCCTTGGATAAATTCCTAGCAGTGCTATTGCTGGGTCATAGGGTAGGTCTATTTTTAATTTTCTGAGGAACCTCCACACTGCTTTCCAGAGCGGCTGCACCAATTTGCATTCCCACCAACAGTGCAAGAGGGTTCCCATTTCTCCACATCCTCTCCAGCATCTATAGTCTCCTGATTTCTTCATTTTGGCCACTCTGACTGGCGTGAGGTGATATCTGAGTGTGGTTTTGATTTGTATTTCCCTGATGAGGAGCGACGTTGAACATCTTTTCATGTGCCTGTTGGCCATCCGGATGTCTTCTTTAGAGAAGTGTCTATTCATGTTTTCTGCCCATTTCTTCACTGGGTTATTTGTTTTTCGGGTGTGGAGTTTGATGAGCTCTTTATAGATTTTGGATACTAGCCCTTTGTCCGATGTGTCATTTGCAAATATCTTTTCCCATTCCGTTGGTTGCCTTTTAGTTTTGTTGGTTGTTTCCTTTGCTGTGCAGAAGCTTTTTATCTTCATGAGGTCCCAATAGTTCATTTTGCTTTTAATTCGCTTGCCTTTGGGGATGTGTCAAGTAAGAAATTGCTATGGCTGAGGTCAGAGAGGTCTTTTCCTGCTTTCTCCTCTAAGGTTTTGATGGTTTCCTGTCTCACATTCAGGTCCTTGATCCATTTTGAGTTTATTTTTGTGAATGGTGTGAGAAAGTGGTCTAGTTTCAACCTTCTGCATGTTGCTGTCCAGTTCTCCCAGCACCATTTGTTAAAGAGACTGTCTTTTTTCCATTGGATGTTCTTTCCTGCTTTGTCAAAGATGAGTTGGCCATACGTTTGTGGGTCTAGTTCTGGGGTTTCTATTCGATTCCATTGGTCTATGTGTCTGTTTTTATGCCAATACCATGCTGTCTTGATGATGACAGCTTTGTAGTAGAGGCTAAAGTCTGGGATTGTGATGCCTCCTGCTTTGGTCTTCTTCTTCAAAATTACTTTGGCTATTCGGGGCCTTTTGTGGTTCCATATGAATTTTAGGATTGCTTGTTCTAGTTTCAAGAAGAATGCTGGTGCAATTTTGATTGGGATTGCATTGAATGTGTAGATAGCTTTGGGTAGTATTGACATTTTGACAATATTTATTCTTCCAATCCATGAGCAGGGAATGTCTTTCCATTTCTTTATATCTTCTTCAATTACCTGCATAAGCTTTCTATAGTTTTCAGCATACAGATCTTTTACATCTTTGGTTAGATTTATTCCTAGGTATTTTATGCTTCTTGGTGCAATTGTGAATGGGATCAGTTTCTTTATTTGTCTTTCTGTTGCTTCATTGTTAGTGTATAAGAATGCAACTGATTTCTGTACATTGATTTTGTATCCTGCAACTTTGCTGAATTCATGTATCAGTTCTAGCAGACTTTTGGTGGAGTCTATCGGATTTTCCATGTATAATATCATGTCATCTGCAAAAAGCGAAAGCTTGACTTCATCTTTGCCAATTTGGATGCCTTTGATTTCCTTTTGTTGTCTGATTGCTGATGCTAGAACTTCCAGCACTATATTAAACAACAGCGGTGAGAGTGGGCATCCCTGTCGTGTTCCTGATCTCAGGGAAAAAGCTCTCAGTTTTTCCCCATTGAGGATGATGTTAGCTGTGGGCTTTTCATAAATGGCTTTTATGATCTTTAAGTATGTTCCTTCTATCCCGAATTTCTCCAGGGTTTTTATTAAGAAAGGGTGCTGGATTTTGTCAAAGGCCTTTTCTGCATCGATTGACAGGATCATATGGTTCTTCTCTTTTTTTTTGTTAATGTGATGTATCACGTTGATCGATTTGCGAATGTTGAACCAGCCCTGCATCCCAGGAATGAATCCCACTTGATCATGGTGAATAATTCTTTTTATATGCTGTTGAATTCGATTTGCTAGTATCTTATTGAGAATTTTTGCATCCATATTCATCAGGGATATTGGCCTGTAGTTCTCTTTTTTTACTGGGTCTCTGGTTTAGGAATCAAAGTAATACTGGCTTCATAGAATGAGTCTGGAAGTTTTCCTTCCCTTTCTATTTCTTGGAATAGCTTGAGAAGGATAGGTATTATCTCTGCTTTAAACATCTGGTAGAACTCCCCTGGGAAGCCATCTGGTCCTGGACTCTTATTTGTTGGGAGATTTTTGATAACCGATTCAATTTCTTTGCTGGTTATGGGTCTGTTCAAGCTTTCTATTTCCTCCTGATTGAGTTTTGGAAGAGTGTGGGTGTTTAGGAATTTGTCCATTTCTTCAAGGTTGTCCAATTTGTTGGCATATAATTTTTCATAGTATTCCCTGATAATTGTTTGTATCTCTGAGGGATTGGTTGTAATCATTCCATTTTCATTCATGATTTTATCTATTTGGGTCATCTCCCTTTTCTTTTTGAGAAGCCTGGCTAGAGGTTTGTCAATTTTGTTTATTTTTTCAAAAAACCAACTCTTGGTTTCGTTGATCTGCTCTACAGTTTTTTTAGATTCTATATTGTTTATTTCTGCTCTGATCTTTATGATTTCTCTTCTTCTGCTGGGTTTAGGCTGCCTTTGCTGTTCTGCTTCTATTTCCTTTAGGTGTGCTGTTAGATTTTGTATTTGGGATTTTTCTTGTTTCTTGAGATAGGCCTGGATTGCAATGTATTTTCCTCTCAGGACTGCCTTCGCTGCGTCCCAAAGCGTTTGGACTGTTGTATTTTCATTTTCGTTTGTTTCCATATATTTTTTAATTTCTTCTCTAATTGCCTGGTTGACCCACTCATTCGTTAGTAGGGTGTTCTTTAACCTCCATGCTTTTGGAGGTTTTCCAGACTTTTTCCTGTGGTTGATTTCAAGCTTCATAGCATTGTGGTCTGAAAGTATGCATGGTATAATTTCAATTCTTGTAAACTTATGAAGGGCTGTTTTGTGACCCAGTATATGATCTATCTTGGAGAATGTTCCATGTGCACTCGAGAAGAAAGTATATTCTGTTGCTTTGGGATGCAGAGTTCTAAATATATCTGTCAAGTCCATCTGATCCAATGTATCATTCAGGGCCCTTGTTTCTTTATTGACTGTGTGTCTAGATGATCTATCCATTTCTGTAAGTGGGGTGTTAAAGTCCCCTGCAATGACCACATTCTTATCAATAAGGTTGCTTATGTTTATGAGTAACTGTTTTATATATCTGGGGGCTCCAGTATTTGGCACATAGACATTTATAATTGTTAGCTCTTCCTGATGGATATACCCTGTAATTATTATATAATGCCCTTCTTCATCTCTTGTTACAGCCTTTAGTTTAAAGTCTAGTTTGTCTGATATAAGTATGGCTACTCCAGCTTTCTTTTGGCTTCCAGTAGCATGATAAATAGTTCTCCATCCCCTCACTCTCAATAAAGGTGTCCTCAGATCTCAAATGAGTCTCTTGTAGACAGCAAATAGATGGGTCTTGTTTTTTTATCCATTCTGATACCCTATGTCTTTTGGTTGGCCCATTTAATCCATTTACATTCAGTGTTATTATAGAAAGATACGGGTTTAGAGTCATTGTGATGTCTGTATGTTTTATGCTTGTAGTGATGTCTCTGGTACTTTGTCTCACAGGATCCCCCTTAGGATCTCTTGTAGGGCTGGTTTCGTGGTGACAAATTCCTTCAGTTTTTGTTTGTTTGGGAAGACCTTTATCTCTCCTTCTATTCTAAATGACAGACTTGCTGGATAAAGGATTCTCGGCTGCATATTTTTTCTGTTTAGCACACTGAAGATATCATGCCAAGCCTTTCTGGCCTGCCAAGTTTCAAAGGAGAGATCAGTCACGAGTCTTATAGGTCTCCCTTTATATGTGAGGGCACGTTTATCCCTTGCTGCTTTCAGAATTTTCTCTTTATCCTTGTATTTTGCCAGTTTCACTATGATATGTCGTGCAGAAGATCGATTCAAGTTACGTCTGAAGGGAGTTCTCTGTGCCTCTTGGATTTCAATGCCTTTTTCCTTCCCCAGTTCAGGGAAGTTCTCAGCTATAATTTCTTCAAGTTCCCCTTCAGCACCTTTCCCTCTCTCTTCCTCCTCTGGGATACCAATTATTCGTATATTATTTCTTTTTAGTGTATCACTTAGTTCTCTAATTTTCCCCTCATACTCCTGGATTTTTTTATCTCTCTTTCTTTCGGCTTCCTCCTTCTCCATAACTTTATCTTCTAGTTCACCTATTCTCTCCTCTGCCTCTTCAATCTGAGCCGTCGTGGTTTCCATTTTGTTTTGCATTTCGTTTAAAGCGTTTTTCAGCTCCTCGTGACTGTTCCTTAGTCCCTTGATCTCTGTCGCAAGAGATTCTCTGCTGTCCTGTATACTGTTTTCAAGCCCAGCGATTAATTTTATGACTATTATTCTAAATTCACTTTCTGTTATATTATTTAAATCCTTTTTGATCAGTTCATTAGCTGTTGTTATTTCCTGGAGATTCTTCTGAGGGGAATTCTTCCGTTTGGTCATTTTGGATAGTCCCTGGAGCGGTGAGGACCTGCAGGGCACTTCCCCCGTGCTGTGGTGTTTAACTGGAGTTGGTGGGCGGGGCCGCAGTCCGCCCTGATGTCTGCCCCCAGCCCACCGCTGGGGCCACAGTCAGACTGGTGTGTGCCTTCTCTTCCCCTCTCCTAGGGGCGGGATTCACTGTGGGGTGGTGTGGCCCGTCTGGTCTACTTGCACACTGCCAGGCTTGTGGTGCTGGGGATCTGGTATATTAGCTGGGGTGGGTAGGCAAGGTGCACGGGGGCGGGAGGGGCAGGCTTAGCTCGCTTCTCCTTAGGTGATCCACTTCAGGAGGGGCCCTGTGGCAGCGGGAGGGAGTCAGATCCACTGCCAGAGGTTTGGCTCCGCAGAAGCACAGAGTTGGGTGTTTGCGCGGAGCGAGCAAGTTCCCTGGCAGGAACTGGTTCTCTTTGGGATTTTGGCTGGGGGATGGGCGGGGGAGATGGCGCTGGTGAGCGCCTTTGTTCCCCGCCAAGCTGAGCTCTGCCATCCAGGGGCTCAGCAGCTCTCCCTCCCTTTGTCCTCCAGCCTTCCCGCTTTCTGAGCAGAGCTGTTAACTTATGACCTCCCAGACGCTAAGTCGCGCTTGCTGTCGGAACACAGTCCGTCCGGCCCCTCCGCTTTTGCCAGCCCGACTCAGGGGCTCTGCTTGGCCGGCGAGCCGCCCCTCTGCCCCGGCTCCCTCCTGCCAGTCCGTGGAGCGCGCACCGCCTCGCCGCCCTTCCTACCCTCTTCCGTGGGCCTCTCGTCTGCGCTTGGCTCCGGAGACTCCGTTCTGCTAATCCTCTGGCGGTTTTCTGGGTTATTTAGGCAGGTGTAGGTGGAATCTAAGTGATCAGCAGGACGCGCGGTGAGCCCAGCGTCCTCCTACGCCGCCATCTTCCGGAACTCCCCCATTCATTTCCTTTTTACCTCTTATAACCAATTGTCTACCACATAAGGCCCACAGGCAGGGAGTGAGACATGAGCCTTCCTTTCTTACAAATACTCTCAGACTCTACCCATGGTTGCTTAAGTGTCTACTTCCCTCATTTTTTAAAAAATTTATTTAAAGAAATTTTTTTTAATGTTTATTTATTTTTGACAGAGAGAGAGACAGAGCATGAGTGGGGGAGGGTTGGAGAGAGAGAGGGAGAGACACAGAATCCGAAGCAGGCTCCATGCTCCAAGCTCCGAGCTGTCAGCACAGAGCCTGATGCAGGGCTCAAACTCACAGACTGCGAGATCATGACCTGAACTGAAGTCGGACACTCAACCGACTGAGCCACCCAGGTGCCCTGTACTTCCCTCATTTGTGAGAGAGAAGGGTTGGTAGAAATCCTGCATGAGTGAGGATGAAGGGAAGAGTATGGAGTTGTTGGGTGGTGTCCAGAAACAGCCTCCCAACATGAACACTGCATTCTTGGTAACTCTGATCTCTCATTCTCTTTCCTCCTCCATTTTTGTGTATAGAGTGGGAAGAGTGGAGTTAGGATGATGGTTGGGATAGAAGATTCAGTTTCAGCCTCTTGAAAAACCCCGAGAGGTCTCTAGAAATTCTCCTTACAACATACCCTTGGTTCTCAAGTCTGGGTCTTTTTAACCAGATATATCCTATCAGGGAAAATTTAACTCATTTTCCTAATAATTTCTGGATCTAATTTTTTATGGGACAAATAACCAGTTGTTTTTTTTTTTTTTTTTTTTTTTTTATCATAGAAACTGACCACTTAAGTCATTCATTCTCCCAGTTAAGATAGGGGCATATGGTTCAGCCAGTCCGATCCATAAGCTTTGGACTGTGAAGATGGAGTTGATGATCCTAAAAAGTAGAAATAAAGAACAAGAAACATTTTCATTATTGATGGAAGCAGCTGGGGTGATGAGAGCCAATTTCCAAAGCCAGTAGAGACTTTCAGGCAGCCTGGCATGGTCAGTGGCCTATAGTTGATGTAGTGGCATTCTCACAGGATTAGTGGGAGGTGTGACATTGGCTGAGGGCCTAGTTACTGCTTTCTCCTTTGTTTTTGCATGTTGTGACTCTGTGTCTTCAGTCTTCCTTTCAATTTTTATTTTCCCAGTAACCTTTCTAATATAATGCTATACATTTAATGCTATACATTTCCCCCTAAGGCCTGCCTTAGCTACCTTTATAAATTTTGATATATTGTGTTTTCATTTTCTTTAAATTCCAGATACTTTACATTTGTCCTTATGACTTCCTCTTTCACTCATGGGTTATTTAGTACATATTGTTCAATTGTCAAATATTTGGGGATCTTAAAGATATTTTTCTGTTATTGATTTCTTCTTTAATACTATTATGGACAGAGAACATCTTGGATGATTTAAATCTTTTAAAATTTTTTAGATACTGCTCTTGTTGGGCCAAGTGTCCTATAAATGTCAATTAGGTCAAGTTGGTTGATAGTGTTGTTTAGGTCATCTACATCCTTACCAATTCTCTCTCTATTTACTCTATTGGTTACTGAGAGAAAAATGCTTAAGACTTTAACTATAATTGTGGATGTGCCTTTTTCTCCTTTTAGTTTTATTAATTTTTGCTTCATGTAGTTTGAAGTTGTCTTGTTAAATGCATATACATTTAGGATTGTTAAATCTTTTTTATGAACCAACCTCTTTATCAAAATGGAATGTCCATTCATCACTGCTAATAATTCTTTGTTCTTAAGTCTGCTTTGATATTAATATAGGTACTTTGGCTTTCTTTTTATTAGTGTTTCTCTCCCTTCACTTTTAATTTATCTCTTTAAATTTAAAGTGGGTTTCATATAGGTAACATATAGTTGAACCTTCCTTTGTTCTTTTAACCCAAACAATCTGTTGTTTAATTGGTGTGTTTAAATCGTTCACATACAATGTTATTATTGATATGATTGAATTAAAATCCACATTTTTTAATGCCTGCTTTTCAGTTTATGATTACGCTTTATCATGACTTTGAATTTTTTAAACTATAAGCCTTTGTTACCTATTTAGATAGATAGATAGATAGATAGATAGATAGATAGATATAGGTAGATGGATAATAGAATATTTGTGCCCCACCCCCCCCCACTCATATTTTGAAGCTCAACCCCACAAAGTTATGGTATTTGGAGGTGAAGCCTTTGAGAGGTAATTACGTTAGATGAGTCATGGGAGTGGGGCCTCCCTGGTGGAATTAGTATCCTTGTAAGAAGAGGAAGAGAGTCCGGAACTCAATCTCTTTCCATTATGTAAGGACACGGTCAGAAGATGAAAATCTGCAAGCCAGGAAGAGGGCTCTCAATAGGAATTGAATCTATCAGCACCTTAATTTTAGACTTTCCAGCCTCCAGAACTGTGAGAAATAAATATCTGCTTTTAAACCACTCAGTATAGTATTTTGTTATGGCAGTCCAAGCTAAATAGATAGATAGATTTTATTGCTGCTTTAAAGAAGTAACTGTTACCCTTATGCCCCCAATTTTCACTTCTCAGAACCTATGCTAGACAAAACATTAGCACAGTTACCCAGAAATTCATCATAACATTGTTCAAGGGCATTCATCACAGCATTCTTTGTAATAGTGAAAATTTTTAAAATAATCCACATTTCCATCTTTTAGAAATAATCAAATAAACTACTATATATCAATTCTGCAGAAGATTATGCTTCCATTAAAAAGAATGAAATCAATAAATGGGTACTGATAAGAAAAATACATTCAACTTAAGTAATAAAAACTAATTGGAGTACACTATACAGAGTATGGCACAATTTAAACAAACAGAAACTCTTACCAAACAAAATGTATCCTTTCTTATATTTGAACATACATGTGAATGTATATGGTTGGAAAAATTCTAAAAGGATACAGAGTGGATGGGTGATAAGGATACACAATTGGGGAACAATGTGGGATTGGGTGAGTAGGCACAGAGAAGTTTTTCTTTATCTGTATTTTAATTTTATCAATGAGAATCTATTATGTAATTAAAAATTAATTCATTGTGATGAATGGTAACTAGGATCATAGGAAAGAAAGATACACATAAATCAGGGAATTTTTTTCCCTTTAAGACTGATGTTTTATTCATTTCAATAAAATGGGTTAAGAGATTTGGGAGTGGGGAAGCAAAAGTTGTCTGCTGCTTTTTGTGATACAACAGCAACAACAAAAAGCACAGTGAGTGTCCAGGGAGTGTATGTGCCTGGGGTGTGTCCCAGTACGTTTAGTTATGCTCATTCATGCTGAGACATTACTTTTGCCCATAAAAGGAGGAATTACAACATCAAACCTGGATTATTCTCATTTCCAAACAGTCCCAAAATGTCAACACATGGCTGTCAATCTTTTGTTCTGTTCCTCTCTCACAAACACTCCCTGGAACCCATGCCAATGGTTGAAAACAGATGCACGCAGGAACTGTTGTGACAACACTGGAAATGCCTGTGATTAGGAGGCAGGAGAGAGTAAAAGTAATTATTAATATGCTCCTAAAAGAACAGGGAGTGCACCTTTAGAAGAGATTGTTGCATGGGTCCCTACTTGTATATACTCTCATACCTAAACAAGGGCACATGCTCTCACCCAGGTTTCTCCTAAGGAACCTCTAGCTAAGTATTCCCTGCAGCATTTTCATCATGGTAAGGCAGATGTATGGGAAGTTCTTGGAGGATGGCAGAAAGGTTGGAGGATGGCAAAAGAAGGGGAAAAGTTTCCCTTCCACCATAAAGTAACCTTCACCCAGTAAAGTGGATTTGGGTATCTTTTTAAAGCCAACTGACAAGGGCTCTCTGAATTTAGCAGCAAGCCATGGGATGCAGCACTTGACAATACAATTACTAGTTCTTAATTTATAAGACAGAAAATCTTTGTTTAGTTTAGCTCATTGCACATAAAGTAAGGTTGCCCTTAAGTAACTTTAATTATGGACTCTTCTCTTTACCAAGTGGTTGTGTTTTTCCTGTAAATATCCTCAGTTGTGTGTAGTTTGAACTCTAAATGGCTCCACCTCTGTGAAAAATGAACCAGGAAAAAAACAACCCCACTGATCAGCACAGGGAAGCTGTCTGTGTCTCTAAGAGCTATATGTAGAAACAAAAGTTTCCCTGATAATTTGTATTCACAAGCTTCCACTTCATGAGTTTGAGGTTAACTATATTTATATCTGTATGGTCTTAGAAACTCTTGATGAGAAATTATGTTAAAGATTGGTCTTGGGTCTGTGGTACACCAGGGTTACCTTAGAGAAGTACAGGCATACTTTGGAGATATTGTGGGTTTTGTTCCAAACCACCACAATAAAGCGAATATCATAATAAAGTGAGTCAAATGAATTTTTTTGTTTCCCAGTGCATATATATGTTATATTTACACTAGACTATTTTTAATTAAGTGTGCAATAGCATTATGTCTTTAAAAAACAACGTACATATCTGGGGGTGCCTGGGTGGCTCAGTCAGTTAAGCGTCTGACTTTTGGTCTCAGCTCAGGTAATGATCTCATGGTTTGTGGGTTTGAGCCCCACATCAGGCTCTGCACTGACAGTGTAGAGCCTGCTCAGGGTTCTCTCTCTCTCTCTCTCTCTCTCTCTCTCTCTCTCTCTCTCAGTCTCTCTATATCTCTGCCCCTCTCTCGCTTGCATGGTCTCTTTCTCTCTAAATAAACTAAAAGAATGTACATATATTTTTTTTAAAAATTTATGTTTATTTTTGAGGGAGAGAGACAGAGGGTGACCAAGGGAGGGAAGAGAGAAAAGGAGACACAGAATCCAGAGTAGGTGCTAGGCTCTGAGCTATAAGAACAGAGCCTGATGTGGGGCTCGAACCCACAATCCACAAGATCATGTCCTGAGCCAGTTGGATGCTTAAATGACTGAGCCACCCAGGCACTCTAAAAAATGTACATATCTTAATTTAAAAATGCTTTATTGCCAGGATGCCTGGGTGACTCAGTCAGTTAAGCATCTGACTCTTGATTTCAGCTCATATTCTATGATCTCATGGTTCATGGGACCGAACCCCACGTTGAGCTCTGCACTGACAGTGTGGAGCCTACTTAGGATTCTCTCTCTCTGTCTCTCTGCCCCTCCCCTGCCAAGATAAAAAATAAACATTAAAAAATAGTTTAAAAATTGCTTTATTGCTAAAAAATGCTAATCATCACCTGAGCTTTTAGAGAGTCACAATCTTTTTGCTGGTGGAAGGTCTTTGCTGATGGGAGGACTGATCAGGGAGATGGCTGCTGAAGTTGGGGGTGTCTGTGGCAATTTCTTAAAATAAGACAACAGTGAAGTTTGCTGCATCAATGGATTCTTGTTTTCACAAATGATTTCTCTGTAGCATGTGATGCTGTTTGTTAGCATTTTACCCACAGGAGAACTTATTGCAAAATTGGAGTCAGTCCTCTAAAATGCTGCCACTGCTCCATCAACTGAGTTGATGTAATATTCTAAATCCTTTGTTGTTATTTCAACAATCTTCAAGGCATCTTCACCACGAGAAGATTCCAGCTTAGGAAACCACTTTCTTGCATTTATCCATAGGAAACAACTTTTCCATTCAAGTTTTATCATGAGATTGCAGCAATTGGGTCACATCTTGAGGTTCTGCTTCCAATTCTAGTTCTCTTGGTATTTCTTAGCACGTCTGCAATTACTTCTTCCACTGAAGTTCTGAACCCCTCAGTGTCATCCATGATGGCTGGAATCAACCTCTTCCCACAAATCAAAAATGTTCCTTAATGGCATCTGGAATGGTGAATCCTTTCCAGAGGTGTTTAATTTACACTGCCCAGATCCATCAGAAGAATCACTATTTATGGCAGCTATAGCCTATGAAATGTATTTCTTTAATAAGAAGACTTGAAAGTAGAAATTATCCCTTGATCTGAGAGTTACAGAATAATTGTTATGTGAGCAGGCATGGAAACAATATTCGTCTGATTGTGCATCTCCATCAGGGCTCTCAGGTAACCAGGTGCGTTGAGCAATAATATTTTGAAAGGGATCTTTTGCCTAAATGTCCGTCAACTGATGAATGGATAAAGAAATTCTGGTTTATATACACAATGGAGTACTACGTGGCAATGAGAAAGAATGAAATATGGCCCTTTGTAGCAACATGGATGGAACTGGAGAGTGTTATGCTAAGTGAAATAAGCCATACAGAGAAAGACAGATACCATATGTTTTCACTCTTATGTGGATCCTGAGGAACTTAACAGAAACCCATGGGTGAGGGGAAGGAAAAAAAAAAAAGGAGGTTAGAGTGGGAGAGAGCCAAAGCATAAGAGACTCTTAAAAACTGAGAACAAACTGAGGGTTGATGGGGGGTGGGAGGGAGGAGAGGGTGGGTGATGGGTATTGAGGAGGGCACCTTTTGGGATGAGCACTGGGTGTTGTATGGAAACCAATTTGACAATAAACTTCATATATTAAAAAGAAAAGGGGGGGATCTTTTTTTTCTGAGCAGCAGGTCTCCACAGTGGGCTTAAAATATTCAGTCGACCATGTTGTAAAGAGATATGTTATCATCCAGGCTTTGTTGTTCCACTTATAGAGCATAGACAGAGTAGTCTTAGCATAATTCTTAAGGGCATTAAGATTTTCAGAATAATAGATGAGCATTGGTTTTAACTTAAAGTCACCAGCTGCATTATCCCTTAAGAAAAAAGAGTCAGCCTGTGCTTTCAAGCCTTGAAGCCAGGCATTGTCCTCTCTTCTGTAGGCATGAAAGCTCTAGATGGTATCTTCTTCTAATAGAAGGCTGTTTCATCTACATTGGAAATATGTTGTTCAGTGTAGCCACTTTCATGATTTATCTTAGATCTTCCAGAGAACTTGCTGCAGCTTCTACATGAGCGCTTGCTGCTTTGCCTTGCATGTTTATGTTGTGGAGATGGCTTCTTTATTTAAACCTCATGAACCAACCTCTACTAGGTTCAACTTTTTCTTCTGTAGCTTGCTCATCTCTCTTAACCTTCATAGAATTGTGAAGAGTTGGGGCCTTGCTCTGGGTTAGGCTTTGGTTTAAGGGAATGTTGTGGCTGGTTTGATTTTCTATCCAGACCACTACAACTTTATTCATGTCAGCAATAGGGCTGTGTTGCTTTCTTCTCATTCATGTATCTACTGGAATAGTGCGTTTAATTTTCTTCGTGAACTCTTAGCATTCACACTTTGGTTAACTGGAGCAAGAGGCCTAGCTTTCAGCCTCTCTTGGCTTTCATCATGCCTTCCTCACTAAGCATAATCATTTCTAGCTTTTGACTGAAAGTGAGAGACATATAACTCTTCATGTGACTTGAAGACTTAGAGGCCATTGTAGGGCTGTTAATTGGCCTAATTTCAGTATTGTTGTGTTACAGGAAATAGGGAGTTTCTGAGAAGAGGGAGAGAGATGCGGGAATGGCTGGTAAGTGGAACAGTTAGAACATACTTAACATTTATTTATTAAGTTTGCCAACTTATATGGTCATAGTTTGTGGCACTACACAATTAGAATAGTAACATCAAAGGTCAGTGATCACAGACACCATAGCAAATGTAATACTAATGAAAAAGTTTGAAATGTAAGAATTACCCAAATGTGATACAGATACACAAAGTAAGCAAATGCTCTTGAAAAAAATGGTGCCAATAGACTTTTTCAATGCAAGATAGCCATAAGCCTTCCATTTATAAAAAAACAAAAAAACAAAAACAAAACAACAACACACAATTACCTGTAAAAGGTACTAAAATGAAGCCCAATAAAACAAAGTATGCCTGCAAAGTCCTGCTGAAGATGAGCTCACACTCTAAAATTACAAATTGTCAGGCAACAGTCCTCCAAGAGATAGAATTAGGCACAAAATATGCAACAGGATTAGAACCTAGGAACTAAAATAACTTAATAATTTAATTAACAACTTATTAACATGAATCATTTTGTGATTAAGGACATACAAAGAAAAAAAACCCAGCTATAATAAAAGAAATGACACTTAAAATGAGAAAGAGTGAGCATGATGGAGAAGATAAAACTAGATCCCTGCCTCACTCTGTATACAAGATAAATTCCAGATATATTAGGATTTAAGTGTGAAAAGCAAACTTTAAAACTTTTGGAAGAAAACATAGAATATTATGACATTGGAATAGGAGAAGTTTTCTTGTACAGGACACATAAATCAGAAACCATAGAGGAAAGTTGGATAAATTTGAGCTTTATTAAAATGAAAAACTTCTTTGGGAAAAAGGATATCATAAAGAAGAAACAAATAGTCTGAGGAAGATACTTGCACCCTATATAAAAAGGAATCCCATAACTTAATAAGAAAATGATAGTCAATCCAGTTGAAAAAGATATTAATGGTTCACATAAGAGGCAATATAAATGGTTGATAAATGTATGAAAAGATGCTCCAGTTCACAAGTAATGAGGAAGTTGCAAATAACAACAAAAGTTGGCAAGGATGTGAGGAAACAGGAACACTTATGCATGTAGGGGCATATGTTGGAACCACCATTATGGAGAGAAATTTGGCTGGATCTAATAAAAATGAAGATGTACATACCATCTCTCTCACTTGTCCACAGAAGGCAGGTAGTTGGTGAATACCAAATGACCAACTGACTTAATCTGAGAAATAAAAAAAAAAAAAAGATATTTTCATTGATACAAGTGGAGAGGATTGCATTTTGAATAACTTTTAAGTACCTGCTATGCCTGCCAACAAGCAAAGAAAGGCGACTAGTTAAAATTATGTATTTCAAAATAAATGGGCACAAGAAGAACTTCTTGGGAAGTGAAGGCACTGCTAATATAGCCATATGAATTTAACAACTGAAGACGAAAATATTTAGAAGCACAAGGAGAGGAGCCAAATAGCTTATGAGCTTGCTATGGAAAGGCAAAATTGGCCAGCTCCAAAACTGTCTTACTCAGCAATACAATTTATTCAAAAGTGCAATATTGAAGTCAGATTCTACAGTGCAAACTTATCATATGGTTCTTGGGCTTTTAGCTATAAGGTGAAACTTTAAAATGCTTAAATACACTTGCACAGATTGAATTTCCTGATTAAAAAAAACTTCTGTTTCTGTTGTAGTTTTTAAAATAATTGACTCCTAAGCATCTTATTTTTCTTGAATTGGCCCTTGTGCAAAAAGTTTGTTCATTGCTGCCCTAAGTGTAGCTGTGTGTAATAGAAACAAAGGTTTAAAAGGAGGGGATTCACCTAACTGAGCAATGTCGGAGACAATGGGAGATATTTTTAAAAGCACTGGCCTTTTTCCCATTGGAAAGCATCCACCCAGTACTATCATGCAGGCTGCCACTGATTTGTCTCTTTATAAGACCAATCATTATAGGCACATAGAAAATAAAAACTTGAAAAAAAGCTCAACATCACTCACCATCAGGGAAATACAAATCAAAACCACCATGAGATACCACCTCACACCTGTCAGAATGGCTCACATGAACAACTCAGAAAACACCAGATGTTGGCGAGGATGCAGAGAAAGAGGATCTCTTTTGCAATGTTGGTGGGAATGCAAGCTGGTGCAGCCACTCTGGAAAACAGTATGAGACTCCTCAAAAAGTTAAAAATAGAACTATCCCACGACCCAGCAATTGCACTACTAGGTATTTATCCAAAGGATATATGTGTGCTGTTTTGAAGGGACACACGCACCCCAATGTTTTTAGTAGCACTATCAACAATAGCCAAAGTATGGAAACACCCCAAATGTCCATCTATGGATGAATAGATAAAGAAGATGTGGTACATATATACAATGGAGTATTACTCAGCAATCAATGAAATCTTGCCATTTGCAACTACGTGGATTGAATGGAAGGTACTATGCTAAGTGAAATTAGTCAAAGACAATTATCATATGACTTCACTCATATGAGGACTTTAAGACACAAAACAGATGAACACAAGGGAAGGGAAGCAAAAAGAATATAAAAACAGGGAGGGGGATGAAACATAAGAGACTCTTAAGTACAGAGAACAAACAGAGGGTTACTGGAGGGGTTGTGGGAGAGGGGATGGATTAAATGGGTAAGGGCATCAAAGAATCTACCCCTGAAATCATTGTTGCACAATATGCTAACTTAGATCCAAATTAAAAAAAAAAAATTAATTAACTAATTAAAAAAAAAAATTTGCTCCTGTGATTTTGAGAAATGACCAAAGGGAAACTATTTGTTCTGCCACTCCCAAACCTGTGCATTTATATACCTTTGAATGAATGTATGTTGGGTCATGTGACTAACTAGAGATCCTTCAGTAGGTTTCACACTCAAGGAACAAACACACAGTCCCAAGGGTAAGAGCAAATACCTTCTCTACCCCAGACATTGATGACTGGGACTTAAGGCCTTATTTGATCAGGTAAGCAGGTTTAAAGGGTTAAATAAGGAAATAATGAGTGAGGTGGGAGAGGTTGCCAAGATTTATGACTTAATTCATCTACCTGCACTGCTCCTTTGCAATGGAGTGGGGGGAGCAGTGTCATTTTTCACTCAGCCTGTTGACTGTTGAAAATGATTGCCCTATTCTAGTCTAAGCTAAGTGGGTTGAAGTCTTAAAGTGACAGCAAGATGACAAGTGCCCTTTCAGACTTGGGTTTTCAGTGTTTCCTTGGTTTTCAGAGAGGACAAGGGGGGATAATTAGGAAAAGGAAGTCTTATTGTAATAATGTCAGGCTTAGGGAGAGGGAGGTAGATGTTTGTGGACCTTCAAAAAGAAAATACTTATTAAGTCAAGCTCTTCAGGCTGATAGAAAACAGAGGCACGTTTTCAGGATACTGAAGGAGCCCCAGTGCTCCAGAAGGCACCTTTGATGATCGCTTCATCAGGGGTGGCTACTTTGGGCCCTGGATGTGCACAGGTGGGCCTTAGCATAAAAGGGCATCTGGTGGGCATTCTAAGGGAGGAGAGTACTGTGTCCTCTTAAGCCTCCACCATCTGGTAACACTTTACAAATCCTTCATACCTTATCGACTCCTGCTGCCTTAGAGTGCCTTTCCATCAGAAATACCACTTATTCTGAGTCCTGTGAACACACTCGCGGTGGATATTGACTGCTCCTTCGCCCCAGTAGCTCTAGGATTTGCCTCCAGGTCATTGTATCAGAGCGTGTAAGAACTGCATTGTTTGGTCAGAAGAGGAATTTTGCAAATAAGGAAGTAAGACCCAGATTGGTGAAGTGACTTGCTAAACTAGTCACTGGAAGAACCAGCTCCTAGACTAGCTGTAGTCTTGTGCTGGGTGCCTTATCCTTCAATGTCTAGGGATAGAGGGTGTCCTGGATCTGGGAGAAATCTTTCAGGAAAAGGGCATTTTCCTGTCTTCCCTGTCAGGTCTTCATATCCTCCACTGTCCCCACCCCCTTGCACTGCCCCAAGCCACTTCCAACTCATTGGAGAGTACTACTCACTTTAAACCCCACACAGCAAGAGACCTGGAAAATCCCTGGGCCATGAAGAAGTCCTGGAACAAAACCAAGTATCTGCAGACCTAGCACAGCAGGTGGTGAAGTTACATCTCTATGCAATTTAATTACAAAATTCTCTTTGTGACTGAAGCGTAGGGAGAGGTTAATTTTTTTTTAAAGACCCAGTTTCCCCCTCTTGCTTGGTAACCCCCAGGCATTTCAGCTCATGAACACAACGGACCTCTAAGTGTAGGGCAGGAAAATGCACTTGGACTTCTCAAACATTTCCACTGGCGAGTCTGGGAATTTTTAGAAAGGCAGCCTAGCACTGGGTTTGAGTAGAGTTGCTTAGAGTTCTGGTTCTCATCATGTTTTTCTCAGTGTTTGTTTATAAAATTTGCAGATTTTATGTGCTTTCAGCTTTTGAAGAATGCATTAATAGCCTTTAGAGGCTTTCGGTAGTGTTTTTTGTGTTCCTTTAAGAGGCATATCTCCAAAAGATAGGGTTTCACTAATTAAAGCCGGAGAGCAGACTGGAGGGAGTGGCCGCAGGGCTCCATGCAAGGGGTGAGGGATTGGTTCTTTATTCCTAGGACCCTCCATCTCCCCTCCCTCTGCTGTCCAGATGAGGAAGCGTATGTGTGAGATTATGTACCTATTTGCATGATGAAGAGGTACACATTGCATGTGGGAAGGAATGAAATCATCAATAGATACCGTTAGTCATTGTAAGTAAAAAGCTAATACCTCTGTGTCCAATAAGTGAGATATTGTGGTTAGAAGAAAGATACAATTTTTACAGGTAATTGAATTAGAAACATTTTTATAGGTTGCACTTGCTCAAGCTACTTTATTTCCCACTGCTTCCTAGTGTTGGCCCTGGGGTTCTTTCCAGCAGAACCCTTCACTGTCCATCACTGCAATGTGCTTGTTCCTCTCTCTGCCTTCCTTCCAGAGGCCCTTTTCCTCTGGGCCAGCCAAGCCCTGCCTTGGTTCCAGCCCACTTCCCAGCTCATTTCCCCGATTGGATGCCCTCTTAGGTAAGTCTGTCCATGTGTATGGTCTGAATGCCTCATTACAGTAAACAGCTACTGGCTGCTGTTGTATTCATCTGATGTCTTTTCCCCTCTTTGCTTCATGGTGCACCTCCTCCTCCTTTGGGAGAACTGTGTATCACTCACTCTGTATGGTTTCTCTGGTGTACATTCTAAGAATCCTTCTTTCTAACACTTGTTACACTTTTTCAGGGGCTTCTCAATAGAGTGGAAGCTATTCAAGAAGGGAGACTGCCTGTAGGACTTAATCACTGGGCCCTCCCCGCCTACCTTGCTGCCTAGCTCACAGGAGGGGCCTAAGGAATGTTTAGAGAAGGAAATGAATAATCAGGAGCCAGAGCATCTTGATCCGAAGAAGAAGGAAAATGTCTTATTCAGATAAGGGAAAACTTCACTTTTGCTTAGACAAGTCAGTGCTCTTCTCATCCATACATGTCAGAATTTTTCTTCTTTATGTATGCTTCAGTTTCACTACAATGGTTAGGTCAGAATGAGGCCTTCAGGGCTGAAGCCCGTTGTAGACCGATCGGACTTTCTAGGAGGAAGTCAAAGTACAGACACTGGACAGAAATTCTTTGGGGGGCGCCTGGGGGGCGCAGTCGGTTAAGCGTCCGACTTCAGCCAGGTCACGATCTCGTGGTCTGTGAGTTCGAGTCCCGCGTCAGGCTCTGGGCTGATGGCTCGGAGCCTGGAGCCTGTTTCCGATTCTGTGTCTCCCTCTCTCTCTGCCCCTCCCCCGTTCATGCTCTGTCTCTCTCTGTCCCAAAAATAAATAAAAAAAAATAACGTTGAAAAAAAAAAAAAGAAAAAAAAAAAGAAATTCTTTGGGCAACAGGGAAATGTAAGGACATAAGGGTTGCTGACAAGGGGAGAAAGTGTAGGTAGGGGGAGGAAGTGTACCTAGGGGGGGCAATCTTGTAATGCTCTGCAAGCGTAGTCTTGAGACATTTGGAAATGTCTACTCTGAACCTTCAAGCTCAATGAAACCACTCTCTGGCCTCCTTCTCAGTTGGGGCATTTTTTGTTTACATTTTTGCATAATTATGCATTTCCAGGTTAGAGGCTGGAATACCAGGGGCTTCACCCCATTGTTTCACTGGGGGGTATTTGGAAGAGCTGTGAATAGCAGAATAGTCTCTCTCTCTCTCTCTCTCTCTCTCTCTCCTAACCCTCTTCTACTTGATTTCTACACTAGAGTGACCAATTGGATCTTTATCCGAAAACTTCTATACCTTTTGGGATGAAGTCTTAATTTAGCATAAACCAAAGAAAAGCCAAGCCAAAAAAAGGAATAGTCAGAAAAATTACAGATCACATGCCCTTTTAAGGATTACTGACCCTGAGCTAAAATCTGAATCACCTCAGTATCCTCCAGATTCCTTATGGGTCCCTATTTCTTCTCCTTCCACTTCTACCCACCTTTCTTCAGGTCCTCAGAACTTTCATGATGGCTCTAATTTTCCTCTTAAGTGATGCAAAAAAAATAATATATTGCCTTTCAGGGATACTCAGAGTTTAGCAAAGGACAAATCCATAAGCCAAAGGAATGAATCTCAAGATATTGGATTTAGGTGTTGGGGGTTGGGGGGGATGGGATTTTTCTGGGGTAAAAGAACTTTTTTAGAGCTTCTGAAGTTATGCCATTTAGGTGCCTGCCAGTCAGCCTATTCTTAAGGCAACTCTTCCTTATGGGATATTGTTATATGTGATTTTTATTATTTCTAGCTTCTGATACATCTTTCCCAACCCTAGCACTAAACTCAGCAGTTTGGTCAGAACAATCCTATTTCAACAAGAAAATTCAATATTCCCTGGAAGTTTCAGGCCTTTCCTTTAAATTTTACTACACAGGACTTTTTTAGATAAGAGACTATTTGTTTTTCATGTTCAAGTTCCCAGTACATAGTACAAAGCCTGGCACATAGTAGATGACTAGTAAAATGAATGTAAGTGACTCTAACCACATTGGTATAACTAGCCTTTGTTCACTTTAGAACAGATACTGTATTTGCTGGGAATCTGGATAAGCAAACAGACTGGTGTTGATTCTTTACTAGTTTGTTTTCTCTTGAAAGCTTACATAAAAGTTGCTTAAAATAGAGGGGTTTATTTTTCTCTCTACCCAACAAGAAGCCCAGAAATGGGGCCTATTCTGGAGCCTTATGAGGATATCAAGGAGCCAGACCTTTCCATTTTTCCGAGGCTCATTCCTCATTTGGTCAGAGTTGTCTTCTTCTCTTATGGTCACAATATGGCTGCCACGGCTCCAAGCACTACCTTCTCAGCAGCTGCATTTGGTCAGGGTCCCTCCTAATCTTTTTCTGTAATTAGGGAGGAAGTCTTCCCCAGAAACATCAGTACACTTCCTCTATACCTGAATGCCCCAAAGTAGATCACATGGTTCCTTTACATCAGTCACAATATAGGGGAATGGAATCACCTTCAGGGGCTTCCACATTCTCAGTCGTTCTGACCCAGGGGAGCAGTTGCTTTTCTCTGACCTCCTTGGTTCCACTTCCTGAGCCCAGTGGACAGAGGGGGAATGCTTGTCTGGTAAACAACCAAGAGTGTCAGCCCAGACTCCATCATATCAATATTCCTCTCAGGCTTTTTTTCTGCAGATATAAATCCAAGTTGGCTCCTTCTCAAGGCAGATATCGAAGGAGGAGACTTTAAGAGCCACAAGACTGTATTATTATTTTTAATTAATAGAAGTTTTTAGAAGTTACAGGAAAAGTTGAACCATCCTGCCACAAAGCAATTTTAAAGGAAATTATCTTAAAATGTTTTCATAAGGTTAAAGATCCTACCCAAATTTACTTCTCCTCTTAAGAGAGAAACATCACAAACTTGACCATGAACTATACTTAATCCATTTGCATGGGAATACTTGAAATTTTGACTGATATCAGATCTTTAATATTAGAGCTTATAGTTTTTTACAGTATATTTTTCTTAACCCATTCTAAATTCAGTCATCCTTGAGGTCAAAGGTAGATGCTGGAATCCTGGTTTACTTTGTTTTCCTATTTTCTTGTCATTTATGTGGCACACAGAGTCACTTATCAAATCCCACATTTTCCAGGTTAATCCAGTCAAATCCACCTTTAGGACAATGCTTCACTGTACCTATGCAGTCAGGTGTGTGTGTGTGTGTGTGTGTGTGTGTGTGTGTGTGTGTGTACACTCTATCTACTCTTAAAAATATGGAACTGGTTTCTAGATTCTAAGACAACAGACTTAGAATGGAATGGAGATCTCAGAGAGAGAGAGAGAGATTTCAGACCCTGTATCAGGGAACTTGACCTAAGAAAATGGTGCTAATCCAGATCAATAGTTTAGTTATGATGTGAGGAAATCTGGGTCACTACATAAAAAACAAAACAAAACAACAGGATCAATACTTTATACCTATATAAAAGAAGACTTTAGCTGGATCAAAGATCTAAATATGAAGGTAAAACCATACAGCTAGTAGAATAAACCATAAAAGAATATTTTTGTGGCTCAAAATGAAGAAGGGGATTCTAAAAAGACCAAAGCCTTTGACCATAATGGTCAGAGAGGATGGCAAATTGGAAGAAGGATTATCATCATCAACTAAATATTTACAATGACTTAATTGACAATGGGTTTATATGGATAGTATACAAAGATTCTTGCAAATCAGTAAGAAAAAGACAAAAAAAAATCATTGCAAAAAATGGGCAAGGTAAAAAAGGAAGGTCATGTAAGAAGAAATCCAAATGGCTAGTACATATGTAAAGACATGATAAAATGAATAATAATTGGGGAAATGCATTAAAATGAACTTAAAATGCATTAAAGCAGCCATGATATACTACTTTATTCCTATAAAATCATAAGTTAGAAATTTGATAATGTGGAGTGTAGGGGAAAATACACGATGACACAAACTTTTGTGTATTGCTGTTGGGAATACAGCCCAGTTAAGACATTCCGGAGAAAAATGTGTCAGTGCCTAGTCAACTAATGTGTATGTATCTTACTTTTTGTTTTTTCAAATGTTTATTTATTTTTGAGAGAGAGATAGCACAGGCAGGGGAGGGTCAGAGAGAGAGGGAGAGAGAGAAAAATCCCAAGCAGTCTCTACACTGTCAGCACAGAACCCAGTGCGGGGCTTTAACTCATGAACTGTGAGATCATGACCTGAAACAAAGGCAGACGCTTGAACAACTGAGCCACCCAGGTGCTCCATCGTATGTTTTTCAGTAACACCATTCTTGAGAAATTCTCACGCAGGTCCTTAAGAGTATAGATACACATGTGTATCATTGCAGTTGCTGGGCCAGTGGAGAATTGAGTAGCAAATTAAGAGTCCATAACCAAGGCAGTTGATTATCGAAGGGTGGTGAATTTTGGAATACAATATGTAGTTAGAAGCAAAAAATTAGATATACAAAGAAATCTTAAAAACATGATGGGTGCAAAAAATAAGGAAAAGAACTGAGTTTTTCTAAGCACAATATAATTTAAGTAGAGTGAAAACACAGACATGCAAAAAATACTGGACAGTTTATAAGGAAACACACAATTCCAAAGATAGGTATCAAACCCATTCAGGGTATAGCTCAATGTGGGAATGGGGAAGGGGGCAGTTATTAAGGACTACTCAGAAAGCAACAAGAAATGAAGCAAGAGCAGGACATGGCGTGAGTAATGAGGATAATATGTCATGATTCAGCCAGCCCTCAGTATCTGAGGTCCAATACAAATAAGTAAAATAAAAAGACACAGTAAAAATAACCAGGGAAAGATCTCAAATGCTCAGTTTAATTTTAAGTACTGCAGAAAGGGTATATGTTTGATGATTTAACACTCCCTCTCCTTCCTGGTGGTTTGCTTCTTATTAGTAATTTGAAAAAAACATTCTAATATGGGAGACGACACTTTCTGGCTCTCTTCTCGTATGGTTTATTCCTTGCTTCTATGGTAAAAGTGCCCTTATTATAGCTGAACATATGGTTATCTGAAATAAAGATGACTTCAAATACCCCCTTGCAGTTAGGGGGCCATGAGACTAAGTTGTGGTCAGTGAGATGTTAGGAGAACATTATCTCTCATCAACTATACACAAGGATTTTTTAAATCTCCACATCCCATTTGCTAACATCCAGCATTACCTATCTGTCTGGCTTTCAAGTCCTAGGATGTATAGAACCTGACAGACCAGTTCTTTACTTTCAATCAGTAGTAAACCTTTGTCAGCCTCATACAGAACACATCCACACTTCACAACATCAAAAGTACCATAAACAGAGCAAAACCAATAGGAATGTATTCTTAGTGTGGGTTCCCTCTACAGAGACAGGGCAGGGGGAGAAAAGAGCTGCAACAGACTTGTCCTAAGTGGCCAGTGTGGAGGGCAAGGTCTAAAGGCACCAAAGTTGTAATTCCAGTTTGTATGCTAATTCCCACCAGTCCCTAAACAGGTCAGTTCATTCCATCAGTAAAGTGGACAGACTAATAATGGCCTCTCCTTGGAGCAATAAGAAGTAAAGTCTGTGAAACACTTTGAAAAAATCACTGTTGTTACAGTTCACAGAGAGGGAAACACTCAGAAACAGAGGCCTTGGCTTAGCAGGGACAGAAAAGGTCAGCATGTCCCAGCCTGTGCACTGATCTAATTAATCACTGGGCAACCCTCCCACCGGCCAAATTCAGATGTCTGTCTCTCTGTATAATGTCTAGAATGTACAGATGAATATGAAAGAGTCAAAGTTTCTACTGAGAGATTAAAATGCCACTTTGAGTCTGTGCGTCTATGTGCATGTGTGTGTACGTGCACATGTGCATATACAAATGCTGTTGTAGATTTGTAATATAGGTCAGTATGCATCTCTTTTAGAAAATCTTCTGGATTTTTGCCTACACTTGAAATGCACTCAGGGCAGCAGGTAGCATTGTGTTTGGCCACAATAATAATAAGCACTAATAAAACATAACCATTTCAACTCTATGTATAACCCCCTGCCAGAGGCATCAGTGCCTTCAAGCTTATGTAAGAGTCCAGTGCTTTGTGGAAAATGTACATTCCTGTTTTTCTTATTATACTATTCCATAGCCTTGCCTTATTATTTTGTCTGGTCCAGAAACAATGAATTATTGGATACTTTTTTACTTCCACTTTTTAAAAAAAGTTGTAACTGTTAAATTCTGGGTTTCCTACAACTCTGGTGTCTGTTCTTTGCAGGATAGACTTCGAGGGTTTTCTTCTCCAGGTGGAAAGCATATCTCCCTTTTACCTGTGCACATGGAGAGACTTGCCAAAGCTGTTCTCTAGACAGAAAGAATTTAAGTCATGTGCAATCTATTCCAAGGAGCACATTTTGTAACTTGATAGAATGACTTTTCTTTATTCCACAGAAAATCTGAACCCAATGATATTCTGGCTTTATTCAAAGCATTTGCAAAAGGGAGACATTTATTATGGTTGCTGTAGTTATGCACTATCGAGCAAAGTGCTTTAGCATTCATAGGCTGGTGGGTGTAATCCTGTCAGCTTCCAGAGGAAACTAAGGATAAAAATACCAATAATATGAAAGTGAATTGTAACATTAGTCCCCCAAGTAAGGTTAAATTTGCAAAGTATGCAAATGAGGATGGTTATCTCCTGGTTATGGCAGGAGTTACTGAATCTTAGTGGAAGAGACATAATTTTGTAAAAAACTAAATGTTCTAAATATGATTTTTTATATATTTTAAAAATACTTTTCTTATTGACAGAGCATCAAAACCAATTCATTCATTCAGCAAACATTTTTTAGAAAAGTACTTTTTGCCAAATGGGGAACTTCAGCATAGAAATAAAAACTTTATGAAAAGATTAAGTAGAAATTATAGATCTGTAAACTGCTATATCAGAAATAAAGAATTCATTCAATGTGTTTAACTACAAGACTGGACACAAAAGAAGGAATCAATGAATTTGAAGACAGATCAACAGAATGATCCAAACTGAACCACAAAGAGAAAAAAGAATGAAAAAAAAAAAACCCACCACTAAATAGAATGTTCTAGATATCTGAGACACTACCAAATGGTGTCAAAGAAGGATAGGAAAAAGAGATATGGGGCAGCAGAAACCCTTTAGGTATAATGGCTAAAAATTGTCCAGAAAGACATTGACCCACAAATTAGTCTCTCAAAACCCTCTGGGAGATTCCTACTACCCCTGGAATAAAACCCAAGTTCATAGAGTAAACATCTATGTGTATGACCTGGCTCTTTCCTACTCTCCCAACCTAATTTTTCTGCAGATTTTTTTTCATCTAGGTTACTTCAGCTGATTTTTTAGTTCTTATTCCAAAATGTTTTTTCCTGGCTGGGACCTCTGGATATTCAGATTTTAGTTCAAACATCAAATTCTCCAGAAAGATATTGTCTCTAAATTGTACAACCCCATCTTCCATTCCCCCCCCCCCTGCCTATTGCTCCCTATTTAATTCTTTTATGGTTATTCTATAGCATTTATAATTATTTGGATTTGTTTTAATTTTTTCTGACTTCACTATTTTATTTCTTACACTAGAAGGTAAGCATTCTGAAAGTATGAAGTATGTATTTCTCATACAACAACATAATCTCATTGTTTGGGGCACATAGAAGTTCAACATATATATACACATTATAGGGGCACCTGGGTGGCTCAGTCGGTTAAGCGTCCGACTTCGGCTCAGGTCATGATCTTGTGGTTTGTGGGTTCCAGCCCCGCATCAGGCTCTGTGCTGACAGCTCAGAGCCTGGAGCCTGTTTCAGATTCTGTGTCTCCTTCTCTCTCTGCCCCTCCCCCACTCACACTCTGTCTCCCTCTGTCTCAAAAATAAATGAACATTAAAAAATTTAAAAATATATATATACACATTATATATAAAATTGTGTGTGTGTGTGTGTGTGTGTGTGTGTGTGTGTGTGTAAAGCAACAAGGAAGATTTCAGGAATTACAGGGCTCTGCTAAGATTCTGAGTAGCTCAGCTTACATTCACTGATGCAACTCACTCTTCCAGCTCATCTTCACTTCCTCCTTCTGCTTCTCACGTTAGTAGGGTAAAAGAGCACATATTTTCACAATATTTTTACCAAAGAAGACACATAAGTTTGCTTCATCCACACAGATGCCAATCAAAATCAAAGAGAAAAGGGAATAGGAAACTGAGGCTATGTGGTTAATTTATTTTAGACTTGCTGCCTAACTGATGACTAACTCAGGCTTCTGTTAGATTTGGAGTTGACTTTTCCAGAATTGACTTTTTCAGTCTTTCCCTTATTGGCCACTTTCTCTACTCAGAACTGAGCTTTCACAAAAAAAAAAAAAAAAAAAGGAAAACAAACTATTTAATTAAAATAATATACATTTGTATAGGTCTCTTAATTTTTATAAGTATTTTATCTGTATTAACTTTTCCTGAAGCAACACTATAACAAAACATAAATGGGCCAATTTTAAAATATTTCTATCAAAGTTAGAAAACTTAGGTTAGAGAGATTAGATGACTTCCAAGATCAACAGGAAAATATCTAAGTTGCAAGAATCTAAAATTATCTCTTAACATTTTTTTTCTGCCAGTGTTTATCCTATTGACAAGATACATTTTCAATCTCTAAGTCTTGGGTTATCTACTATTAATGTTTTATTTTCATAGATAGGGCCTTTGAAAATCAGGCTATTAAAGTCTCTGATGGGGAAAGATAGAAATAGCAAGAAATAGTCTTACCACGAGGTCAGAACTAAGACCTTAACACACTCTCACAATTTGTATCTGTCCCTTGCTTCTAATGTGGTTAACTTACAATCTTGTCCTGCTTTCTTCCAGAAACCAAAATGCCAGACAGTTATCCCTATTGTATCTTACGTTATGCTCATCAGATTATTAGTGTTTTTAACCAGCAGCCATGCATTTGGCATATATAAGAGAAAATAATTCCCAAGTCCTCTATGAAAAGGCAGAGTTGAAGAAGGCATGTTGATGAAGTACTTGCTTCAGATGCCATCTTAGTGTCTCTGTTTAAATATGTCTTAATATTTCTGAAACCATCATTTTCATTATGAAACTGCCACCCCCAACATGAAACTTAATTCTCCAATTTGCCCCACCTAGCAACTTTGTGTCTTCACTAAGCTGTCATTTTATAAAGGATGACAGGAAACCTCCTTGGTTATGGCTTCAAGGAGTAATGATGTGGTAAAATAACATGGCATTGTCCCAGTTCATGCTTTAAATCCTAACTTTCTCTGGGATGAGATTCAGCCAAGTGCCTTGTCTAATGAGAGCAGTGCTGGGAACATGAAAAGGAAATAGTAGGAACAGGCTCCAATTACAAGCCAGCAGGAGAAATAATGTACATACATGTAATGTAAAGATATTCATTCAAAAATTACTTACTGATTCCCAATTCCATACCTATCCCTGAGCCAGATTCTAGAGACATAAATATTAATAAATAAAACAGTCTCTATTCAAGGAGTTCATAGTGAGGAAGACCTTTTCAAACTACCCAAACTCTGTAAGTAGACCTTTAATTACAGAGTACTTATGAAAGTCCTTTGAAACCTGTAAAAATGCTAGGCAAATATTAAGGCATTTAAAATTCTATAGTAAATGGAAAGTAACCATGAAACATTTTTAAAATTCTCTTTATTGGGCCGCCTGGGTGGCTTAGCTAGTTAAGTGTCCGACTTCGGCTCAGGCCATGATCTCGCAGTTCCTGAGTTTGAGCTCTGCATCAGGCTCTGTGCTGACAGCTCAGAGCCTGAACCCTGCTTCAGATTCTGTGTCTCCCTCTCTCTGTACCTCCCCTGTTCACTCTCTCTCTCTTTCTCTCTCAAAAATAAAAATAAACATTAAAAAAATTTTAATATCTTTATTAATCAAAAGCTTATTTTGTCATCTTTTTTTCTTAATCCTTTTTTCCCTTAATCCTTCAAAAAAAATTTTTTAATTTTATTTATTTTTAGAGCTAGAGAGAGCACAAGTGGGGGAGGGGAAGAGAGAGAGGAAGAGAGAGAATCCCAAGCAGGCTTTACACTGTCAGTACAATGTCCCATGTGGGGATCAAACTCATGAACCTTTGACCTGAGCCAAACTGACTGAGCCACCCGGGTACCCCTCCCTTAATCCTTTTAAAAGGATTTTTTTAAGGGGTTCAGATTTCTAAGATTCTAATAGGTTCTTCCCATTGGAGGAATGGCCAGTTTACATGGTTAGAGTAAGTACCAGAGACTAACATACAGTTTCTGGATCATAATACACACACAGTTTTTATTGAATGCCTAAAGGAAGGCATAATTTGAGTCATAAACAGATGGGATGGGATAAAGGAAGGCAGCATATGGCAGTGGAATTTTGTTGAGTGTAAATAGCAGCAGAGCTATTCCTGCTTTCTTTGGGCCATAATCTCATGAGAATAAATGAAGCTCCATTATGATTACTCCAAATGTTTTATGTGTCAAGCAGAGACTTTATGGTACACAGTGGAAGCTTAGTAAACCTTCAGGTAAAAGACAACTTTTTCATTTGACCTGCTTTTAAGGGAAACACCTTAATTTTTTCTTTCTTGTTGTTCAGTCTTAGATGCCTAACTCAATGTGGTTTCCATTCACTGTGCAAAGAGATATTTAACTAGTTCAATAAATAATTCTAGAGAAATAGCATCTTATTTTGGCAAAAGAAGAAGGGTGAGAATGACAGTGATCCCTAGGGATGATGATACTAAGAGGAGGCCTCAAGAAAGGTTGGATTTGCCAAGTGATGGCCGTATCTGAGGAAATTTAGCTACTAAGACAGAGATCTTTTTTTGGGCACAGTTGCTGGAGTCTCTACTATAATAGTTGTAGTCATTACTGGGCATCAGTCCCCCAAATTATAGAGATACATGGAAAGATTACATGACTTCAGAAAACACCCACTAAAGCAGTGGAATCCTAGGAGGATTTCTAGCTGTACAAGTTTAGATCATCAAGGACAAAGAAAGGACAAAAATATTTTAAAGATCGGAAAAAGTTAAATGCTCTGAAAAAAGGCTTAAGCTATATTTTAAGATTTAAAAGTCCCCTGAAGCTAGTAGATTATAAAGAGAAGAGCGAGGTGACAGTGATAATCAAGGCAAAATTCAGCCTTGAATTGCAATGTCTAGGTCCCAGGAATAGGCATCACAGAAACTCCATTGCTTTTTGGTTTCGAAATGTTGCAAGCAAGGGCCTAGAAAGACATTCCTAAGAAGTAGACGATAACTGGCTGTCCGATAAGAAGTGGGACTCAAGGCCCAGGCCAGTGTTCTAGTTGTGCAATCTATTTCTCTGTAGAAGTGAATTGGGGGTGAGAAGGTTAGAGACAACAGTTGGAAGAACTCTCTGTCTACAGAGAGGCAACCTGCCCAGACTCTCCTATTGGATTGCCAAGGTCCAATTACTACTTCCTTCTTCATGACTATGGGCAAATTTCATCAATCTCAGAGCCTTGCTATTCTCTTTCGTAAATTTGAGTAACAATTACAGTCTTGTCTCCGTCTTGTTGGGTGATTACATTCTATCAGTAACCTAGGACATGGTGAGTGCTCAGCAAACAGTAATTATTTAATATTGATTTACCTGCTGCCACAATTCAATAATATACTGGTAATCAACATGTCATTACTGTAGATTTGAGGAGAGTCAGTTTTAAAAACAGGAGAATTCTAGGGGCGCCTGGGTGGCGCAGTCGGTTAAGCGTCCGACTTCAGCCAGGTCACGATCTCGCGGTCTGTGAGTTCGAGCCCCGCGTCAGGCTCTGGGCTGATGGCTCGGAGCCTGGAGCCTGTTTCCGATTCTGTGTCTCCCTCTCTCTCTGCCCCTCCCCTGTTCATGCTCTGTCTCTCTCTGTCCCAAAAATAAATAAAAAACGTTGAAAAAAAAATTTTTTTTTTAAAAATAAAAAAATAAAAACAGGAGAATTCTTGCAATTCGAGAGTGGCCCAGTGACTGAAAAGCACCCAAGGCTTTCTAATATCATGGCTGTCAAAGATCTGCAGTGACCAACCATGGACAAAAAGCAATTCACCTTCATAAATGAAGAACCACTTCTGTTTAGAGAACCTAGTATAAGGATTTACACTAGAGGTGAAGTTTCTCATCTACTGAAAGACTAGAAATGATGATTCACACCCATATATTTTATAGCAGCAATTTTCTTGGAAGAGTAAGTTGTAGATCCCTTTTGAGCAGAGCATTATGAAGCCGGGAATCCAGTGAGTCAAAGGTGATTCTAAGTGAATGGAGACGGCATAGGATTCTAAGACATAGTTATTCCAAAATAAACCAATATAACCAAACATACTGAGATTTCTTACAGGGATGCTTAAAGACATTCAACATAGAATACAAACTTTTTCTCTGTTAGGAACAGCAGCCTATTACATAAAGCTGGAAAACAATCTTCGGTCGTGTTTTTTTGTCTGAAGCTCTGGGTTCAAACTCTGTATAGTATTAGGGGCTGTCAGTATTTGAACCTACTATAGATTTTCCAGTTCTTTTTCTACCAATTCTCTTAATTTCCACAGTGAGCTTTCCCATTCATGTCCCATATTGTTTGATCTCTGAGACTTGGCTCATGTTTTTATTCTCCCCGCAGAGTCTTTCCCTTTATCACCACAAGTCAACATCCAACCCATCTTTCCATGTCCAACTCACATATCTTTTTGCCCCCAGAGTGTAGCCTGATTCCCCAACTGGAAGCAATGTTGGCTATCCCTATGCTCACCAAGCTATCTGTATATATCTCTTTCATGGAATCCACTTTCTCCTTTGTATTATAATTATTTGACCAAATAATTTGACTAAATAGAGCCTCTCTCATAGATTATAAGCTCTCTGAAGGCAAGGTTCACTTCTGATATATCTTTAACTCAATTTAGTGAATGTTTATTAAATACATGTTGTGTACTAGGCACTTAGTTGGTGTTCTGCCTCCTTTACAAGACCCATTATTTGCTGGGATATGGTTACTAAGTGAATCAACAAGTGAGATAAGTGAGATAAGTGATCTCAATCTGTTCCTTTGGTTCTTTTTCAGTCTGTCTTCCAAATGGTCCCTGTAAAAACTAAATTCAAATCTAGAACACACACACGTACACACACACACACACACACACACACACACAGATGCACAATTATCCTATGCCTTATCCTAGATAAGAGAAGCTTTACCATAGTGCATCTGGCTACAGCCCGAAGATGATCAAGATCTGCTAAAACAGAAACTAAGTTCTAACCACATCAAAAATATATCTTTATGTCCTTTACACAGGGATTTTATTTGGTTATTTCCTCTCCAATTAAATTGTAACCTCCTTTTGGGTGGAAGCTGATTTGTACCTTTTTATCTGGAGTCTTATAGATAGTAGAAACTCAATAATTTTGGGGGGGATGTATGGCAAATTCAAATTTGTATTATGCAGTAATTTAAAACTATAAGAGATGTACCATGTTCTATAAAGAAAGAATAACTGGATATAGGTAAAGATTGAGAGGCTTCATTCATTGTTGTCATAGATCTTTTAAAGTAATTGGAGTTCATTCATTGGCTGACTTTAGGTTAATTTTAAGAAAAAAATTAATTCAGATGTTTCAAGATTCCCGCAAAATATTGTTGGCTAATAATATCTTGTTTACCTTGAACACTGAAGGTTAGACAAACCTCACCAAAAGAAAATCACATTTGCCTCTATAGTTGATGCCTCTCCATAAGATCTCAACTTTTCTTTTTTTTAAAAAAAAAATGGTGCCATTAAAATACAAAGTAGCTGAAATGAATTATGAGTCTTTTTGGAGCAGGGGAGGGAAAAAATCTTTCTTCTGGGATACATTTTTTTTAAGTTCCTCTTTCTATTTGAAATGCTTCCTGACTTAACAGCTTGCAAGAATTTCACAATCCCATGAGTGCAGGGAAGACTAGTTCTGCAGAATAGTAGAAAAATATTTCTTGCAAATTAGAAAATTAATTGTTTCTTTTGCTAACCCTATTCAAGACTTGTTCAGTGGTTTACAAATGCCACTTCCTTGTGGTTATCTTTTCCAAGGTTACTGTGCATGGACATAGATAAAATATCCTGTATAAAATTATGGATGCTATCAAAAGATTCAAGAGTCCTTAATATCACCAGAGATACATCACCCCCAAGCTGTTTGCCAATGAGTACATTAAACCTATTACACCAAGTCAGACTTCTAAGAGTTGTCAAGTTACAGTTTTCAAAAAGTTGAAAATGCATCTTATACAAATAGCTAGCATGTGTCAAAGAATTATTAAACTTGTTGATGATACAACTAGAAGGATGACAAAGCTGACTCAAAGGGGAATATGGGAACTGGTACCAGGAAAGAAAAATTGAGGTATAAATTGCAAATTTAGACATCAAACTGATTAATGGTGTACAGGCAATAAAGCTATAACTGTTCTTTTTTTCCAAATAGAAATCATTTTTTCCAGGTAGAAATCACTTGCGATATATCGATTGATTGATTTTAATTTCATTTTTTATTTTTTTAAATTTACATGCAAATTAGCATATAGTGCAACAATGACTTCAGGAGTAGATTCCTTAGTGCCCCTTACCCATTTAGCCCATCCCCCCTCCCACAACCCCTCCACTAACCCTCAGTTTGTTCTCCACATTTATGAGTTTCTTCTGTTTTGTCCCCCTCCCTGTTTTTATATTATTTTTGTTTCCCTTCCCTTATGTTCATTTTTTCTGTCTCTTAAATTCCTCATATGAGTGAATTCATATGATTTTTGTCTTTCTCTGACTAATTTCACTTAGCATAATACCCTCCAGTTCCATCCACGTAGTTGCAAATGGCAAGATTTCATTCTTTTTGATTGCTGAGTAATACTCCATTGTGTGTATATACAACATCTTCTTTATCCATTCATCCATCGATGGACATTTGGGCTCTTTCCATACTTTGGCTATTGTCAGTAGTGCTGCTATAAACATGGGGGTGCATGTGTCCCTTCAAAACAGCACACCTGTATCCTGTGGATAAATGCCTAGTAGTGCAGTTGCTGCATCATAGGGTAGTTCTAGTTTTAATTTTTTGAGGAACCTCCATGCTGTTTTCCAAAGTGGCTGCACCAGCTTGCATTGTCACCAATGATGTAAAAGAGATCCTCTTTCTCCACATCCTCACCAACATCTGTTGTGTCGGTTGGCCATCTGGATGCCTTCTTTGGAGAAGTGTCTATTCATGTCTATTGCCCATTTCTTCACTGGATTATTTCTTTTTTGGGTGTTGAGTTTGATAAGTTCTTTATAGATTTTGGATACTAACCCTTTATCTGATATGTCATTTGCAAATATCTTCTCCCATTCTGTCAGTTGCCTTCTAGTTTTGCTGATTGTTTCCTTTGCTGTGCAGAAGCTTTTTATTTTGATGAGGTCCCAGTAGTTCATTTTTGCTTTTGTTTCCCTTGCCTCCGGAGACATGTTGAGTAAGAAGTTGCTGTGGCCAAGATCAAAGAGGTTTTTGCCTGCTTTCTCCTTGAGGATTTTGATGGTTTCCTGTCTTACATTTAGGTCTTTCATCCATTTTCAGTTTATTTTTGTGCATGGTGTAAGAAAGTGATCCAGGTTCATTTTCCTTCATGTCGCTGTCCAGTTTTCCCAGCGCCACTTGCTGAAGAGACTGCCTTTATTCCATTGGATATTCTTTCCTGCTTTGTCAAAGATTAGTTGGCCATACATTTGTGGGTCCATTTCTGGGTTCTCTATTCTGTTCCATTGATCTGAGTGTCTGTTTTTGTGCCAGTACTATACTGTCTTGATGATTACAGCTTTGTAGTATAGCTTGAAGTCTGGGATTGGGATGCCTCCTGCTTTGGTTTTCTTTTTCAAGATTGCTTTGGCTATTCGGTGTCTTTTCTGGTTCCATACAAATTTTAGGATTATTTGTTCTAGCTCTGTGAAGAATGCTGGTTTTATTTTGATAAGGATTGCATTGAATATGTAGATTGCTTTGGGTAGTATCAACATTTTAACAATATTTGTTCTTCCTATCCAGGAGCATGGAATCTTTTTCCATTTTTTTGTGTCTTCTTCCATTTCTTTCATAAGCTTTCTACAGTTTTCAGTGTATATATTCTTCACCTCTTTGGCTAGATTTATTCCTAGGTATTTTATGGTTTTTGGTGCAACTGTAAATGGGATGGATTCCTTGATTTCTCTTTCTGTCGCTTCATTGTTGGTGTATAGGAATGCAACCGATTTCTGTGTGTTGATTTTGTATCCTGCAACTTTGCTGAATTCATGAATCAATTCTAGCAGTATTTTGGTAGAATCTTTTGGGTTTTCTATATAGAGTATCATGTCATCTGCGAAGAGTGAAAGTTTGACCTCCTCCTGGCTGATTTAGAGACCTTTTTTTTCTTTTTGTTGTCTGATTGTAGAACCTAAGACTTCCAATACTAGTTGAGTAACAGTGGCGAGAGTGGACATCCCTGTCTTATTCCTGCCCTTACGGGGAGAGCTCTCAGTTTTTCCCCATTGAGGATGATATTAGCATTGGGTCCTTCATACATGGCTTTTATGATCTCAAGGTATGCTCCTTCTCTCCCTACTTTCTTGAGGGTTTTTTATCAGGAAACGATGCTGTATTTTGTCAAATGCATTCTCTGCATCTATTGAGAGGATCATATGGTTCTTGTCCTTTCTTTTATTGATGTGATAAATCACATTAATTGTTTTGTGGATATTGAACCAGCCCTGCATCCCAGGTATAAATCCCACTTGGTCATGGTGAATAATTTTTTTAATGTATTGTTGGGTCAAGTTGGCTAATATCTTGTTGAGGATTTTTGCATCCATGTTCATCAGGGAAATTGGTCTATAGTTCTTTTTAGTGGGGTCTCTCTCTGGTTTTGGAATCAAGGTAATGTTGGCTTCATAGAAAGAGTTTGGAAGTTTTCCTTCCATTTCTATTTTTTGGAACAGCTTGAAGAGAATAGGTGTTAACTCTTCCTTAAATGTTTGGTAGAATTCCTCTGGAAAGCCATCTGGCTCTGGACTCTTGTTTTTTGGCACATTTTTGATTACTAATTCGGTTTCCTTCCTGGTTATGGGTCTGTTCAAATTTTCTATCTTCCTGCTTCAGTTTCGGTAGTGTCTATGTTTCTAGGAATTTGTCCATTTCTTCCAGATTTCCCATTTTATTGGCTTATAATTACTCACAATATTCTCTTATTATTGTTTTTATTTCTGGTGGGTTGGTTGTGATCTCTCCTCTTTCATTCTTGATTTTATTTATTTGGGTTCTTTCCTTTTTCTTTTTGATCAAACTGGCTAGTGGTTTATCAATTTTGTTAATTCTTTCAAAGAACCAGCTTCTGGTTTCATTGATCTGTTCTACTGTTTTTTTGGTTTCGATAGCATTAATTTCTGCTCTAATCTTTATTATTTCCTGTCTTCTTCTGGTTTGGGGTTTTATTTGCTGTTCTTTTTCCAGCTCCTTAAGGCGTAAGGTTAGGTTGTGTATCTGAGATCTTTCTTCCTTCTTTATGAAGGCCTGGATTGCTATATACTTTCCTCTTATAACCACCTTTGCTGTGTCCCAGAAGTTTTGGGTTGTGGTGTTATCATTTTCATTGACTTCCATATACTTTTTAATTTCCTCTTTAACTGCTTGGTTAGCCCATTCATTCTTTAGTAGGATGTTCTTCAGTCTCCAAGTATTTGTTACCTTTCCAAATTTTTTCTTGTGGTTGATTTCAAGTTTCATAGCATTGTGGTCTGAAAATATGCACGGTATGATCTTGGTCTTTTTGAACTTACGTAGAGCTGATTTTTATCCCAGTATATGGTCTATTCTGGAGAATGTTCAATGTGCACTGGAGAAGAATGTATATTCTGCTGCTTTAGGATGAAATGTTCTGAATATATCTGTTAAGTCCATCTGGTCTAGTGTGTCATTCAAAGCCATTGTTTCCTTGTTGATTTTTTTATTAGATGATCTATCCATTGCTGTGACTGGGGTGTTGAAGTCTCCTACTATTATGGTATTACTGTCAATGAGTTTCTTTATGTTTGTGATTAACTGATTTACATATTTGGGTGCTACCACATTTGGCGCATAAATGTTTACAATTGTTAGGTCTTCTTGGTGGACAGACCCCTTGATTATGATATAATGCCATTCTGCATCTCTTGATACAGTCTTTATTTTAAAGTCTAGATTGTCTGATATAAGTAAGGCTACTCCGGCTTTCTTTTGTTGGCCATTAGCATGATAGATGGTTCTCCATTCCCTTATTTTCAACTGAAGGTGTTTTCAGGTCTAAAGTGGATCTCTTGTAAACAGCATATAGATGGATCTTGTTTTCTTATCCATTCTGTTACCCTATGTCTTTTGATTGGAGCTTTGAGTCCATTGATGTTCAGAGTGAGTACTGAAAGATACGAATTTATTGCCATTATGATGCTTGTAGAGTTGGAGTTTCTGGTGGTGTTCTCTGGTCCTTTCTAATCTTTGTTGCTTTTGGTATTTATTTATATATATATATTTTCATCTTTTCTCCCCTCAGAGAGTCCCCCTTAAAATTTTTTTCAGGGCTGGTTTAGTGGTCGCAAACTCCTTTAGTTTTTGTTTATCTGGGAAACTTTTTATCTCTCCTTTTATTTTGAATGACAGCCTTGCTGGATAAAGAATTCTTGGCTGCATATTTTTCTGATTCAGCACATTGAATGTATCCTGCCACTCCTTTCTGGCCTGCCAAGTTTCTGTGGATAGGTCTGCTGCAAACCTGATCTGTCTTCCCTTTTAGGTTAGGGACTTTTTTTCCCTTGCTGCTTTCATGATTCTCTCCTTGCCTGAGTATTTTGTGAATTTGACTATGATATGCCTTGTTGATGGTCGGTTTTTGTTGAATCTAATGGGGGTCCTCTGTGCTTCCTGGATTTGATATCTGTGTCTTTCCCCAGGTTAGGAAAGCTTTCCACGATGATTTGCTCACATAACACTTCTACCCCTATTTCTCTCTCTTCGTCTTCTGGGACCCCTATGATTCTGATGTTCCTTTTTAATGAGTCACTGATTTCTCTAATTCTTTTTTTTTTTTTAATTTTTTTTTTCAACGTTTTTTATTTATTTTTGGGACAGAGAGAGACAGAGCATGAACGGGGGAGGGGCAGAGAGAGAGGGAGACACAGAATCGGAAACAGGCTCCAGGCTCCGAGCCGTCAGCCCAGAGCCTGACGCGGGGCTCGAACTCACGGACCGCGAGATCGTGACCTGGCTGAAGTCGGACGCTCAACCGACTGCGCCACCCAGGCGCCCCTCTAATTCTTAAATCATGCTCTTTTGCCTTAATCTCCCTCTTTTTTTCTGCTTCATTAATCTCTTTAAGTTTCTCCTCTATATTGCTGATTCTCTGTTCTGCTGCACCCATCCTTGCTGCCATAGCATCCATCCATGATTGCAGCTCAGTTATAGCATTTTTAATTTCATTCTGACTATTTTTTACTTCTTTTATCTCTTCGGAAAGGGATTCTAATCTATTTTCAACTCCAGCTAATATTCTTATTATCGTGATTCTAAATTCTGGTTCAGACGTCTTGCTTGTATCTGTGTTGGTTAAATCCCTGGCTGTCGTTTCTTCATGCTCTTTCTTTTGGGATGAATTCCTGCTGAATTCTGTGGTTCAGGTTGTGCAGATTGTTGTGTTAATCCTGCAATCAGTTTTCTAGGTGTGCAGGATGGTTTAGTGTTGGTCTGGCTATATTTCATGGACACAAGACACACAAAAAACTTCCATGCTGTGCCGTCATCTTGGCTCCTCCTCCTCGATTTTTAATAAGATAACATCTAGCTTTACAGCATCTAGGCCCTAATTATTAAGACAGGCAATGTTACTTTCCCTTTGAGTGTCAGATGACCCTTTCTGCAAGTATATAAAAAAGATACACATTAGTCTTTTTTCCATTATTTTCAAAGTTTGTATCATTTTTCTTAATGAATCTGAGAGAAAGATGCGGGAAAGCCCAGAATTTTCTAGCAAGAGTACCGTGTTCCTATTTTTATTAGTCTGGCTTTGTTAGCATTTTCATTTTTATGATAGAGACTCAAGATAAAGATAACAGAAACAGGAAAACTTTGTTGAGAATTCCCTTGCTTCACAGTAGGTGCTTTACATGTAGATATCAATACTTAAAGTCAACCTATGCAAAATTAAGCAAGAACTTGAACCCAGCCACCCTCACAGCCAGGTGCTCTCTGAGGATCTCCTGCCAGACACAGTGGACAGTGCTTATGTTACCAGAGTCTGGAAGTCTTGCCTCCTGCAGGTCCCTTCCTTCCCCAGGGCTTCTCCCATCCACTCACACCTCCTTCCAGCACCCAGTCAGCCTACTTCCTCTGACTTACCTGACTTATCCTCACTGCATACTCTGGCCTTATTTTGCTGTTTCCCTCTGATGTTATGGTTGCATTATACTGCAGTGTAACCAGTATAAATCAATACTTATTGACTTGGTCATGTTTTGGAAACTTTCTTTGTACAAGCCCATTCATCTTTTTTTTTTTTCATCTCAATTCACACAGGACCCTGACTTGATTGTCACAGATAATATTCATGAGACTTAATTTCTTGTAAATTGCTAGCCCTTTTCAGTCTATGTGAGGCAGAGCATGCTGGTCCCTTCCAACTAAAGATCAGATATGAACCTCTTTTCAAGGGACTTAAAATAAATAGAATGAAGAGAAATGGAAAAGCCAGAGAGACACATTGACCCATCTTTGTTTTTTTTAAGCCTGTGCTAAAGAACATGCATTCAAGTCGCTGACAGGGAGAATGTTAAGCCCAGGATGTGCTGGAGAATGTTTAAGCCCAGGATGTGCTCATAGAACTGCAAGTAATCGACAGCCACTGGGGTGAGTAGCTTTTCGCATTCACCAGGAATGTTTGTGCTGTCTTTTACAACTGCCCAAGTCTTAGTATCACGACTTAAATCTCAGTTCCTTAAAAAAAGCTCCTGTGGTTTTTCATCCCACAAACTCTTATAGTGCCCATTGCATGGATCAGCCCGCTGGTACTGTGCAAGTGTGATGTGTTGTCCAGATTTCCTATGTTGTAAGCATGAATCGTAGCTCCTGGTTGCACCTTAGACTTCTTTTTATACAGAAGCCATCGTAGCTGTATGTGAGCTCAATACAAACCACTTGAGGCTAGGGCTGGGAAAAGAAGGATGAGGTTTGGAAAAACGAATTGAAAATAATAAAGGGAAGGCAGAGAGATAGCATGTGTGGAGGAGGTTAGGAGCAATGTGGAGCTTTGAGGAGGAGATCACCTTTGAAGGAGAGAGCCAGCTGCAGTGGAGCGGATGGACGTGTAGCTTGAAAGGGATCACATGAGCTTTGGGAGAAATGTTAGGCTTAACTTGATCATACACTATCTGGGTCTGTGTTAATGAGCCCTTACTGGCGTTTAATGAAGAAGCAAAGAAATGAGTGAGTGAATAAATGAATGAGTAAAATGTTTTTTTTAATCTAGCCTTCCCCCAAGCTCACTAGATTTCCACCCTGAGATATAACATTGTGTCTATCATCTCTTTTTCTCCTCTCTCCCAACCCCTTCTCTGTCGGCTTTAATTCATTTCAGTCTTGCTTTAGACGTTATAGTGTCTTTCCAAAATATCACGAAAGTCTTCATGACTTGCTTGTAAATGTCATAATAAACAAATTTCACCATATAAAATTGCATAAGTGTATGGTTTTAACTAACAGATTGATTGCTTATCTTTTGGTCTAATATATAATGTGTGTACAGAGTCCTTAGAAAATACGCTCTGGGTCTCTCAAGCTGTAACACTGGCTGCCCAGAGTTCAGGCTGACCTAAAATGGCTATCTGATTAATTGCATTGCCTTGAAGAAAAGACGGGGTAAAACATTGGTTCGTTCCCTTTATCCCAAAGATTAGTTTAAAATTTAAAAATTAGATGAAATTAACTAAGTAAGAAAATATTCTTAATATTATGAGGAAAAGACTTTTTAAAAAAATCTGTAGTTTTTTTAAATACAAGAATGTGATCATCAATTTTTTAATTTTTTTTCCAGTTTTACTTTAGAACTCACATGTCTAACTTCTAGGACAAGACCTATACTTTCAGGAAAGATCCCCAAATCTTTTTAAACGGGAGTTAAACCACATAAAAATGTGTAAGTGTGAAAATGCCCATGTGATTGTCTGAAAGTACAGTTCAAAATTTGTGATTCATGGCGTGGTGATTTTTTAAAATGGCACAGATGAAGCACATTATTCAGTCAATTAAGGATGTAAAGAGGCCTGCTCCAGATCCTTTGAGCTCCTGTCTATAAAGTTTATGTTTTAATTGGTCAAAGTCAGCCTTGTGCACACTTCCAGGCAGCCTAGCTGGTGAATGGTCTTTGGGGAAACGTATCCCTAGACACCTGGAACAATGCAGACAATGTAGGATGCCCTCAATAAAAATCATTGGAAAACTGTGTAAATGTGATTCAAATACGGAAAAGTAGTAGAAATAAGATTTCCAGACACTGTATGCGAAGTTGGGCAGCCAATCCCACGCCCTTGCTATGCTGGTGCCCTCTGTGTGTATGCATGCGTACTCTGCCATGAATAGTTAGCAAACATTTCACATGTGCAAACCATTTCCTACTTCTCCAACTTTCACCCCCAGCCCCTGTTGCAGGATCCTGTTTTCAGGGCTCCTCCCATTTCCAGCCATGCCCAGCATGCCGGGACAAGAATTGGCACCCCCTGCATACCAATTTCGGATCTGCCCCCCGGCCAAGCCATTAGCCACCCACCCCTGACTCTCTCCATGGTCCTGTGATGGAAGCTGAAAGGAGCAAAGAGTCCAGGAAAATTTTTAGAAAGGAGGGTTGTGGTAAAGTGAGGGTGTGGTCTAAATTGAGAGGAAGTAAACAGGGCAGGATAAAGTGGTCTCTGGAGGACAAAGTCACCTGGGCCATTAAAATATAGCAAAATGTAAGTCTTTCTTTTTTTCAGCAATTCACAAAACATGTTTTGGGAGCAACTGTTCTTTCAGAGGTGAGAAGGGCAACTCACACTAGAAGAATCTTTGGTAGTAGGATGAGGTTGCATGTCTTTTTAAACAAATCAGGCTAACATGTGTTAGGAATGTAATCTTGCAGCTAGAAAACAATAGTCACAACAATGCCCTCCCACCCCCCCAACCCTCCCCAAAAAAACCCCAGCAGCCTTGATAGATTTCCATCCAGCCATCCTTTTAGCCCCCTTGCGTGATAGAGTACGGACTGCTTGGGAGAGAAAACTCGGGGAGTGGGTAAGGTTCTTCCCTTATTGCTGAGAACAGCATCGCATGGGAGGAGGCAGGACGTGAAGGCGCTTGCTTTATTTTCAAGCTCTGCACTGCTCATCTGGTCCAGCTTTTTGGCAAAGAGAAGGACACCAGCCGGGACCTTGCAGTCCCTCCACTCAGCACAAAGCTTCCTTAGATTAGTGCCCAAACTAATTTTTATGACATGTCATTCCAGTAAGGGCACTGCTGCATTTCACAGATGGGCTTCCCCTAGATAGCGACTGTTGATTGGCCGAGTTGGGATCTGGCTGGATTAGGGAAATTTAAACTGACAGCTGGTCTTTTTTGCATGGAGCATAAAGCCCTTGTTGTTGGAGGAAGCAATGGGGGCCAGTCAGACCCCCGGCCAAATAGGAGGGCTGCTCTTGGCCATGACCAACACTTCCCAAGATAAGATGACTTTTTAAAAACAAGAATTGTGCAAATACAGTTACACTGTACAGCCCAAGTGATCTCAGGCCCTACCTAAAAGATCAGAGCAGACAAGAAAACAGCCCAGTGGAACATGATGTGGGAATGCAGAAACAATTTAAAGAAGCCCGCTTCTGTGTGGAAATCCCAGAAGTCCTAATTACAGGGAACCTGAATTCCCTGGAACAAGCAATAGTATCTAAGTCTCTGCTGGAAGTTTAGTTTACATGATCAGTAGGTACAGAGCAGGGATTTAAAAGGTTTATTTGCCTGAGGAAAGAGCTGCAAGTATTTAGAAATAAAACTACTAATGAAAGCATGTATGTAAACATGTGCCAGGGATTGTGCTAAGTGCTTAATGTACATTAACTCATCCGATCCTCACAGCTACCCATGAGATGGATACCATTATTATCCTTGATTTACAGAGGAGGAAACTGAAGCTTGCAGAAATTAGGAAGCCTCTGGGCTAGTCTGAGAGCCTCGCCCACATTAATAACAGTGTTTTCTAAACTATAGGTCACAATCCATTAAAGATTATAAAATCCATCTAGTGAGTAGCTACTAGGCTTTAAAAAACAGAATAGAAAAATATAAAAGTACACTACATATATTAGGAATAAGAATTGTTTCTTTATCCTTTCAATTCATTTCTGTATACTATATGTGTTGTTGATTGCAACATAAAATGTAGGCTCTTTTTGAACTTTGTATAAATGAAATGATGTCATATATGTTCTTTTGTGTCTTTGGTTTCTGGCTTCTTTTACTCAGACTATTTTTGAGAACTAATATAATGTAGTATAATATAATACAACACAATATAATAAATACAATATGGCTATAGTTTGCTCATTCTCAGCATCAAATTATGTACAACATACATACTGTGTATTGCATGATCACACATAGTTTAAGCCAGTTTCTTATGGATGATATTTGGGTCATGTCCATGTTTTTTTGTTTGTTTGTTTGTTTGTTTTTAACTAATACAGAGAGTACTGCTATGAGCTTTCTACTGTGTGTCTTTTGGTAAACATATATACACACATCCCTGTTGGCTAGGGGATATAGCTAAGAATGTAATTACTGGATCACTGGGTATGTGGAAGTTCACCATTAGTAGACACCACCGAATAGTTTCTTCAAAATATTAGTACCAATTTAAATAACGTTTCTTACAGTCAATTATGGTCAAAGAAGTTTGAAAAATACTGAGTTGTGATTTCTGTGGGGAATGCTTTTTGAGATACCAATACAGAAATGATTGTGTATTCATCTACCCCTGACTCTCTTTTCCTTCCTGCTTGCACCCTCCATCTATAACTCTGAGCAGGGCTGAGAAGGAAGAGGGCTGGGGGAGAGACTGCAGAGTCTAAAACAGCTTTAGGGCAGAACAGAAGGAATGTGCACCTGTTGGGTGAAATAGCTGGCTTCCCAGTAGCAGGTTCTGTTCTCTATGTCTGGAAGGAACCTTCCTGACACTTCTGTGACCCTCCACCGCTATTCAACTCTTGGCCTCCCTAGGATACTAGGGAGACAAGCCTGGTCCCCTGGCCACTACCTAGCTTCCTGTCCTTGGAAACCTGCCTGGTCTATCAGAGCATTCACTTTTCTGCAGCCCTGTCCTTCCAGAGGTAAGATGTGCGGTCATAGAGACAGCCACCTGAAGGCAGACCAATGAGTGAGTTTTTCATGATCAAAAAGGTAATGAAATAAAAGAGGGACTAAGCCTGCAGCTCCAGAGAGGACTGTCTTCAGAGAGAGGGGAGAAACAGAGGAAAAATAGAATGCAAACCATCCAGGGAGCAAAGGACTGGAGACTGCCTCTCTGCCTTTTTTATGCTGCCAATGATAAGCACATAGAACATCATTCTCTGTCCAGAACAGTCTCCTGCTGGCACAGGGCCACCCAAGACACATGTTCTGAAAGTCTTGCTCTCACTTCCATCCTGACAGAAACACCCAGGGTGGGCCCCCCTAACCTCGCTGAGTGCACACAACCAAGAACTGCCTGTAGGGGAGTGCTCTCCTGTTTGCCCTGTCCTCCCAGCCCGGTCTCCACAGGGAACCCACAGAGAGCTTGAGAAGGAAATGCAGGGCCATGGCGTGTGGGTGTGGAGCTTGTGGCCTGAGAGATGAGGGGGGATGCCTCTGTCAACCAGAGGGGCTCTGTCATCCCAGAGCCAGGCCTTATTCTAATATCCACAGATCCTCCAAATGAAGTGGAAGGGGTCTGATTCTTGCAGTTCTCCCAGAAACCACACCAATCCCCTTCTCCGCTACATTTCTGCATTTAGAAGCTGCTTCCACACCACGAGAAGAGTGATAGATACTGCAGGGTAAGACACATCACTTCTAGTAACATGAGGATATTTAGAAAGTTGACTCAAGATCAGTAGACCCTAGCCATGTGTGGCATTAAGCACTTGAAACATGGCTAGTCCAAACTGAGATGTAAAATACACAGAGGATTTCAAGGAATTAGTTAAAAAATATAAAACATCTCATTAATAATTTTTATTCTGTTACATGTTGAAATGGTACTATTTGGGATACATTGAACTAAAGAAAATATATTATTAAAATTAATTTCATCTATGTTTGTTTACTTTTTTAAAAAAATGTGCCTTTGGATCATTTAAAATTACATATGTGCCTCACATATACCTTTTGAATAACACTGCTCTAAAATCAGACCACTTGGTCTGTTGCTAATTGCTTGTCTTTGGGAAACAGTCTCACTTCTTTGTGTCTCAGTTCCCTTTTCCAGAAAATAGGAATATTCATGCACCTCCCTGATATTGTTGTTAGGAATAAATGTGTTCATATACATAAAGTGTTGAAAGCAGTGCCTAGCATGAAATAAGTATTCCCTAAATGTTAGATATATTAGTCTTAACATCACCCCAGGTTCTCTGTGAGAGCAAAACTTGACAGCTTCATTAGGTCTTCTACCCTTGTCTCTAGGGGAACCCCAGTGTAGCCACTTCAGTCAACACAGATGGAATCAATCATTTGCACTCCTGAGATGCCTACAAGATTAATGATTATATGTCTGGGAATGCTTGTCTTTTCATATAGATGCCATATATAGATAGGATTCATGCTGTACTTTATGGTAAACTACTTCCTGATCCTTTGATGAAACCAGATTGTGTCCTGCTCTCCCCAACCCAGAGGATGCTGGGAAGAATTTTCCGTACAGTGCCAATTGGGCCACAGATGAATAGCTGTTGTGGAAATATGCCCTTATTTCTGGTTTAAATGATTACTCCCAATGTTTTTAATTTATCAGAATACTAAGGTCTTAAAAAAAAGTCATGAATAATTTTGGAAATAGATATACACATTAAGAAAGAAATTGGAGGGGCGCCTGGGTGGCACAGTCGGTTACGCGTCCGACTTCAGCCAGGTCACGATCTCGCGGTCCGTGAGTTCGAGCCCCGCGTCAGGCTCTGGGCTGATGGCTCGGAGCCTGGAGCCTGTTTCCGATTCTGTGTCTCCCTCTCTCTCTGCCCCTCCCCCGTTCATGCTCTGTCTCTCTCTGTCCCAAAAATAAATAAAAAACGTTGAAAAAAAAAATTAAAAAAAAAGAAAGAAATTGGAATCCATCTGGAATTTAGGAATATTTAATCTAAATCTTGAGCTTACATATAATAGTTCGTTATGGATTTTTTTTTCCCCCTGAACTGAATATAAGACCCTTGCTTTGGGCTACAATGGTGCCTGTTGTTCTCAACTCATTGAAAAACAAGTTCTGATCTTTTCCTTTTAAAGTATTCTGTTTCCAAATGCTTGTCTTGTTTAAAAAAAAAAAAAGAAAGAAAGAAAGAAAAAAAAAGCATATCCTGGTGCCATGAATTAGAGGCTACATTTTTTTTTTCCAGTTAATGGCACATTATTTACTTTCTAGATGTGTAAACGAGTAATGAGTCCCTTGAGGGAAAGATAGTATTGAAGAGCAAATAAATTCCATGGATGAGATCCACAGAATTTTAAAAAATGATTATAAACTCATGCTTTCAGCTAATAATAGTCAGGGTTTTGTTGAAGGGTAAGAACACTGAATTGAATTACACAACTGAAGAAAGAGAAATACATTTCCATAATTCACTTTGAATTATAGAGGTTTGATTTCTATGCTCTGTTGTTCTGGTTTTAAAAAAATCTAAATTATAAGGAGAATGATTTTGTAGAGAAGGCAAAGTTCTTTTTTAAGAGATTCATAAAGCCAGGGTTTTGTTTTTCCCTCCCACTCTGGGCATCACAAATTGCTTCTGTGATCCCGTAAAATATCTCCAGAGACTTATTAGCAACAGGCATGGCTAATTAACACAGCCCGGGAATGTGGCGCCTTCCCTGGATTCCTAAACCCTTTAATCCGGAGCAGGACCCACACTTCTTTGCATGTCCCCAAGGCCATTAAATACTTATCAGAGATCCAGTTACTTTAGATCCAGGTGAAAAGGCAAAACCAGACAAGGAATACTGAATTGGACACTATTCTTAAAACTTTAAATTTTAGACTGTCTATGACCACTCAGAAAATGGTGTCATTTACACAGAATTCTGAAGGAGACATAAAAAGAAAGACCTGAGGGAAATGAAGACAGACTTGGGGACTGACTTAATTGAGGCACAGGGATGATGAAACGACCTGTTGAAGTCCTATCCAATTCTATACCATGAGTGGTGTAGTGCTATTATCTTTACTGATCCTTTGGTGTCACATAAATTTAACTTCATTGTGCTAGACTCAGACGTTTTGTCTCTATAAAGAAATGTAATAATGATATGTGACATACAATATTAAACTGAAAATAGAAACTACAGAAGCAGTATTCTTGCTTGGATGGTTTTGAAAATCAGAATGTTGTTATTTCAGTAAAGCGTTTAAAGAAATAATTTGTGATATCTCCATTGCCAAAATAGAGAACTGTACCATTGCTGAATTTTGTAGCTGATGGAACAAGCAACTCCCAGGGACCAACATTATTTTTAGGTGATTGCTAGGGTGAAGTCCCTTATTCTGTACTTGATCATTTATGTCTTATCCAATATAGAGGGCAAATTTATCAAACTTAAGCTGGCACAAAGCTGAGAGGCAGAATAACTATGCCAGATAACAAAATCAAGGTTTGTTTTTTTGAGGGGAAGGGAATTACAAAACTACATTTAGAAAACGTTTAGAAAGCCACCTTCACAAATACCTATTGAGGATAATCTGCTTGGCACTACTGATATGAAAAGGACCTGAGGGCTGTTGTGTTTTGGTTGAGGACAAGTATCCAAGCAAAACACAATGCAGCTGAATTAATGTAAGAATAAAACTCTAGTGAGGTGGCAAGACTCCCACATACTTTGTACTTATTTTCACCACATCTAGAGTGTGGTTTTCCCTTTTTGGCACCAAATTATATGAGACACAAGCTGAGGTATGATCAAGAAGAAGTGACCAGAATGATATTATATAAGGAACAGAAAGAAGCAGGAAAGAAAGTCCTTTTGCATTGGCATGAGAAGTGTCTTCAAATATCCCAAAAAGCATCAAACTATTGAGACAATACTAGGACCTCAAGTGGAGCGCATCCTTTGCATTTCCTTTACTAGCCATGCTTGTCCACCCGGGGATTGTAAACTTCTGAATGGCAGAGGCCTCTTTTTTGACACCCATGAACCTCTTATCTGTTCTCACTGGGCTGCTTTAAAGCCTTCAGAGGCTTTTATCATAGTAAACGTCTTGATACTTATACATCTCACAGTGACTATAATTTTTTTTTTTAATTTGAAAGTTGTTAAGATAAATAAAATAAAGGTTCTTATGAAATTATTTGGCCCTGAAAAACTAGTTTTGCTTACACGTAGAATATTTGGGGCACCTGGGTGGCTTAGTCAGTTGAACCTCTGACTTCAGCTCAGGTCAGTCTGTGAGTTTGAGCCTTCTGTCTCCCTCTCTTTGTGCCCCTCCTCCACTTGCTCGTGCTCTCTCTCTCTTTCTCTCTTTCCTCTCTCTTTAAAAAATAAACATAAAAAAAAAAAACCAAAGAGAATATTTGGGAATATTTGAAAAGTGAGAAAAATCTACCCATAAACTGCTTTGAATGGAATGGTATTTTTAAATGTCTGCAGTTTTAGGTTGATATCATGTTGCTGGTTGACATTTAATTAATTGTGTATTCATTTTGGAATATATATGTATATAAATAATTGCTATATATATTATAATATAAATATACTAAGCCTAGTATTTTTGTAATCCTTTTCAAAAGTCAGAGGTCCCAGGGCACAGTAAGCCAGTGACAAGTGGATAAAAGATCACTGCCTGCCACAGTGTCTGTTACATTGTAAGCACTCAGTAAGTATTTGCCAAATCACTTAAAATACACTGGTTTATCAAATAGAAAACAAAATTTCTGGTTCATTTCTCTGCTAAGAGCTTTAGAGAGGGCATTAAAAGGAGAGTGGGAATGGGAGGCAGGGCAGCAGCTGTCCTCAAATTTCTGGTGGATCTGCTCCCCAAGAAAAGATACATCCTAATTTGGTTGTTAATTGCAGGTGGGATTGTCCCCAGTACTGCACCAGGGCCATTTCATGTTAATAGCAGGAAGTGTAGTGCGATCAAACTCTTATTTAGTTCAGGAGTTGAGTCACTGCTCTTCTAAAAAGGGAGGATTCTAAGTATACTGAAAGGGGGAGCTGGTCACTGGATATTGGGAAGGGTGTCTTTTTGCAGGTCTTTTTGAAAAAAGGCAACAGATTAAGCAGGGGATCAAAATATAAGTGAAAGACTTGCCTACCAAGTTAAAAAGCAAAAAAGAACTGAACTAAAATAAAAATAGCTCCAACCCAGAGATCAAGAGGACTATTTTGTCCAAGGAAAGAATAGAAGTAGTCCGCTTACACTCTGCCAAGCCACTAGCTTCAAGTGCATCTTTGTGCGGATAGTCGAGGGTCTGAAAGGCTTTATTATTAAGAAGTTAATGCTTGACAGCGGCCGACTCCACCACAGCAAAATTACCCGCCTTCGAAAGACGGCCTCCTATGAGTCTTGGGTTAATTACTCAAACCTCCAAATTATCCTTCAGGGAACAAAATGAAGCATGAAAAATCAAAAGCAGATCTGTAGCTGAGATTATGAAAAGGGAGTGGGTTCCTTTCCATTTTAAAAAATGTTTATTTCTATTGTAGGAACCACAAGAGGGGAAAGGGAAAAAAAAAAAACAAAAACAAAAAAACCTGCCCGTGGACCAAGCAGGCAATAAATGGCTGGCAGCTGTACAGCCCAAGGGGAAAACAAAATCTGCTCATATAAATATTCACAAGGCAGTTTTCTTTAAATTTCCAAAACAAGTCACCCCAAATCAAATTGCTTGAGAACAGAGGTGCTGAGATGGAGACACCCCAAGTCTTGTGGCTAAAGAATATTTTCACTAGGCACCATTTTGTAAAATAGCTGATATGCTAAATCAAGCCACCTACAATCTACTGAAGATAAAATAACTACTTAAAATTATTTCCCCCTCATATCTGTTAACTCACCCTACTTCCCATATCAGGAAGTAAATTCATTTTTGAAATAATTTGTTTTTGTTGAGACTCACCACCACTAAAACCTTTCATTTGTTTCTCTGCTTTTTTTTTCCCCATCAGAAATGGCTGTCATATACTCCCAAAACCATCTAAGAGAATCATTTCTCAAACAGAGGTATATCCCTACAGATGTTGTTGAAAGGGGTGGCTGAGAGAATCTGGGTGATGTACTGAGGAAGTATATAAGATTTGCCAGATGCTAAAACCAATATTGACCTATAATTTTCTCTAAACAAATTAGGGCCAACAGCTAATTAACTCACTGTATTTTTTTCTTTCTTTCTTAAGATTGTGGTAAAATATACATAACATAAAATTTATCTTCTTAACCATTTTGAAATGTACAGTTCAGTGGCGTTAAGTACATTTGCATTGTTGCCCACCTGTCACCCCCAACCATGTCCAGAACTTTTTTCATCTTCCCACACTAAATCTCCATCCCCACTAAATAATAACTCCCCATTTTCTTTGCCCTTGAGTCCTTGGCAACTATCATTCTACTTCCTGTCTCTATGAATTTGGCTGCTCTATCATAGTCCTTTTTGAATGATGCTCTAATTCTTTTTTTTTAATATGAAATTTATTGTCAAATTGGTTTCCATACAACACCCAGTGCTCATCCCAAAAGGTGCCTCCTCAATACCCATCACCCACCCTCCCTCCCACCCCTCATCAGCCCTCAGTTTCTTCTCAGTTTTTAACAGTCTCTTATGCTTTGGCTCTCTCCCACTCTAACCTCTTTTTTTTTTCCTTCCCCTCCCCCATGGGTTCCTGTTAAGTTTCTCTAATTCTTAAATCAAGGTGAACCTAGAACTCTCTTTAGTCTTTTCCCATTATCTTGTATGGGCATATCCATCGCCTCAGCTCCAGTTTTTAGGTGCAGTTCATTGACACATTTGAAATATTCCTTGCACCTCCCCCCCCCCCACCCCCGCCATTGCCTTCTAAATTCTTATATTGGCCCAACTAAGAAGGACTTATCTGTCTGCAAGGCTGCGCTGCCTCTAAATGACCCACATAGGAAGTGTGCTGTATGCCAATACAGAAATGGAGCTGTTTTCTCTCAAGTTTGTGGAGCAGCTATTAAACAGTTGTTCTGTCCTGGAAGCCCTGGTTATGTCAAGGTGCAATTTGATATGTGTGGATTAGAAATCCCAGTAGCCTTTTCTTACAGCCTAGGTTTCAGAAGATTCCTCTTGGACCGTGCAAAGCTGAGAACTAATAAGAGTGGCTCTACCATGTTCTTTGTCTTGGAAATGGGCTATTGGATGGAGTGCTCTTTGCTAATGGACAGGCAGAGAGCATTTGGAATAGCAGCAGGGATGGAATAAATTTCACTTTTACTCACATTTTGCCATTGATTACTGAAGGTCATCCTGTTCTATGCTAAACTCTGACTTGATGAGACAGGATGCCATAGTCCCTATCATAGTCAAGATACAGTAGATGCAAACCAAGAGGTGAAAAGTGAAATATGGTCACAATTCTCCTATTCTTTATGGGCTTTCATTACTTTTCACAGAATCTGTTTGAATACCCCTCTAAAGACCCTGTGCTTAATCTCTCCTATCCCTACATTTCTTTTCTTCATTTGTTCTTGATTGACATGAGAAGCCATAACCAGACTTAGTGTGGGGAGGTAAATTGCTTGGAGAGAAACTAAACAGAGAAGGGAGATGGAAAGGAAACAGAACAGTGCATGTTTCTTTTTCTTTTATAAATTTTATAAATAATATTCCAGCCATAGGGGAAGAAGAGGAATCTTAGATAAGTAAAATGAGCCATTATGGAGACAAACCTTATAGACTAAGAAATAAGATTCATTTAGTTATGTAGAGCCTTGGATTAACCATCATGCATCCATGCTTAATCCCGATTTTGCTTTGAAAGCAATAGCCTAGAGTCTGCAAACCTGGTTTCTAGACTAGGGTTGGCCACTAACTCTCTTTATGACCTTGGTCAAGTCAAACATCCTCTTTGAGCCTCAGCTTTCTTATATATGTAATAGAAAAAAATAACATCTGCCTCTCTCTCTGCCTTGAGTTAGTATTATGCTACTTTGCATATAAAAATTTACAACAGTATACTTCCACTTATTCCTTCCCATTTTTTGTTATTCTTGTCATATATTTAACTTCTACATATTTTATAAACCCCACAATGCATTTTTAAAAAGTTTTTCTTTCTAAGACAGTTGTTTTTCAAGTAAATTAAGAAAAGAGAAAAAACATCATTTATATTTACTCATGTAATCATCATTTCTGGCATTTCCCATTCCTTCCTGTAAATCTGAATTTTCATCTGGTATCATTTCCCTTTGACCTAAAGACCTTCCTTTAGTATTTTTTATAGTGCAGATATGCTATGGCAAATTATCTCAGATTTCATTTATCCAAAAATACCTTCAATTTCACTGTTATGTTTAAATCATATATTCATGGATATAAAAGGCTGGGTTGACAGGTTTTGTTTTATTTTTTCTTTTTAGCACTCTAAAGATATTATTTTATTGTATTCTGAGTTGCATTGTTTGTAATGAGAAGTTAACTGTCATTTACATTTACATCCATGGGGCTAGAGGGAGGAAATGCTTTCTACATTTTCTCTCTCCATGGTTTTCAGAAATTTGACTATAATATGCCTAGGTGTGTTTTTCTATGCATCATCCCATTAGAGATTTGTTGAGTTTCTCAGACTCCATTCTTCCATCTGTGGGTTGATAATTTTTAAAAATTTAAAAATTTTCAGCCATTATTTCTTCCAAAATTTTTTCTGCTCAATTCTTGCAGGGACTCTAATTGCTTGTAGATCTCTTGGTATTATCCCAAAGATAATTGGCATTCTTTTTTTTTTTCCTTAATTTTTTCCTCTTTCATTTTTATTTTGAGTAATTTCTTTTTTTAAAGTTTTTAAGTTTACTGATCCTTTCTTGAGCAGTTTTCCGTGTAGTGTTAATTTCACCTGGTGATTTTTAACACTCAGAGATTGCAGAATTTTTGGCTCTAGAATTCCACTTGGTTCTTTTTTAGAGTTTTTATTTTTATCCAGTTTTTTCTACTCAATATAATCACATTTTCAGTTAATTATTTAATATATTTATAATAGTTGTTTTAAAGTCCTTGTCTGCTTATTCCAGTAACTGTCATCTGCAAATCTGTTTCTAATGACTGTTTTTCCTACATTTAGTTTTTGTTGTTGTTTCGTTTTGTTTTGTTTTTGCTCTCTTGTATGTAATACAATTTTAATTTTTGTGTTTTTTTTTGTTTTTTTTTTTAAATTTTTTTTTAAATTTTTTTTTTTTTTTTTTTTTTATTTTTGGACAGAGAGAGACAGAGCATGAACGGGGGAGGGGCAGAGAGAGAGGGAGACACAGAATCGGAAACAGGCTCCAGGCTCCGAGCCATCAGCCCAGAGCCTGACGCGGGGCTCGAACTCACGGACCGCGAGATCGTGACCTGGCTGAAGTCGGACGCTTAACCGACTGCGCCACCCAGGCGCCCCTACAATTTTAATTTTTGGACATTGTATATAAATGTACTTATGTTCGCTCACTGCTTTAACTGTATCAAATTCACCTGTGTTTAACCCCACCACCCTCATCCCAAATCGCTACTTGATCATATCAGTAGTTGAACTGGGTGAGGATTGGCTGAAGTTTAAGATATGTTTAGCTTGCTTACCTTTGGATTAAACTCTGTCAGGGCTCAAGAATGTGCAGAGTTGTACAGTTTCTCTCTGCTTATCAGTCACTCCCCCAATGCTATTTTTCTCAGCAAACTTCATGGTGGATTATTATGGTATAAGAAGAAGAATTGTTGGTCCATGTGTTCTGTCCCTGTGTGGGGTTCTTCTAGACTACAGTCCTAGCCAGAACACATTGTTTTACAAAGCTGGCCAGTTTCCCTCCATCCTGAAAAGTCTCTCCATCCCAGTTTCTGTCTGTACTTAAACCATGTTCCCCTACATGTAGAAGCTGTCACAGCTCTCTACTCACCTATAAAAAGCATATTTCTCTTGGAGTTAAGTTCATCAAGTCTTCATTATATTCACCCCTCTTCCTCTGCCTTGTAGAAAAATATAATTTTTATTTTGTCTGGGACTTTTTCGTTGTTAGCTAAAGGAGGGACAGTCTTTGGCATCCTTCTATATTGTAACCAGTAGCAGAAGTCTCAAAGAAGTAGATTGTTATTAAAACAGATTTCTCTGGACTGATGTATCACTATGTAACCCAAGTGTCTGAGAGACACTCATTTGGGAAGACCATCTTCTTTCAGCAGGAAGCTATTATGTCTGTGTACAGATCAGAGTATTACTGCCAGTTTTCTACTGTCTTGTTTGCATCTCTGGCCAAAGTTACTCCTTATATCTTTCCATATTTTTCCATCATCTAGCCATTTTCTGATTTTAAAAGCAATATGATTTATGTTTAAATACATAGGTTTTTCTTAACTATAAAAAACCATTGGGAAATATATGGAGCTGTGTTCTCCTATCAGAAACATGTTTATTGCTATAGTGGAAAAACACATTCCATGCCTGCTTCTCAGAGATACTGTACTTTGATCCAGGAGCCATGTTTAGGATATCTTACAAAAACTTTCTAGGCCTCAGTCTCCTAGTTTCTTATAAGAGGGTTTGTACTAAATGATCTTTAAATGTCTTCCAGTCCTAAATTTCAGATATAGGTAGCTCTAGATCCTCTTAAAGGAAGATGATACCCACCTTGACTAGGTATGCATGCCATTGCTCTTTAAGTTGCCAGTTCTGATTCAGCTGGAGTTATGGCTAGAATTGGCCTGATGTGCTTAGTTAGACTGGTGAGTTGTCCCATCCTTCTGTTACCTCTTTCCTCCCTCTAGCCCCGTGGATGTAAAATATAGCCTCTAGGTTCTGCCTGTAAAAAGCCTTGCCAGACCAGGGTCTAATCAGGAGGCATCCATTATTCTCTTCTAATTTGAACCTCCTTATACCAGAAAACATCAACCTTAATATTTTAGCATCCCTTAAAGACTTAATAGCATCATTTTTGTACAAATAAGCAGAATAATTTTTTTTAACATTTGGTAGTAACAGTATAGTATCCCTGAGAAGTGGTGCAAAAACTTAGGTGAATTCCTGGGTGGTAGATTCATAAGGGGTTCTTTAGGGAAGTCAGGAAATAAGAGTTCCACTCTTAATATTTCAAGGAACTTGTCACCTTGGCAACTGCTATGCTTTCCCACAGACTTCTCTTTCTCCCATGAATCCTCAGTTTTTCTGGGGCTTGAAACTCTTAATAATCAAATAACAAGAACTCTTCTGAGGTGGTTTTATAACCTTTAGAGTTTAACAAGCTCATATGTGCACCTTATCTCCTACACCGATGACAGCCTTGTGTGATAGGATACTAGAACTGACTATGGATCTGGTCCAAAGTGACATCAGTCATGGAATTCAACCAACTCAACAAAATCAAGGCTCTGATTTATGCTAAAGTGAGTATGAATAACTGAAACAGGCTTTCAATTAAAATTTGACTGTGACTTGATTCCTTGGAGAATGTGAGATTTTTAGAGATACTCCGAATTAAAAAAAATCTTCCAAGGTCAAATATCCTTGGAAGATGATCATCTACTCTTGAAGAAACACAGTGGACACTAGCATATTTATTAGTGACTCTTCAATAAAGATAATTATTTGCCATTTTGTTCAGCCTAATTGTTCCCCAAATTATTTGATTATAAACATGTTTTTTTCCTACTTTGGAAGCCCTGGAATCCTCTGAGGTTAAGTTAACCTGACGAACTCTGAGCAGGAAATCTGTGTGAAAGTGAAGACAAGTGTGTTCTTAAAAGGCTCCATCCCACACGTGAAGGTATTTTTCCTTCAAGCACAGGAGTAGGCTTGGAATAGCAGAATAGCTCTGTTAGATGGATATATGGCCAAGAGAGGCTGTGGTCCCTAAGCTTGCTCCCATCTCTCTCTTCTACAGTTAATCTTGGTAACATAAGCTGGGGGCTGCTTTCTTCTCAGATGTATGAATTGATAGAGCCAAAATAAACCAAATTCCAAATGCAAATGAAAAAGCTCAGGAGTCTACTGTTGCTCTGTGCTTAAAGCTAGTTTTACACTTAATCACTTCTCTAAGTACCTATTCCTACCTGGGCTTCCCCAGGGAATAGGAAGCCATTTTGTTAACTGTTTCATGCTATAATTCAGGAGATACAATTTATGAGCTGTTCCAGAGGCCAAGAACAGAATCATCCCCAGCAGAAGATGCAGTGCTTTAAGAACAATGAAATCCCTTCCCTGTGGCAAAAGGATAAAACAGACATTAAGAGTCTTAGAATCTATTAACAAAATATACTAAGTGCAAATGTACTGAGGTGATAGCTAATGTTAACATTGATATAAGTTGCCTATTGAAGTTTTAATGTTTGACTGGTTGGATTCTTTCCCATGTCACTCTCTTCACTCTCTCACAGTTAACCTTGACTCTGTTGTTGACCTAACCTGAGCCTTGCATATTTTCTGCTACATCAGGAAAAGGTTAGGAATTTATAAAGCAAACCAAACAAAACTCTGAGATTCATTACTGTAATGGTTACTTTCCTGTTGGGAATTTTGAATCTAAAACAAAATGAGGAGATCAAGCCTGTATATGGCAGGCAGCTTGTCAGTCTACAACACAGTTTATGCATAAGACACTGAAAGGAAAGATTTGCAGAAATGAGGCCAATTTGCGGTATTCAAGGCCCAATATGCTTCTAACACACACATTTCTGGACACATATTTTGAAATGCATTAAGCATATATTGACAGTGTATTAAGTCACTTAGTACAAGCAATTTAAAGAGACGGGAAATGTATCCATGAACATGGAAATATGGAACATGGAGAATATATCCATAATATTATTAACACTATTCTAAAAAGTACCAGTGGAATTGTTGAATCATTATCTTATACACCTGAAACTAATATAACACTGTATGTTAATTATACCTCAGTTTTAAAAAGTACTAATGATCTTTTTGATCTTCAAAGGAAATTATTTAATGGAAATATCAATGAGAACACATCCCAAGGATTATTGTCAAAGTATAGAACTTATTATATTAACTATCAGAAAGAATCTACTTAATCCCATGAATGCGGAATGGTTATTTTTATTTCAACAGACAGAAGTAGGTAAACTTTGCATCTTTGTAAACCTAGATTGATATTTGAATACCTGGTTTAGCTTAAGTCCTGAGCAAGCTGCTGCAAGATTTTCAGGGTGAAATTCATTGTTACATTAGAGATTTCCATCCCCTTGCTTTGGGCTAGCCATTCTTAATATGTAACATGGCCAAAATACTACTGAATGATCAAATACTGGGTCTTTTTTTTTTTTTTAATTTTTTTTTCAACATTTTTTATTTATTTTTGGGACAGAGAGAGACAGAGCATGAACGGGGGAGGGGCAGAGAGAGAGAGGGAGACACAGAATCGGAAACAGGCTCCAGGCTCCGAGCCATCAGCCCAGAGCCTGACGTGGGGCTCGAACTCACGGACCGCGAGATCGTGACCTGGCTGAAGTCGGACGCTTAACCAACTGCGCCACCCAGACACCCCAAATACTGGGTCTTAAATAAAAATAGTTGAGGTAAACAGTATATTTCTGCTAGAAAGTATTTTTTTCTTTTAGAAAATCACTTGCTTCCATCTAACTGATGTTTTTAATTCTACACTTAGACATACATTACCTTGGGTTGAGACATTAAACCCTATTGGACTGGCTGGCTCAATGGGTAGAGCTCTCAACTCGATCTCGGGATTTTGAGGTCAAGCCGCAAAGTGAGTGTAGAAATTACTTAAATAAATAAATAAACTTTAAAAAGGGGAGGCACCTGGGTGGTTCAGTCAGTTAAGTGTCTGACTCTTGATTTTGGCTCAAGTCATGATCTCACAACGTATGAGTTCGAGGCCCACATGGGGCTCTGCACAGACAGTGTGGAGCCTGCTTGGGACTGATTCTCTCTCTCTCTCTCTCTCTCTCTCTCTCTCTCTCTCTCTGTCTCTGTCTCTCCCCTGCTTGTGTTCTCTCTCTCAAAATAAATAAACTTTAAAAAAAGGACATTAAACCTTTTTAAAAAGTAAACAGAAGAGCTATTACAGTATATTAAAACAGACTAATGTATCATAATCAATTCAGTTACTGAAACTTAGGGAGAATGAATTTGCCAAATCTTTTTCTGAAATTAGACTTTGACAGGAAAGGTAGGTGTACTTCAGAACAGTAAATGCTAAGGAGCTCCCAGCAACAGGAGATGAGACCATCCTAACTCATAGTCTTTTTCCAACAGAGATGACTATAAATACTCGTTTCCTTCCATTTAAAAAGTTGACTCTAAAAAAATCTCTGGGGTTGTGTTTACATTTTTAGAACCCTTATATTCTCAAATCTTCACAAATATCAGCAGTATTCTCACCTAAGAAACTCTTTAGGTTTCCTTAGCATCACTCAGTGCCTAAGGTATTCTGTCCTGCTTGACACTTTCATTCATTGAACAAACACCTAAGGATGATAAGATACTTCTGTAGTCTTCCTGCTTGGTGTGGGAAGACTGGGAAAGACAAACTCATTAGCAGTGTGTCGCTGTCTTTATGGATTCCATATCTAGTCCTCTCTGAAATCATTATATATGACCCTTTAAATATTTTATTTGTTTTGCTTTGAAAATTCATCCTTTTAAATTAATTACATTTTCCTAGGATCCATTGAGCTTTCTTGTTGACCATTAAATCAACAAAAAGCAAATAAATGTAATTCTAAGGAGTGTATTTTGAGATTTTTTAAATTAACTTATTTATTTTTTAATTTACATCCAAGTTAGTTAGCATATAGTACAACAGTAATTTCAGGAGTAGATTCCTTAATGCCCCTTACCCATTTAGCCCATCCCCCCTCCCAGGAACCCTCTGTTTGTTCTCTCTATATAAAAGTCTTTTATGTTTTGTCCCCCTCCCTGTTTTTATATTGTTTTTGCTTCTCTTCCCTTATGTTCTTCTGTTTTGTATGTTAAATTCCTCATATGAGTTAAGTGATATCATATTTGTCTTTCTCTGACTAATTTCACTTAGCATAATCCCAGCAGATCCATCCACGTAGTTGCAAATGGCAAGATTTCATTCTTCTTGATTGCCGAGTAATACTCCATTGTACATATATACCACTTCTTCTTTATCCATTCATGCATCTATGGACATTTGGGCTCTTTCTATGCTTTGATGTTGTTGATAGCTCTGCTATAAACATTGGGGTGCATGTGCCCCTTTGAAACATCACACCTGTATCCCTGGGATAAATGCTTAGTAGTGCAATTGGTGGGTCATAGGGTAGTTCTATTTTTAATTTTTTGAGGAACATCCATACTGTTTTCCAGAGTGGCTGCACCAGTTTGCATTCCCACCAGCAGTGCAAAAGAGATTCTCTTTCTCTGCATCTTCACCAACATCTGTTGTTGCCTGAGTTGTTAATGTTAGCCATTCTGACTGGTGTGAGGTGGTATCTCATTATGGTTTTGATTTGTATTTCCCTGATGATGAGTGATGTGGAGCATTTTTTCATGTGTCTGCTAGCATCTGAATGTCTTCTTTGGAGAAGTGTCTATTCATGTCTTTTGCCCATTTCTTCACTGGATTATTTCTTTTTTGGGTATTGAGTTTGATAAGTTCTTTATAGATTTTGGATACTAACCCTTTATCTGATATGTCCTTTGCAAATATCTTCTCCCATTCTGTCAGTTGCCTTTTGTTTGTTTCCTTTGCTCTGCAGAAGCTTTTTATTTTTGTGAGGTCCTAATAGTTCATTTTTGCTTTTGTTTCCCTTGCCTCCGGAGACATGTTGAGTTAAGAAGTTGTTGTGGCCGAGGTCAAAGAGGTTTTTTCCTGCTTTCTCCTTGAGGATTTTGATGGCTTCCTGTCCTACGTTTAGGTCTTTCATCCATTTTCAGTTTATTTTTGTGCATGGTGTAAGAAAGTGATCCAGGTTCATTTTCCTGCATGTCGCTGTCCAGTTTTCCCAGCACCACTTGCTGAAGATACTGTCTTTATTCCTTTGGATATTCTTTCCTGCTTTGTCAAAGATTAGTTGGCCATACATTTGTGGGTCTGTTTCTGGGTTCTCTATTCTGTTCCATTGATCTGAGTGTCTGTTTTTGTGCCAGTACCATACTGTCTTAATGATTTCAGCTTTGTAATACATCTTGAAGTCCAGGATTACGATGCCTCCAACTTTGGTTTTCTTTTTCAAGATTGCTTTGGCTATTTGGGGTCTTTTCTGGTTCCATAAAAATTTTAGGATTTTTTTTCTAGCTCTGTGAAGATGTATTTGGAGATTTAATTGATATTTGAGATTAACTTATACAAACTGAATTTCACAATGAGTTGTCCTATGTGTATTGTCTGGGGAAAAGTTTTGGAAAGACCTTGCCCTTTGACTGGACTTAGCCTCCTCTGGGAGGAAGCCACAGCCTTGGATTCTTCATGTGTGATGCCAGCTAGCCTGGATACAGGGAACACCCAGGAGTCCTCTTGCTAAGTTTCCTGGTTTAGAACTCATTTGACAAAGGTAATTCCTGTTTTTGGAAATAATTCACAACCATGCTGTATTTTTTATTTTTGCAAATATAAAAAATAACAAAATTGAGAAGGAAGAATAAATTTGAAGCCTGTTTGATTGATGAGAAAAGTAGAGTTTAGGTAATTTCAGAATCAGATCTACTGGGCCCAGAGCTAAAACAACTTGCCACAGATATAATGGAAACCAACATCAGCAGAACTCAGAACCACACAGTTTCCCTCCCAGGTTTCTGGTTCATGTCCAAGAAAGAGGCCTTTGTCCCTGTAAGTTATAGGCTGATGAATTCCAATAAGAGCAAGACATCTTAAGGCTAAGTAAATCTAATTGGTGAATAGTGAAGTGCCTTAATCATTTTTGAAAAATAGATCTTGTGCTATTGTAATACCCCAAATAACCTGGGATCACCTAGTTAAGGGTGATTCTTAGAGATAGGTCTTAAGGTATTTTAAAAATTGTGTCATGAGTTGGAATTCCTTTATCTTTATTTGTGAAATTAGGTTATATACCTAAATATTACACCCACACATATACATATCTTATTCTTCCTTTCTTTGTGGAGACAAGGTATTTTTTTTTCAGTGTGAAAAAATCTTTATTTTAAGAAAAAAAGCTAGTTAACAAAAAACTTTAACAAGTTTCACTTAGCAAAATATACCCAGAAAGAAATCACTGTACAAAGAGAGTTTTAAGTCAAGGCCTCACTAACTCCTAGGGTATTAGTAATATGACTCAATTTTCAAAACTAACTTATTTTAAAAGCTTAAACTTAACCTAAAAGATTTTAAATGAAAATAAACTAGAACAAAAAAAAATGAGAAATGTTCCTCTTTGAATTAGGGATCTGGCACCTTGAGTTTTCAAAAAAAAAAGCACATTTCCCCAATGTGTTCATGGTGATGTGGTGTAAAAAATCCATTTAATGCACTCAAAACTACTTTAACTCAGATAACATTATGCTGAAGTGCAGTACCAAAATGTTAATGGAAAAACACTGAAAACAGTTTTAGTTTACACCGTATCACATGCTAGAAGAAAAGTTTGCATGAGAAAACACTAAAGAGGTCATTTTTTTTCTTTAATTTACATCCAACTTAGTTAGCATATAGTGCAACAATGATTTCAGGAGTAGATTTCCTTAATGGGTAAGATGTCTGTTACTCATTTAGCCCATCCCCCCTCCCACAACCCCTCCAGTAACCCTCTGTTTGTACTTCATATTTAAGAGTCTCTTACATTTTGTCCCCCTCCCTGTTTTTATATGATTTTTGCTTCCTGAAGAGGTCATTTTTTAATGTAAATTTAACAAACTCATGGTGCAAAATGTGTCCCAGCTTTTCACTGTTTGTTGGCTGCCTGTGAAAATTTAATTGCAATAACTCAAACGCTCCTACAAAACTAGTCCTATCCACCCATGGTGTTCTGGCCTCAATAGCCAGCCGTATAATAGCCACTCACAGACAGGCTCTCAAGGCCAATATAAGTGGACTGGGCCGACACCCTATTTCTTGCATCATCTGGCTGCTCTATGCCCCGTTGCTGGCCCCAGTAGTGGAATTCAGGAAAAGTTCTATGTGTCTGTGTTGCATGTTGGCACAGTCCTTGAACATAGCTGGTGTTCGGGAGTGGCAAACTCAACATTGACTTCTCCAATCACTCTTCCATCAGGACCAATCTCAATATGGACTCTCTTAGGGTTGAGTGGAGAAAAAAGTTATAAATGTCGTTCTCTACGGCTCTGTATGGCATCCCTCTCATGTGGATTCAGTGCCCAGTGGTACTCTGGACAGTGAACTAGCAGCCTCCATATCTGTGGTCATACATGCCTGAGAGAGTAAGTAACTGAGGTTTCTCCCAAGAGAGAGATTGGTGAAGGAATAGCCATCGCTGAGGCTGCCGTACTCCTCATATCCCCCATAACCTGCACTGTAAGCACCCTATCCTTTCTTTCTAGGCCCACTTGCTTGACAGTCCAATATACCTCCTGGCTGTCCCAGGGTAGTCATAAAACCCTGACTTCCGTACAGACATGAACTTCAGAGGGAGATCTGAGTATGCCTAACTTCTTCCTGACTGCTTTTGAACACTTCATTGTATCTGTGCCCCATTCTCTCCTGCTTCCCTAGGGGCTTCTCAGCCAACTCCTGTGAGGCAAACTGCCCAAAAGCTTCCCCTGTAATCTTGCCCTTGGAGTCCATGAGCAATGTGATCCTATTTGGCACAATTTCCAGCCCTGAGAAGAACTGAAGAATTTCTTTCTTGGTGCATCCAAATGGGAGTCCCTGAAGCCTCACAAAGCTATCACTGGTGGTGTTGGCACTGTTTGGATTGCTGTGTTTCAGCACACAATCTATCTTGGTTCTGTGGGACTTGAAGACCTCAATGTACTGGTGTCCTATGCTTTCCCATGTCTTTTTTAGGGCCATTTTTACATCATCTTCTGATTCAAGTTCAACAAAAGCCTCACCACTCTTCCTGCCTTTTCTAGTGTAGATAAAATGAATGCCTGCATCCCCATCATGAATTGTGCAGTCAGAAAGGAAGTTCTGCACATCCTCAACCAAGCGGCAGCAGGAAGACCATGGAGCGTGACCATCAAGGCCCACCATCATGACACCTGAGAGAAACAGATATCAAGCAAGCTTGGGTGCAGTTTTGCAGCTTAAAGAACAAATGAGGGTGGAAAGTGGAGGGGCATGCCCACAGCTGGAGAGACTCCATGTAAGTAACAGATTGTCCCCTGAGAGGAACAGGATTGATTTATATTTTCATCACAGAAGTATGGTTTACAGACAAAAGACCCCTAATTCTACCTGACACTTAAAAATGCCGAGGGCTCCAGGGAAAGAGCAGGTGCATCTCCTTTTGTTATTATCCTCATGCTCTTGCTCTTCCTCACATCCAGCACCTCAGTTGTCCCTCTGAGTACCTTTTTCTCCAGGAAGACACAGTATAGTCCAAGATATTTTTAATTGTCCTTTGGACTAGAACCATTTGTGGGGGAAGTTTTCTCAGCATAAATAAACTTTTTTTTTCCTTTTTTTTTTTTTAATTTTTTTTAACGTTTATTTATTTTTGAGACAGAGAAAGACAAAGCATGAACGGGGGAGGGTCAGAGAGAGGGAGACACAGAATCGGAAACAGGCTCCAGGCTCTGAGCTGTCAGCACAGAGCCCGACGCGGGGCTGGAACTCACGGACCGTGAGATCATGACCTGAGCCGAAGTCGGCCGCTTAACCGACTGAGCCACCCAGGCGCCCCAATAAACTTTTAAACCACTGTTTTCATGCCATTTTTTTCAACTTCCATCAGATTCTAGTGGAGAACTTGCAACATCCCCTTCCAACATCCTTCATCCTGTCTTCACCGCCTGAATTGTTCATCTCACAACTACGTTGAGTACCTAACATTTGCTTCCCAGAAATTTATGCTTTTCTTAATATATAAGGATGACAGACAGTTGTTAGTCTGTCATCAAGATCTAAAATGTATTTCCTTCCAGACCCAATAGTAAACTTACCTGGTGTTTTTTTCAAGATGGCAGTTTGAGGACATGAAAGAGAAAAAAGACTGATCCCTACAACCACTGGACCTGACCCTTTGACTCATCATGGTCCAACGAATGAGTTTTCATGTAAAAAGCACAACCCTTTTATGCAATGCCTTTAACTGTGGTTTGTCAGTAGAGATTAAATTGTGGAACCACTAGCTGCATCACCAAATTTAGTCAAATCACTTGCAATGGACTTTCTTTCTGATTCAGCAGTACTGAATTTTATTTTGTTTTTCCCAGTTAATCAAAAATGTCTCAACCATGACTAGAAAAGGAGGGGGGGGAAATCAACCACTGAACCTTTCCAATATCTAGACAAACCTCATCTTTTCATATTATAAACTATATATACATAGTTTGTAACATATAATAATAAATATATTGTTTGCAAATCTGTAACATACCATTCTCTGTGGCCTGTTTTTCCTGGAAGAAAAAAGTCAGTTTTGGCAGGTCATTTTTTTGTACTTAAAAGTAGCCTTAAGGGGCGCCTGGGTGGCTCGGTCGGTTAAGCATCCGACTTCAGCTTAGGTCATGATCTCACGGTCCATGAGTTGGAGCCCCGCATCGGGCTCTGTGCTGACCACTCAGCCTGTTTCAGATTCTGTGTCTCCCTCTCTCTGACCCTCCCCTGTTCATGCTCTGTCTCTCTCTGTCTCAAAAATAAATAAACGTTAAAATTAAAAAAAAAAAGTAGCCTTAAGAACAGTAATAAAGTGTTAAATCATGTGTGTGTGTGTGTGTGTGTAAGTAGTTGTGTGTATGCATTAACACCTGAGGACTTGGAGGAGGAGATAACGGAAAAGAAAGCATTTGTTTCAGAGGTGGTCAAAAAGGCCCTCTCTGCTTATCCTGTATTGAGGTCTGGTTCCTGGCACTTCCCTCAACTATGACAAATTCTGATGGCTCAGGTTTTGATTCCACTTCAGCACTTTTACATTTCTTGTGTTGCACATCTGTTTTCCCTGCCCATCTTCCTTCTATCTGGTTCTAATTCCTGTGTTGCAGCTTGACAGTCAGTACATCAGGAAGGATAAAAAGAGTTACACTTTTGAAGCTCTGCTAACGAGGCTTCTCAGAAGCCTGGCTGGTGGTGTGTTCTCTAGATATCACTCATAATACAGGATTGTCTTGCTGTGAATGGACACTTGAAAAGATGAGGTTTGTGTAGAATTAGCCAAAAGTTCATGGAGTTTCTATATGGCTTTTTTTTTTAGGTAAAATTCATATACATAAAATTCACCATCTGAATTTTAACCATCTGTAAGTGTGTGATGCAGTGGCTTTTAGTACATTCATAATATTGTACAACCATCCCCACTATCTAGTTCCAGAATATTTTCATCACTCCATAAGGAAACTCCAAGGCTCTTAAGCTGTAACTCTCTGTTTCACCTTCTCCCAGCCCCCGGCAGTCTGCTTTCTGTCTCTACAGACTTGCCTATTCTATATATTTCATATAAATGGAGTATAAAATGTGTGACCTTTTGTCTGGATTCTTTCACTTCCCATAATGTTTTCAAGGTGAATTTATGTTGTAACATTTAGTGGCTCTTCATTCCTTTTCATAGCTGAATAATATTACATTATATGGATATCCCACATTTTATTTATCCATTCCTTAATTGATGGACATTTGGGCTGTTTAGACCTTTTGAGTACTGTGACTGGTGCTGCTGTGAACATTCATGTACAAGTTTCTCTTTGTACATCTGTTTTCATTTCTTTTGTATATATACCTAGAAGTAGAATTGTTGTGTCATATGGTAATTCTATGTTTAACTCTCTGAGGAACCTCCAAACTGTTTTCAACAGCAGCTGCACTGGTTTACATTCCTATAAGCAATGTATGAGGGTTCCATTTTCTCTACATCCTTGCCAGCACTTTGTTAATGTCCAATTTTCTCACTATAGCCATCCTAGTGGATGTAAAGTGGTATTTTTTCTGCTTTTGACTTGCATTTCTTTAGTGATTAACAATGTTAATTTTTTTCATGTGCTTATTTACCATGTGTTTATCTTCTTTAGAGAAATGTCTACTCGAGTCCTTTTTCCATTTTTAAATGGAGTTTTTGTTCTTCTGTTGTTGAGTTGTAAGAGCTCTTTATATACTCCAGATACTAGACCCTTATCAGATATATGATTTGCAGACCTTTTATCCTTTTCTTTGCATTGTCTTTTCACTTTCTGGACAGTATCCTTTGATACTTCTGTGTGAGTTTTACCAAGCTGGCCCCATTTGAAATTTGAAAGAGTATCAATCAGTCAGTCTCTCTCATGCCTTTGCCCCCTTTCACTTTTCTTCACTCACTTCCAGTTTTTTTTTTTTTATTTCTTTTGTACTATACTCTCCAAGGACGAGAAAAAAAATGTTTTCTGATAAATGCATTCACACTGGGGTGTAAATGACTGATAAAGCCTAATGACTTACTCTCCCACCAAAGTTGTCATCATCTCAGTAGTTGAAAAGAAAGCAAAGGAATTCATGAAATGTCAGACATTGATGAGCATAGTGTGCTAGGATCATGAGACACATTTCTGTTGCTTCTGAAATCACAGTGAGTTAATACCTCCAGTTCTACTTAAAATAAGGATTCTAGTCCTAGGTCTGAGGTTTTTACAAGGCCAATAAAGCTCTCTGTGAAACTTTACTAAGCCTGTGGGGCTTCTGTGGGCAGTTCTGTGCCAAGCACATTAGTGATTAAGTCTCAGTGTGTTCTGTTCTTAAATAGTCTGTGGTTCAGATGCTTTTATAAAGTAGATCCTTTCCTTGAGACTTACATATAGGACTCCTAAGATCACCTCTGAGTTCTCATTCTTATATATCTTCAGAGCACCATGAACTCTATTGAACATAGTTGCATTTTCTTATTCCCAAATCATATTGTCTTGGGGTTGAAATGAATCTATTGCCTCTTAGCCTTCTATGCCTGTTTGAGCACCCATTGGGTCTTCTCCATCCTTCTCTGGATGTGATTCTTCATTTTAGCATCACAGAGGCTGTTGACAGCTCTAATAATTATGCTTGAAGACAAAACCTAAATTACCCTAATCAGCCTGCTCTGGGGCTGGCAGGTATGTGGTGCTGTCACAGCGAGTTGGTGATATACAATCTGCCATGAATAGAGCTTTTTTTCAGCTGCTCTGGCAGGGCCACCTGCCGTCTGTGCCCTACTTCCTGCCAGGAAGCTCTGTGACCTTCAGTGACCAATGCCAACTGATTAGAAAACTGGTAGCATTTGTGCCAGGACCTTGGTCTCTGTGGGTTTTGTTTGCTGCAACAGAAAATCAGGAAGCTCCAGAAAAGAACTGCAGAGAAGTGTTCTTATCCAAAGATGCAGGGTAAGGATTCTGCCTATACGAAGGTAATGAGAAGTATCTTAGGGGGAATGTTTCCTTTCCCAGACCTGTGTGAGTAAGATTTGGCCAACAAATCTCTCAAAATAAGCAAGTACCTTTAAGCTGCCTACCCATTCAGCAATGAGAACAGAGATAGGAGAATCTAATAAGATAAATGTAAAAGCTAAAAACCAGACAAGCTAAACAATGAATAATTGGAAATTGAAATTTTAAAAAATGCCGTTCCAAAAATATAAAAAAATAGGGATAAGTCTGATAAAATATGTGCAAGAGCTGAGCAATAAAAACTAAATAAAAATAAAAACTGAGAGAAATTAAAGAAGACTGAAATATATTGAGAAATATATCATGTTCATGAATCGGATGATTCAGTATTGTAAAGATGTGAATTCTCTGTAAAATGATCTGTGGATTCAAAGCAATCCTAATCAAAATCCCAGTGGACTTCTTTGTCAAAATTAATGAGTTAATTCTAAAATTCATACGAAAGTGCAAAAGACCTGGGATAACAAAAGCAACTTTGAAAAAGAAGAACAAAGTTGGAGCATTAATGCTACCCAATTTCAAAATTTAGAACGCTATGGTATGAAGATATTTTGGTAATGGTTTAAAGATAGAGCAATAGAAGAGAATAGATTCTAGAAATAGACCCACTTATGTATGGGTACCCAATTTTCAACAAAGATACAAAGACAGTTCACTGAAGAAAGTGTAAGTTTTTTTCAACAAAAAAAGTGCTGGAATAACTGGATATCCAGATGCAAAAATAAGAATCTTGATCCACATTTTGCACACGATACAAAAGTTAACTCAAACGGATCATGGACTTAAAGCTTAAACCTACAAGAGTACAAAACTTCTAGAAGAAAACACAGGAAAAAAGGTTTATGATCTTGGGGTATGCAAAGATTTCTTGGATATGATACCAAAGATCTGATCAATAAAAGCAAACACTGCTAACTTAAACTTCATAAAAATTAAAACTTGTACTTTTTATTGTTATCATTAACAGAATGATCAGATTAGACACAAACTGGGAGAAAATATTTAAAATATGTTTCTTATAAAGGATTTGGATCAAAAACATGTAAAGAACTCTCACACTCAATAATAAGAAAATAAACAAAATGCACAAAAGATATGAATAGATGATGAAGTCCAGAACACTAAAAGAGAAGACCATTATCACAATCAGTGTCAAGAAGGAATACGCCCACACGCAGCCCTTTAGTACCATTGTCTATAACAGCTGCAGCAGGAATAGCAACAAATAGCTCTGGTTTGGGGGGAGTTTCCACCCAATCCATTGTTTTATCTTAAGGTTCTCAACCTTTCCAAAGAAGATACAAAGATAGAAATAAGCACATGGGAAAATATTCAACATCATCAGTCATTAGGAAAGTGCAAATTAAAACCACAGTGAGATACCACTGCATACCTATAAGAATAGCTAAAATTAATAAGACTGACCATACCAAATGTTGATGAGAAGGTGGAAGAACTGAAACTTTCATACACTGTTGGTTAGAATGTAATTTGGTACAACCATTCTAGGAAACACTTTGGCAGTTTCTTAAAAAGCTAAAACATATTGAAAGATATTTTCACACCCACGTTCATAGCAGCACTAATCACAGTAGCCAAAAGCAGAAGCAACCCAAATGTCAACGGGCAGATGAACAGATTACCAAAGTGTGGTCTACACATTCAATGGAATATGACTCAAACTTAAAAGGGAAGAGAGTCCTGTCACATGCTACAACATGAAAGAAACTTGAGGACATCATGCTTAGTGAGATAAGCAAGTCAGAAAAAGACAAATACTCCTTGATTTCGCTTATATGAGGTATCTAAAATAGTCAAATTCATAGAAACAGAAAGTGGAATGGTGGTTACCAGGGATTGGAGAGGGGGGAAGGGGAGTTATCTAAAGGATATAGAGTTTGAGATTTACAAGATGAGGTTCTGGAGATACGTTTCACAACATGTGGATATACTTAACACTGCTAAACTTTGCACTTAAAAATGGTTATGATGGTAAACTTTATGTTGTGTCCATAATAAGAAAAATGAAGAAAAAATTGTGTTTGCGCACCAGCACCAGTGTGTGCTCTCCCTCTCTCTCTCTCTCTCTCTCATTCTCACTCTCTCTCAGAAATAAATGAAAACATAAAAAAATAAAATAAAATTGGGAAATGTGAGTCCTCCAAACTTGTTCTTCTTTTCCAAGATTGTTACCTCTTCTGAGATTGCATTAAATCAACATATATCAGTATATCACCAAAGATGGAAATCCAGCAGTCTTTCACAGAAACTTCTGTAAATATTGAACATGCCCTTTCACATTTGATCATTTTACTAATACAAGCCATTTTCTTTTTACTTTGTTCCTAAACTCTGGGTAATCCCATTCATGAACTTAAAGAACATTCCTAAATAGACTTTTGTCATTTGTTTTTTTAAAAATTTTTTTTTCAACGTTTTTTATTTATTTTTGGGACAGAGAGAGACAGAGCATGAGCGGGGGAGGGTCAGAGAGAGAGGGAGACACAGAATCAGAAACAGGCTCCGAGCCATCAGCCCAGAGCCCGACGCGGGGCTCGAACTCACAGACCGCAAGATCGTGACCTGGCTGAAGTCGGACGCTTAACCGACTGCGCCACCCAGGCGCCCCGACTTTTGTCATTTGTTAATGATGTTTGACATTATTTATCTTAGTTACTTTTGTTTTTCATTAAAAACCTAGCCCTTCACTTTTAGTCACTTTGGGTTTCCCTTGAAACCTGCCACAATAGGTCCAAAAAGAAGATGGTAATATATGGCTCTGAAGCCCACTATCAGCATTTATTCTTTGTTGCTGGGATGTCTTCATTTGAGACCCTTGAAGACACAGATACTGTGGAAAGAGCTATAGCAAATCCAGCTCAAATACTGTTATGTTACTAAAGAACATCCTGAGAATGCCAAATTTATGTGGGCCAATTCTGGCATTGCACTGCCTTGCTTTGGCTTCCTAGAGAAGCCTCTTGATGGCTTTGGACCTTGAAAGTCTTTTGGCTGCAAAATGGAATGGTGAGAAAAAGAGACCTGGACACATGGAGACACTCTCTTAACAAAGCCTTGACTGTCCCTCCTCCATGAGGCCTCAGTGTCCTTACTGTCTGTTCTGTGGCAGCAGAGAACCCAGGACAAAGCAGTATGCCTGACCAGGAAGATGGAGGGGCAGAGAGGCAAGACCACAGGAGAGGACTGAAGGGAGCTTCAAGGACAGAAAGTAAGCCCCATGAAACAAATCTTCTTCCCTGACTCTGCTATGTTGGATTCCAACCCAAACCAAGAAGCAACTGTGCAGAAGTGGGAGGGCTTATTGTTGGCTGGAGGTCACCCAAAATAGAAGATTCAAGAATGCTAATGCGCAAGGATTGATGATGAAGTCCATAACATTTAAAAGGAGGGCCATTATCAGAGTCAGTGTCAAGAAAGAACACGCCCACACTCAGCCCTTTAGTACCATTGTCTAGAACATCTGCAGCAGGAACAGTAACAAGCAGCTCTGACTTTGGGAGGGATTCCACCCAATCCATTGTTTCACCTAAAAGGTCTCCAGCCTTCCCACCCCAGAATCTTACCATCATGTACTCATTCTTACTCTCTGCCTTGAGGAGGGGAACTATAGCACAGGACATGGCTGACAGCTTCACTTGGGGAAGACTTACTCAGGGCCCTCCAAAATATGGGGTCTTTTCTTTCCCTAAAGTGGTTTGCCTGAAAGGCTTCTGTAGTCCTACCACAGTACCATCTGCTATTCCTATATTCACCTAAGGGGGCAGGTTGTCTCTATTCTGGACCAGTTGGTTCTGAGCAAAACTCATAAGACATTTTATTTTAGTGCCTGTACTGCCTCCCACATACCTCCCCCTTTATACGGCCTCAGTTTCCTCAGTGAAGAGGTTCGCCTAAGTTGGATGTTAAGTTCTTTGTACATCCTGTGTTCCTTTACATTCAGAAAGTGCTTGGCTTGGGATCTAGTGCCAGCTATTGCCTCCTCCTACCAGAGCTTTCCTCACCTCAGCTGCTCAGAAAAGAGACCTTGAGGCCATCCTTTATTCTTCTCTGTCTCCATCACACACCCCTTGTCTAATCCAGCTGCTGATGCTCTCAGCTCTACCTCAAGTCACTATCATCTCTCACCTGCGATATTGCACCAGCCTCACCATTGGTCTTTCTATTCCTGCTCCCTTCGGTCAACTCTCAACTTTGCAGCCAGAGTGATCCCAAAAGGTGTGAGATCGTATCCCTCCTCCACTTAAAACCCACTGAAGCCCCCTATTTCACTCAGAGTAGAGGCCAAACACCTTCCAGAGCTTTTAAGATTCCTGCCTCAGGGCTTTGCACTTGCTGTTTTCTCTGCCTCTACACTTCATGCCAAATGTCCACATAACTCACTCCCTCAACTCTCTTGGGAATTTACTCAGCTGTCACCTTCTCCACTTGGGCCTATGCTTGGCAACCCTACAGAAAATGGCAATGCCCCCTATATTTCATATCCCTTTTCCCTACTGTACCTCCTCCATAGTACTTTCATCACACCGTGTGTTGTGTTTGTTTTCTACCTACCTCGGTTAGAATGTTTCATCAATGAGAAGAGGGATTTTTGGTTGGTTGGTTGGTTGGTTGTTTTTTTGTTTTTGTTTTTTTAATGTTTATTTGAGAGAGACAGAGAGGGAGAGAGAGAGAGAGAGCCAGAGAGCATGAGCAGTGGAAGGGCAGAGAGAGAGAGAGGGAAACATAGAATCGAAAGCAGGCTCTAGGCTCTGAGCTGTCAGCACAGAGCCAGATGTGGGGCTTGAACTCATGAACCATGAGATCATGACCTGAGCCAAACTCCGGATGCTTAACCAACTGAGCCACCCAGGCGCCCTGGTTGGTGTTTTTTTCTTGTTGTTGTTGCTGTATCTCTAATGCTTAGAACATAGTTTGACATTTGGAAGTCTCTGAGAACTATCTAACTAGATTAATGAAATGAAGAATGGCAAGTTCTTTCTTGCCTGGAAATGCAGAGGTATTGAACGGTATATGCTTTCCTTCCCTCATTAGTCAGTTTCCTTCCCTTCTTAGCTTACATTTGCTACTTATTTCTTAAACCTGATATTTCTTGGAAGTGGCATGAGGAGGGACCACATTCCAGTGGCAGTCTGCAGGGCTAGTTCTTAGACTGGAAGTGTACCTCATATTACATAACACTGCATTTCTCTAGTGGCAAATCCACTCCAGTCTCTTTTCTGTGTCTTGAGCATATCATTGGCATTCTTAGCTCATGTTAGAACTTGCCTGTTTGAGAAGACAAAATTGAGATTTTGGATTCGGTATTTTGAAAGTCCATGACAAATACCCAAATAAATCCTTCCAAAACTGAGCTTCCAATCCTCCTTAGTTTTGGACATCAAATCTAAAACATCTTTTAAACTTCCAAGGGGGATTTATGTGCCAATGCCTGTGAGGAATGAAAAAAAAAGTGGTCTGTTAAAAGAGTCTTCATAATGAAAGCCTATAAGTGGAAATTTGAGGTTGAATCAGATGTAAAAAGTATTTCTCAGTTACTCCCTCAGTCACTTACCCATTCATTTATTCACTCAATATCCATGTGACATGGTCTCTTCATGGAGTAACTGTCAAACAAACACAATTAGCAACCAAAACTAAACTTAAAAATGATCTTTACTTTTGATTAGAGAAGTGGACCCAGAAGATCCATGAATCACCCCCATTCACCACCTTCCCATTCTTGCTCCTGGGGAAGGGACCACACACCTGGAAAATGAATTCTTCTTTCTCTCACATTGAGATTTCTTGGTAAACAAAATTCCCCACTTCATTATATGATATAATGACAAAGAGAGACAGTGAACCAATATTTGCAAGTAGCTCAGAACTCCTATGGAGATATGAAGAAAGTTATGCTCATTACCACCTAGGGCTATTTTTTTTAAAGTACTGCTATCTATACCCATCCTAGATAGTAAGATTTAATTAATCCATGGTAGGCCTGGTAATAAATAGTTTTTAGAAGCACCCCCAGGTAGTTCTAATGCATAGCTAAGGTTAAGAATGGATGGTCTAAATAAAAACTATAGCCTAGTTTATTTGTTAGGCCAGCAAAGAGCAGTGATTTTTTTTTAATATTTATTTTTATTTTGGAGGAGGGAGGGCACCACAAGTGGGGGAGGGGTTGAGGGATGGAAACAGAGGATCTGAAGCAGGCGCTGCACTGACAGCCCCAATGTAGGGCTTGAACTCCCAAAACATGAGATCATGACCTGAGCCGAAGTCAGACACTCAACCGACTAAGCCACGCAGGCGCCCCCGAAGTGCAGTGATTTTAAGGTGAGATTGAAGCAATAATGAACTAGATGAAGTGAGAAGTAGAAAGGTGTGAGGGAGCATTCTAGGCAAGGGGAATAGCCATGAAAAAACATGCTAGTATGAAAGTCCTGGTTTTAGAAAGCCAAGAGCAGCCTCAGCAGCCATTTTAAACTGTTCTTCAGGGTGGAGGAATTATGCCCAAAAGAAGAACACTTACTTCCTGATTTCCCACAAAGTCATAAAAGAAATGACCTAAAGAAAACCCACCATCATATGGAGCTGACACTGCCTTGGGACTGATTGGGTATGTGAATAACAAAAGGAATAGGTCTTTTCACTTTCCTGAGTAAATACAGATTAAGTTTGCAATTTTTGCACACGTAACTGCTATACACGGGATTAACGCCTCGGGATCATACCTCAGGACCCCTCAAAAGGAGTGCTAATGAATATAATTCCACATTGACTTTATGGGTTTTCAGAGACAAAGCTAAGACCCTCTGGGGACAGGATACTGGAACTATCCCATCAAAAATGTGTTCATGCTGAATAGTTATCCTATTTGGTGAGGAAAAAAAGATAGAAAATGTCATTTTAACAAAGAAAATGCAGGATTTGATTCTCATATTTCCAGAAGCTAAAGGGAAGAATGACCTTTTATTATACTTTTCCCCATCTGAGGAACAGGGGTCATATCTCAGTAATCATTTTAATTCTCACAGCCTCTGAACATTTTTTTGTTTATCTTCATTTTTTTGTCCTTGTCTTCCAATTGCTAATGGTTTGGGAGAATTAATGGACCAGGGGATAATCAGGTTTTGTTTCTGAACATAAAGACTTTATGGTCTTGCCAAAGGATTTTTTTTCTACACTATATATTTATTCCCCTCTTTTGCTGATGACAAAGAAGATGCTTGCAGGAAATATTTGTCTTCTTATTTGCCTTATGCTAGTCATGAGAGAAATAGAAATTAGAATGACCTTAAATCCTTGCACCATATTGTGTCTTTACTTCAATGACTCATGGTGTCAGGGGACAGGGGAGAGGGAGAGGAAAATTGTTAAAATAATGTGAACGTGGGGTAGACTTTCCAATGTAAACATCTTTTGAATTTCTTCTTCACTCTGAGATGAATTATTTGAAACAAATCACTCTTAAAGCAATTTTTTTTTTTTTAGTTCTATTAGGCCAAAGATAAGAGACTTATTTTCAACTTGAAGCAGAAATTTTGGATCATAAACAAACCTTAAAAGTGTTTAGTTCTCTTCAGAACATTTGACACCACCTCTTTGAATTTAATATATAGTCAGTACTATATATTGAATTATATATATATATTCAATACTATATATTGAATACTATATTGAATATATATTCAATACTATATATATATTCAATACTCTATATTGAATATATATGATTTGAATATATATTCACTACTATAGTATATTCAATGTATATTGAATATATATAATATTATTGGATATATATATTCAACTCATATAATCAATATATTTTAAAGAAGCTCACCTTTGTATATACCTATATACAACCATTAACTTCTAATTAGTTGCCTTGAGGAAGAAATGGGATATTGATGGAGCCGTTTTCACTGAAAAATATTTGCAAAGTAACTTCACATTGGAAGTAGTAGAAAGAGAAAGTAATTTTCTTTTATTCTGTAAAAATTTGGGTACCTGTTATGAAACAGATACAGGGCTAGAGACTGAAAATATGGATAAGATATGATACCTGGCCTTGAAGAGCTTTTATCTGAACTGGCCCTTGGATCATGGCTAGGAGCTAGCCAGAACGAGGGAAGAAAGGGTGTTCCAGATGAGGGAAGCATCATTTTCAATGACACAAAAATGTGAAAAGCTCTAGAAAGATCCAAGAGTCGGGAGATGTTCAGAGTAATTGGAACATTTGATTCATGTAGGAAAGGATAGAAGTCAAGTCTAAGATAATGAATTGGGAAGTAGCAGAGTGTAGTGGTTGACAGCACAGAGTCTGGCCTGAGGTCAACCCCTGCCTCTTCATTGAGTAGCCACTTACTCTCTGCACCATGTTTCCGTCATCTGTAAAATAAGGAGGATAATAATAACTCATGGGTTCTGAGGATACTGCCTGGCATGATTTGCCAAATTAAGGCAACAATTTATCCTGAGATGACGAGGACTAATGCTAAAATGATGTCAGTGTGAAGGAAAGGAAAGGCCAGTTGCAAGAGATGTTTCTCAGATGTATTTGAAAGACCTGTCAAATGATTGGATTGGGGTGAGTGGGGAATAGAAGAGGAAGGAAGAGGTCAAGAATGGCAATCATGCTTTTAACTTGAGAAACCCTAGATGGTAGGGTTTGTGATCAAGAACAGAATTGGGGTGCCTGGTGGCTCAGTCGGTTAAGCATCTGACTCAGATATGGCTCGGGCCATGATTTCACAGTTCATGGGTTTAGTCCCCGCATTGGGCTCTGCGTTGATACTGTGGAGTCTGCTTGGGATCCTCTCCCCCTCTCTCTGCCCCTCCCCTGTTAGCTCTCTCTCTCTCTTAAAAGTAAATAAAAACATTAAAAAAACCTTTTTTTTAAATATCAGAATATAGGAGGTGAAGAAGATCTATTTTTGTCATATTATGTTTAAGCTTCCCACATAACAACCAGGCAGAGGCCTCTGTTAGGAAATTAGTAAAAAGAGTATGGAATTTGGGAAATAATAAAAATAATGGATTTGACAGTTGTCAGTATAGAAATGGTCACTGAAGTCAAAAAGGAACTTTAAAATGAGGCTATGTAGAGCAGGTTTTCTCAACTTTGGTGTTATTAACTTTTGGGATGGATAATTCTTTGTAATATTGGGGGTTGGGAGCTATCTTGTATGTTCTAGGGTATTGAGCAACACCCCTGGCCTCCACCCACTAGATGCCAATGGCTCTTTCCCCCTTTTTCAACAAACAAGGATGTCTCCAGATATCACCAAAAGCTATTCACCATTCCCAGGGTAGGGAAGGTGGTAGAGACTGGTCCCTTGTTGAGAACCTCAGGAGTAGAGTAATGATGATGGAGGAGGAAACTTCGGCAAATTATATACATGCTGAGCCCAAGTTTCTGAATAGATTAATTGCAAAAAATTATAACACTGGCACAGATATTGTTGTAAGAAGCATTCTAAAGCAGTCAAGTGCTGAGCAAATGATACTTATTCTGATTAGCCAAAGTTTAAAAATCCATGTGTGTTATAGGTGAAATTGTGGGATTTTTGAGAGCCCTTCTTGTTAGAAGAGTGATTTTGATCACTACAAAGGATATTTATCCATCTTCACTAGAGTCAGCAATTATTCTTCACACGCAAATGCTCGATTTCAGATGGCAAAGCCAAGATCCCAAATCCTAGACTGCTTTTACTCAAGGCTGCACTGGCTGTTCAACTGGATGAAGTATTTCAATTCCCTCTTGTTTTCTCAGTTTCTCAATTTCTCTGCTCTTCCTCTATCCCCAAAAGTAGAAACTGATGCTAATGTCAGACAACATGTTTGTGACTGTTCATGAATCTTGGTTGTCACAGTTGCTGAACATGGGATTTGTGATAATATATCTTGGTGTTACTAGGAAACATTTTTAAAGAGGCAAACAAAAACAAAATCAGACCCTGGGTCCTGGTTTTCAACAGCAATAAATAATTCTTTGTATACTCTTTCACACTAGGCCCTTTTCCACATATAGTGGAGCTATATCTCAAAGGAAGTGCCTGAACACCAAATGACTCCTGTAAATCAAGGAACTAGCTGTAGAAAATGGCATAATCTCTGTCTAGAAACTATTCCTTATAGCCTCTTGCCTTGGGGAGTAATCATTCATGAGACTTCTCATTGTAAATGTTTCCCATCTTGGATGTACCTGAGAGTAGTTGGTCTTTCTGAAGTGTGTTTTTTTGTTTGTCTCTATTATTCTCTCCCCACTCCCCAACGAAATAATCTCAAGAAGCAAAGATTTACTGCCTGGAACTGAGAGTCACTGTTCACTCAGCCAACAAAATTTGGTCTCTAGCTAAAGTCAAAGACAACTGTCTGTGAGTGCCTCAACCTGCTGAACCTGCAAAGGCCCCACCTCCCACACCACTGGCCATCGCATGGAAAATTCCTGGGCACAGAAGGGTCAGCCCACGGACAAGAAATCAGCCAGCCATGCTCCTCTGGGCACAAGGACTTTGGCATCTGGCCAACCACTGTCATTAAAAGTGGGGGCTTTTGTGTTCGTTTTTCTTAAGTTCATGTTTCGGGCAGCTTTTTATTATGATGTGATTTTTTTTTCCCCAAGGCCAGGCCTCCACCCTCACATCTTTGGTGGAATGTGTTAATAATTTGCTCTAGGAAGATGAAAGCCTCTTTGATACAAGTAGAATAAATACACGGAACACTGCTCAAAGGTCTAATTTCCACAATAGGAGCCCAGTTTGGGGACTGAGAGTTGGATGGAGAGAATGGTCTCATTTCTGAGTCACTCCTGGTTTCTCCTGCAGTGTCCGTCCTTTGCCTCTGCAGCTCTTTCCTGACTTGTCCAGCTTAGGACAATGCCCACATGTACTCTGGGACTCTCCAGACAGTTGGCAACCGACAAAGGCAATCACTAACTGTTGTGCTAAGTCCCTATACAAGTCCTGAAACAGATTGTAAAGGCAGTTTCCTTCTGGATGGAGTAACTTTGTGTGAGCCAAGGATCTTTCTAAGTGCTAAATTAAGACTTGCTTCATGAAATCATAACATAATAGAGTAGAAAAAACCTCACTGAGTCTAACCTCTTCATTTGATAGATAAGGATGACTTGTCTAAAATCACACAGATATTCCACATCCCAGTGTAGATTGTCCTCAAGACCTGTGCTGTTATATTTCCATGATTCCCAAAGGCTGGAAAAGGTCAAAACAGACAAACAAAAATATTTTTCAGGATTTCTCCAACTGCCTCTTTCTGTGCCCATCCTCATTTTGAGGTGCTTCTCTCCACCAAACTCCAGGCACCACCTCAGGAGCCTGTGAGCTCTCTAGAGTCTCACTCAGTTGCTTGGTCTCAGTGGTCTGTCATGCTGGGATATCTTACCCACAGTTCTCCAAAGCCTTCAACCTACATTATCAAGGACCTGCTTTCTGAAGCCAAAGGAATTATCAACCAGGCATTCTAGCAGACAGTGGGTAAATGTATTACCTTTTTATGTCTCAGACATAAAAAAAATTCCTCTCCATTCATAGAAATTCATATGAATGTCCTGAAGCTGGCCTGGAGCATGGCTGTGATTAGTATTTCTTGGTGACCTTGGTATTTGAGGCCCTTTCAAGTTTTGTTTTGGTATTTATTCATTGGTAGGTTTGAGTACTTCAGAGGAGTTGGTTACGGGGCAACTCATGGTCTGGTGGAGAGTCCCAGTTAAGGTATCCAAAGGCCAAATTCAGGGAAATGCTCGCAACTATGTTTGACCTTATGAAGCTACGTAACCTCCCTGTGCTCTGCCTTCCCACCTATAAAACCTGCTAAAACCTGCTCTAAATAGTTTCTCAGGATTGATGTGAATGTAATTAAACAATATATAGTAAAGTAGTTCTTTAAGTAAGTGGATGGAAAAGAGTTTTATTATTTATGGTAGTATATTTTTCACCAATTAATCTTATGGATTTATAAACAATGGATAAATAATCCTACTTACACGTGGCTATTTCACTAATGACAGACTCCTACTGTAAGCTTCACTCCATGCAGCATGCATTCATGTGTTTTTCTACATTATTATAATGAATTTTCTATGTAAATGTTTGCAAGATTTTTTTTTGAGGCACCCAAATATCCACTTTTTAGCCACTTTGATCCAAAGATTATTCCATTCTTTTTTTCTAAAGCTTCAAACATGACAGTAATCCTCTTTTCATCCAAAATTTCTGGCTTTGATCTTCATTATCTTAATACTCAAAATACATAGTTTTTTGGTGTTTTTGTTTTTGTTTTTGTTTTATCATCAAAGTCATAAGATGTGTTTTGGCCCAGACACCTCAAGAGATTGAGTTCACTTCTTCAGTTTCTCTGTCAGATTTTTCCTTTGTAGAAATTTCCCTGAGTATCCTAAGGTCACATTCCTCAGACATGTCCTCCTCCTCAGCTGCTATCCTCCTTATCCCTCTCTCACTATGCTGTACACATAGTCCTTTCTAGAACACACAGTTCAAGGATTATTTGAGAAAAATCCCACTTAGTGGCCAATTGTTTAATTCCTTATGGCTTCATTTCACCTCAAAGATAGCATTTAATTTGTGTTTTTAAATTGATACCCTTTTCAAAGTTGAAATGTCCCTGAGAAAAATTAGCAGTACTTTTAATCCCCTGGGAATTAGTGGCATCTTGCCCCTTAATACTTGACAGCCATTACAGTTTGAAATTTCTGCCTGAAGCTTCTTACCAAAATCAGCTCCTTGGCCATTTATGTTCAACAAAATATTAATACTTCTTATTCTGTCCCCAAATCATACCCTTGCTTCATGTGCTTTGAGAGTAAACTTCCTTCCTTCCTCAGTTTACACCCGTGGAGAAATGACCCAAAACATGCTGCTCTTCAGAGCCTCAGAAACTAAGTGTGCCAAGATGCCAAATAGGGAAGGAAGAACAAAAGTAAGTCACCAAAAGGGCACCAGAAAGAGTGTTAGGTAGCTTCTCTTAACCCAACTGTGGAGTTTCCTTTCAATTAGTAGGAGAACCAGTCATTTTTATGTGTGTTCCACCTCTACCTACAGCTGTCTCCTCCAAGCTGCTAAGCAAAATGTGCCTGATTTCTAAATCCAACTTGGTGAACCTCAAGGTACAAATTAGTTTGTGATTAGTGATCTCCCACAGAAACAGAGAAATCCCACTGACCTCCAAAGAGGTTGTGTGAATTCTTTCTTGCTTTGTAGCTTGCTTAAAAGAGACAAAGAATTCTGTAAAATGTTAACAAGGTCTAGCCTTGAGGATTTACAACTGTTTACCCAGCACTGTTGCTCCCACTGCTACTATGTCTTGTCACTTGCCCAAGTCCTGCCCTTGTCTCATCCTCCCCTGACCTGATTCAATATGAGAATGCCAATATGATGACCCTAATAATAGTTCCTTTGTGTTTATATCATTGATTTTCACCCAGATATCCTTCAGCATGTAAACTCACAAAGCCAGGAGCCCAGTGACATCTGCATCATCCTGCTGTGCTTCTGGAACATGGAACATAGTCTTGTTAATTCATACAAGGCTGATGACAGAACACATTTTCCATGTGTGGCATTTCAGGAGTTAAGTGATTAGTCTGAGACCAGAGAAGGAATACACTGTGGCAGAATTCACCCTGTTTCACAATAGGCTCTGTCTGTGGAGTTATCTTCAGAAGTCACCCTCTGTTAAGCACCAGATAAATTGTGTTGATACTCATTATTAATTGGTAACTGGCTGGGACTTTCCACTACAAGAAAGTGGCAAAACAATAAGCATTCTTTTGACCTGTACTTTTTTTCTGAATCAAATTAACTCTGGGGCTAACCCTTCAAGGCAGTCAGGTGCCTTCATTTGTTCAATACGAATTTATTTTTTTTAAGTTTATTTATTTATTTATTTATTTATTTATTTATTTTTCCTTTTTTATGAATATAATTTAGTATCAAATTGGCTTACATACAACACCCGGTGCTCATTCCAACAAGTGCCCTCCTCAATGACCATCACCCATTTTCCCCTCTCCACCTCCCCCATCCACCCTCAGTTTGCTCTCTGTATTTAAGAGTCTCTTGTGGTTTGCCTCCCTCCCTCTCTATTTATTTATTTTGAGAGAGAGAGAGAGAGACAGAGAGACAGAGAGAGACAGAGAGAAGACACAAGTGACAAAGGGGCAGAGAAAAAGGAAGAGAGAGAATCCCAAGAGAGAGAATCTCTGACAGCACAGAACCTGATGTGGGGCTCTATCGCACAACACCACAGAGGGCCCCAGGAGACTCACAGGCTTTTCACACAGAAATAGAGGCACAAAACCTTAGGGCCCCCACTGCCTGAACACTCTATCCTGCACACTGGTTTAGTCTGCAGCTGGAAATTTAGTTTCTTCCTGGGATCGTATGAAAGTGGGAGCCAGCCTTCTTTGCCATCAGTGTTCCCTCTACCTGTTCAAATAACTCCTAGGCCATGAAGGTCTTTTTAACCGGCTCTTCTTTGGCCACCATACCCTATGAGAAGCAAGATTCTAACATGTGGTCACTGCATCCTATAACCTTTCCACCATAAAACAGCAAATCTTGGCCTTATTGTCCTGAAAGAGTGATTCTTTGCTTCCCTGTGGGAAGAACCAATAGGGTCTCCAAATCTTGATTTCTTAAAGAAAGATTAAAATTTTTTTTCCTGAAAATCTGTTCTCAAGACAATAGCCTTAAAAATAGGTCCTATTTTGAGCACCAGGATTTGACTATTTTCTGGGTTTTTACAATTGAAAAAGCCTACTTTTTAAAATCCAACCTTTCCTGGGGCGCCTGGGTGGCTCAGTTGGTTGAGCGTCCGACTTCAGCTCAGGTCACGATCTCACGGTCCGTGAGTTCGAATCCCGCGTCGGGCTCTGGGCTGACGGCTCAGAGCCTGGAGCCTGCTTCTGATTCTGTGTCTCCCTCTCTCTCTGCCCCTCCCCTGTTCATGCTCTGTCTCTCTCTGTCTCAAAAATAAATAAACGTAAATAAATAAATAAATAAATAAATAAATAAATAAACAAATAAATAAAATAAAATCCAACCCTTCCCATTTCCCCATTCCTCCATTTTGACCCACATACAAAGATATCCCCAGTGTTTGAGCATGCCTATGGTCAAAGAGAGAAAGTAAAGAAGTCCACAAGCAAGAAAAGGCCAAAAGCACATTCATATTTTCCAAAGTTTTAAATGACATAAGGAAGGAAAGTTAACAATACTTCTTAAACTAATCCCGCCCCAGTGAATTTTTAGAGACATGGAAACTTTGTCCACATAGTCATCCAAAACGCCTAAGTGTTTGTTTTCTGTAACATGAAAGCTACATAGGAAATTATGCAAACCATTTGGAAAAAACATGTTCCTTCTGCAGAATGGGCTCTTTCCTTTCCAGATCTAACTTTTGCTTTTGGGCAACTTGTTTATGTTCCCAAATATCTTCAGTTATCAGGAGCACAATAGCCATCAAGACTTATTTTTAGAAAGAACACCACCACCCTATATTCTGAGACCCTTTTCACTCTGCTTTACCAAGAGATCTTATCTATTTTATATCTCATCTGTTCATGGACTACACAAGCACCTGATTCACAGCCCTTCAACAATTACTGATCTAGCGATGATCACAATCTATAGAAAATTTTAATGAATCATGAATGAGTTTCAGAAATATGTAGGCCTCTGTGTAAAATTCAATTTAGACTAACCAACTGCCATGGACTGAATTGTGTCCCCCACAAAATTCATATGTTGAAGCCCTAATTCCTAATGTGACTGTAATTGGAGCTGGAACGTTTAGGAGGTGATTAAGGTTAAATAAGGTCATGAGGATCGGGTCCTAACCTGTTAAGATTGGTAGCTTTATAAGGCTCTCTTCCTCTCTTTCACATGCACCAAGGAAAGGCCTGGGAGAACATGGTGAGAAGGTGGCCATCTACAAGCCAGGAAGAAAACCCGCACCAGAAGCCAAACCCTGCTGGAACCTTGATTTTGAACCTTCCAGCCTCTGTGAGTAAATAAATTTCTGTTGCTTACGCCATCTAGCCTGTGGTATTTTGTGGCAGCCAAACGGACTAATACACCAATCAACATACAGGGTAAGAAAGTTTTACTCAGCATCATCTTGAAAATAGTCTTGAACACCAATTAGAGTTGCACGTGTATGTGTAGAGAAGATATTTTATTTTGTTCTGGAGTATGCTCCAGGATTTGTGAGCATGTTTACTGAGAGTACATTTTCCGTGATTTCTGCATGTTTAATTTGACTGATTGGCAGAACACAGTGGTTTCTTGAACAGAGCTGGGGAATACATACTAGCCTAGTATGAAGTGTTGCACACAGCTTTTGTGCAAATGATGTCTATGAAATTTAGATAGTTTGGATTAAAACATAAGAAATACTGTGGGTTACCCTTACATAGGATCTTGACAGTAGAGAGACTCATTTATTTTAGAAAGAAAGAGATAGGGGCGCCTGGGTGGCTCAGTCGGTTGGGCGTCCGACTTCGGCTCAGGTCATGATCTCACGGTCTGTGAGTTCGAGCCCCGCATCGGGCTCTGGGCTGACAGCTCAGAGCCTGGAGCCTGTTTCAGATTCTGTGTCTCTCTCTCTCTGACCCTCCCCCATTCATGCTCTGTCTCTCTCTGTCTCAAAAATAAATAAACGTTAAAAAAAATTAAAAAAAAATAAAAAGAAAAAGAAAAAAAGAAAAAGAAAGAGATAACAGTTGGGACAATTAGAAAGGGAGTTTCCCCTTCCTTGTTTTTAGTTTTAAAAAAGCATGTATATGTTGTACATTTAGTGTAAATTAATGCCTTTACTTTAACTGCTTTACTTCTAGTAAACCTCATAACAACCTGAGGAGGCAGATATTCTGCTGCCTGTGCCACTATCTAATCGCATGATCGGGCAAGTCCTTTCAGGTTCCACACCTGGAAAATGAGGACAATATTAATACCGTTATCTAGGGCTGTGAAGATTACACGAGATAGTATGTGTAAAGTCCATAGAACAATATCTGGTATGGAGTAAGAAGCTCAATCAATGATAGACTTGTTAGCATTACCATTACTATTATTTTTCTTATAATAGTGATTTTATAGATCTGAAAGCTAAGTCTCAGAGCTGTCAAGGATCCTGCCTGAGACATAGCTAGTAATAAGTGACAAAGCCAGATCCATCTGATGTCAAAGTCTCTGCTCTACATTGCCCACCCACCACATTACCCTATCTCCAGCCATCTAGACATGGGCACCATGCTCTTACAAACACAGAGCTGAATACTCAGTTGACTAGAATGCCTGTCTTATTCAGGAGAGGAGTACTTGCTTATTGGAAAAGAGCTTGAGCTTTCTTTTCAGGGGTCAGGAGCTTGGGTCACTGCCTCAGACCAGAAGTGCAGAGCTGCCTTAATCTTACTCTGTCTTGATTACATCCTCCTTTCTCCTCACCCCACCTCCTGGATGCTGATAAAGCAAAGAAATAGCAACAAATGGAAAGCCTAAATAAACATTTCTTTACAGATCATACGAGAGGGGATTTTTCTTTTCCATTAAATATTTGATAACAACATCTTAGACAAGCTTTTTGATGTTACTTTCCCATATTTTGGACTGGATGAAAGTGTATGACTCATAGAAATGACCATGGGAGGAAAACCAAATGAGTCACCTTGCCCAGCCCATCTGGATCTTCCCTCCGCTGTGCCCCTGGGAGCAACATCCCTGAGGACCAACCCAGCCTGCATTCCTTGTGCAGCAGTGGGGGCTGCATAGGACAGGGGTTCCTTCAGGAGACACTGGAATCTCAGAAAAAAAAGTGAGTCAGGGAAAGTGAAACATCAGAGCCTGAAGGAGTTATCCTGAAGCTTTTCCAAAAAACATTTACTGCTATCAGCTCAGAGGTTTCTTGTCCACATTTCATCACTTCTAACTCCCAGGTACACCCCCATGGCAGAACACTGTCTCCGCAGTGCTGTGCACACTTCAAAGAGTTGCCATCCATGGTACCCTCCTCCCCTTTCAAGCAAGCTTGAGGCACTTAGATTTGTGTATCTTTCCAACAGATAAATCTCTGTTCCCTTCACTGTTTTTATTGCTCTGTTGGAATCTATCCAGTATGTATCCTTCTGGTACCAAAGTGCCCTGGTTAAGCCCACGCTCTGGCCTTGGTTTCTGGGAGTTGGAGGGAGAATTGCTATATCCTTCAGCCCACTTTGCCTCAGGTCTTTTGAAACTTCCTCCTTTTAGTCATCTAGTCAGTGAACCACATTTAAAACCTAAGCTGCTGTCCATTTCTGTGCAACCTGAGTCTCTCTTGGTATGCTGTTTCTCTATATTCACTCTTCAGTGTTCTCATTTCAGACTTTGGTGCCTGGGGGCCTTGAACTTGAATGCCTACAGCCTTAATTATTTAGCTTATGGACTTTGGGCAAGTTGATCAATCTGTCTGAGCCTCAGTTTCCTCATCTGGGGCAAGAGGATAATAATTACTATTTCCTAGCATTAGGTGAAGATTTATAGCTGAGTGAGTTGGAATCATGCTGGTTGCCTTCAGTGGGCCTCTTGCAGCCCACATCATCCAATAACCTCTTTTTGTCCAGTGACAATTCCCCTTGATGGTCATTCAAGGTGACTTTTTAAAAATTTTCCATTCATATTTTCTCTCAAAGGAGAATTTTTTTTTTTCTGTCTTCACCAGAATTTGTAATTCTGCTATTTCTTTATTCTCTGATACCAGGGGCTGACTTAAGTCTAAAATTGCAGTAGTATCTTATTACCCTTATCCAAATCATTAATAAAAATTGAAAACAATGTCAGTTTTTCCACTGGTGCTTTTACAAATTCATTGAAAACTTCTTGGGGCAGCTGGGTGGCTCTGTCGGTTGAGCGCCTGATTTCAGCTCAAGTCATGATCTCGTGGTTTGTGGGTTCAAGCCCTACATTAGGCTCTGTGCTGACAGCTCAGAGCCTGGAGCCTGCTTCGGATTCTGTGTCTCCTTCTCTCTCTGTCCCTCCCCTGCTCGTGCTCTGTCTCTCTCTGTCTGTCTCTCTCTCTCTTTCAAAAATAAATACACATTAAACAAAAAAAAAATTTTAATTACTACTCCAAGGGTCACCTGAGTGTCTCAGTCGGTTAAACATCTGACTTCGGCTCAGGTCATGATCTCACGGTTTGTGGGTTCGAGCCCTGCATTGGGCTCTTTGCTGACAGCTCAGAGCCTAGACCTTTCTTTGGATTCTGTGCCCCTCCCCCACTTGTGCTCTATCTCTCTCAAAAATAAATTAACACTTAAAAAAATTAAAAAACAAAACAAAACTTCTCTCACACAGAATTCATATAACTTCTAAATAAATCCAGACATGTGAACTGAAAAGCAATAGAAAGGCTGCCTTTACATGCATAAGCAAATTCACCAGGAACATTAAAATACCCTCAGGTGACTTTTAAAAATAACACTTTAATCTCTGCTCAGTTAAGAAAAAGGCAAACAAAAGAGATAAAAGCTCTCAATATAATGTGGTGCTTTCATTTTGTGTTAATTGGCCTTAGGTATGTTTATATATATTTTTTCACCTGTCCAGGTTGTTAAGAGATAATTTCTTTGCAGATAATTTGTTTGATTTTAAGTTTGATAATCTATTTCCTTCTTTTTAGAATGACGTACGGACTTCTAACACTCAACTCTTAGATATCTGTGCAGAGTTCTTCAAAGAAACAAAGCAGTTATAACTGTCATTTAAAATGCACCCAAAAGCCTCCCCTTCAATGTAGGTTAATATTCCAAATGTCAATTGTGGAACAATTTCAAGTTAAACTAAAAGAGACACAAAGGGATCTATCTTTTATTTAAGGTGTATTTTTTTTTATAGCTACATCAAATCTACCCTACCTCACTCCTCTCCCCCAAATAGCCAATAATCAACAGCCATGAATTAGATTGTATTTCTGTAAACTGTTCTGCTACCAACCTAAGGACCATTCTGTTGCTTGAGGCCTGCTTTTCTGTAAAGAGCTCTTAGTCCATAAAAAGGATTTTAAGATTATAAACCCAGCAAGCATTAATCCTAGGCAGAAATAGGAAAGCAAAGTTTTCACATTCAACAGTGTTCCTGATAGATTATCATTCCTATTCAGAATGTGAATTATGACTAAACTAGTGATTAAGCTAAAAATAAAATATGTATCTCAATTCTTTCATAATTAGAGCATTACTTCTATTGAGAAAGGGAGTTTCAGAAAGAGTTGGCTAGTAGTTTTCACCATGATTAAAGCATAATCTAACAACTGCAGACCCAAATCAATCTATTCAAGTCTCTTGTTGTTATTAGCATATTAGTGACAAGATATAAAATATAGAAAAGATTAAGTCATTGAGACCCGAGAATGCAAGTGTAAGCTCCTTCAGAGGCTAGGCAGGTCACAGTGAGTGAAGCAGGCTCAAGGGTTAACTGGAGAGCTGGCCTCTGGATAAGGGGATAGCTGCTACTTCATTCCAGCCATTTAATATCAAGTGGAAAAGCAGGTCCAAAAGATCTGTTAGATCTTCTGAGTTTTGGAGAGAACCCAAAAATAATAGTTTTTTTTTAATGTGAACTCTGCTCATATTCAAATTTTTAAAGTAATTTGAATTTTATTTATTTTTAAGAGACAGAGAGTGAAGGAGAGGGGGAGCAGAGAGAGAGAGAGACACAGAATATGAAGCAGGCTCCAGGCTCTAAGCTGTCAGCACAGAGTCTGACGCTAGGCTCAAACTCACAGACTGTGAGATCATGACCTGAGCTGAAGTCACACATCTAACAAACTGAGCCACTCAGGTGCCCCTAAAGTAATTTGAATTTTTAAAGCATTCACTGCAAGCCCAAAGGAACCCCAACCGGGGGCAACATTAAGCTTCCCTGATGCTAATGTGTGATCTTTAATTTAAATTATATGGCAGCCACTAGCTGGATAATCGCCAAACTTATTTCCTCTTCTTTCTGAGCACACAGCTAAATTATATTTCTCAGTCTCCCTTACAGTTAGCCCAAAAGAATGTGGGTGGAAGCAATGGCCATCACTACCAGGCTCTGCCCTCCACTCCTTCCCTCTTCTCTCTTCTCTGCCAGCCCAATGCAGAGAATCCAGAAGGGCCTCATGGTCCTGGAAGATGGCATAACCTCCACATGTGAGAAGCCCAAATGCCCTCTTGGAGGAGACCCTCCCTCACTGCTCCTCCACCTCCAAGAGACTTGCATTATACTGTGAAAGCAAGAAATAAACCTTTTTAAAAGCCCTTGAGATATCGGGGTTTTTACAACATTTAGCTGATCTTGATCATATAGTTTAAGAATTTCTCCATTGCACGTCAATAAGGGAGGTTCGTTAACCCAATTTGATCTTTAAGCCCTGAAACCTCAAAAATAATGAAACTATTTTTCATACTACATACTGAAGTAGTACATGAAGAAATAATGCTAATATTTTAAGTCCACTTTGTTTTTGTGAGATCACAAATGGGAGTATGTTTCCATAACTAAACTGTGTTCATGAAGAAGCTTTACTGCTAGAGATTATAAGCCTTCTTTCTGTATAAAATGATCTAAAGGTAAAGACAGGGGTGAGTTAGAGAGGACTACATTCCATAACCATATCCTCAAGTCCTTTTCTCCTTCAGGTTATCTTTCACAAATTTGGCTGATCTAAAATCCCATCACTTCTTGAATAGCCTGAATAGTTGTGTGTTGAGTAGAAATTAGAGTGCTTCCTCCCTCTTCCTCCTACTTTTAGTTTTTCTGTATCCACCTACATAACTCCTATTTTTAACATTCACCCCAGAGAGAAGTACTAATGCATTAGAATGTTTTAACTATTCCTGTTTAAAATCATTTCTTCTTTTGAAAACTTGAATAATTTCTAAATCAGTAAGGAATGCACACATAGAAAATAGGGAAAATATGCAGAATGTAGTTTTATGACCCCTCTGCTTCATTCTCAGAATGAAGAATTCCATTCCCAACAGTGAACAAGTTCATTGGAACATAGGAAAAAAAATAGCAAAGTGGCCTTTGTAATAATGGTAGACATTTTCAAGTGAATTAGTAAACTGGGTAAGACATACATATTTAAATGAAATATTTGCAGAATCAGAAAGTAAAGTAGTGATATAGTCTTGTGACTAGATTGGGCACCAAATACGATATTAAGAGAGTAGCATAGAACAGTAATAATCTTTTTATAATCACCGTAAGTCAGACCTTTGGTAGACTATCACTTGCAGCTGTAGTTCATAGTGCAGAAGAAAATGCAGTACTTGGTGAAAATTTAGAGAAGAACCACAAATCTGGTTAAGAGAATGATAACAAGATCTACCTGGAGAAAATAAACTTAAGCCACAGTTTCTAAGTATATGAAGGGCTTTGCTTCCTTTCTTTGGAGAGAGGGAAAAACAAGAAAAGATGGACACAGAAGATACACAGATGGACAACAGACACATGAAAAGATGCTTGCCATAACCATCAGGGAAATGCAAATCAAAACCACAGTGAGGTATCACCTCACACCTGTCAGAAGTGACCCAAGGATGACAAAGATCCAGAGACAAAGCATGGGACCAAACAGAAATTGAATATTTTATACATAATTTTGGTACTATTAGATCGATAAACCAAGCTCTATAAGTTAGACACTTGTGGATTTCATTATTTCCTTGATTATTCTGCTTTTGGTTTTCATAGCCTTTAGAAGTCTTTTGCCAATTAGGGGTGCCTGGGTGGCTCAGTCAGTTAAGCATCTGACTTTGGCTCAGGTCATGATTTCACAGTTCATGAGTTCAAGCCCTGCATCGGGCTCTGTGCTGGCAGCCCAGAGCCTGAAGCCTGGAGCCTGTTTTAGATTCTGTGTCTCCCTCTCTGTCCCTCCCCCACTTTCACTCTCTCTCTCTGTTGCTCAAAAATAAATAAACATTAAAAAAATATGTTAGAAGTCTTTTGCCAATTAAAAATAAGAAGTTTCATCAGTTAACTGGCTTGTTTTAAGGTTAAGAGGTAGAGGATACTAGAAGATGCATGAGGTAAAAGGAACAAGAAAAAGAAGAGGATTTCGATTTTCCCCACACTTGAACTCAAGAAGGATAAGAGAAACGGTGGAATCATAAGTGGTTACAGCAGAAGTGGCCAAGGTGGAAGAATCCCAGGGAGTGGGAGACACTCAAGTCAGGGACTGCTTGATGCAGAAATCCTTCCATGAAAGTCTTTCCCCTTGGAGTGGCACTCATATGTACCAACCTTGGAAGGAAGGCATCGAGTTCGTTTATTCATCAGAACTGAATAAAAGCTATGGAATGAAAATCTATCTTCTTTCCCTATACAAACCCATCAAAGAAATGGTTCCTCCCAAGCAGTGACTTCCTTAAAAGTCAGGATCAAGAAGGAAGAGGTTCAAGAAGGAAGGAAGAGGTTGGCATTTAGGAAAAATGCCAACTGGGTGGCAGAGCCCTAAGCAGTACAAATTAACTTTAAAATCAGGTGCTAACAACCCTCCAACATTGTCACTTTTCAAGATTTTTAACTTAGGTCTTTTGAATATCCATGCAAATTTTAGAGTTAGCTTGTCAGTTTTTTTTTTCAACATTTTTTTTTTTTTTTTTTTTTTGGGACAGAGAGAGACAGAGCATGAACGGGGGAGGGGCAGAGAGAGAGGGAGACACAGAATCGGAAACAGGCTCCAGGCTCCGAGCCATCGGCCCAGAGCCTGACGCGGGGCTCGAACTCACCGGACCGCGAGATCGTGACCTGGCTGAAGTCGGACGCTTAACCGACTGCGCCACCCAGGCGCCCCTTAGCTTGTCAGTTTTTACATGCCAAAAATGTCTGTTGGATTTTAGCTGAGATTATGCTACATCTGTAGCTCAGGAGTGGGCAAACTTTTTCTCTAAGGGGTCAGATAGTAAAACCTTGGTTTGCGAGCATAATTCATTCTGGAAACATGCTTGTAATCCAAAGCACTTGTATACCAAAGTGAATTTCAAGAACCAGTGGCTCAGTTGTGATCATGTGACATTCGGCCTCATGTACGACTCATATTGCAAGACATCACTCATTTATCAAGTTAAAATTTATTAGAAATGTATGCTTGTCATGTGGAACACTTGCATAACGAGTTATTTGCAATCCAACATTTTACTGTATTTTAGATGGGTGGGGGTGGCACAAAGAGCCATGCAATAGATAAATGAAAATAGGTATGGCCACGTTCCATACCTGGCAGGTTCCAAAGCTGCCTGCTTTGGCCCATGAACCATAGTTTGGCCCATGAGCCATAGTTTTTTGACCCTATAGTGGAGGAAAAACTTTTCCTTCTACTCTCCTGGATTCTGTATCTGTGGCACTGAAAAGTAAACTGACAAAAGATAGATTAACAACAGAAAAACAGCCAAGTTTATTAACATGAGTGGTGCATATACATATGGGAGAAACTCAGTGTTGAATAAATGGAAGGAGTGGTTAGAATGTGGATTTTAGACAGCATTTTAACAAAGGAAGATAAATTTGTAGAGAAGTGACAATAAAGGAAAAGGGGTTTAGGCTTTTAGGGGTCACAAACTGTGGGATGGTAAATATATAGAGAAGCTAATGGATGATGAGGTCTAGTTAGTGCGTTTTGTTTGTTATAGACTGTCAGTGCCATCTCACCTCAAAGGATAAGGAGGGCCCCCCTTCCTGGTAAGGAAATAGGAGGAGAACAACTCAACAGTAGGAATTTGTGTTTTGGTTTCATACAGATAGGGGGAGGGCAGAGAGCTTGTCCTGTGGCTTTTTCTTTTCTTTTTTATTTCTTTATTTTTGTATTACATAAAGATTTTGTTTTTTTTTTAATGTTTATTTATTTTTGAGAGAGAGAAAGGGGAGCCCAAGTGGGGCAGGGGCAGAGAGAAGAGGGGGACAGATGATCCCAAGCAGGCTCTGCCCTGACAACAAAGAGCCTGATGTAGGGCTCCAACCCACGAACCATGAGATCATGACCCATGTGGCTGCTTTTTCTTAACTGCCTTCAGCTCAAAATAATCCTTATTCCAAAGTGGCATATTTTGGAGTGGCATGCTCTGAACCTCTTTATTCTCTGTTATAGATCAATTGACATTGAACAATGTTACGTTTTCCAGTCCATAAGCATAGTATATCTCTCCCAGTGAATTCTGCTATTTTAATTCAGCAATGTTTTGTTGCTTTCAGTGTACAAGTATTGTACATTCTTGTTAAATATATGCATACTTGATGTATTTTTTGTAAATGGATTCAAATTAACTTCATATCAGTGAAGTTTATTTCTGTAAAGTCTATTTTAGGGAATATGGGAATTTATAATTTATTCCTTATAGTCAAGAAGATTGCTACTGTTTTGCTTACTAAGTGATATTCAAATACAGAACTGGAATAAAACTCAAAATCAATATAAACTAATCTGCTCTTAAATTCACATTAAGTTTCCCTCTTTGACTTAATGCTTCCAAATAAAGGCTTTTTAGAAAAGCAACTCAGGAACAGAAAATATAGAATTAAGATTACAGGGGCGCCTGGGTGGCGCAGTCGGTTAAGCGTCCGACTTCAGCCAGGTCACGATCTCGCGGTCCGTGAGTTCGAGCCCCGCGTCGGGCTCTGGGCTGATGGCTCAGAGCCTGGAGCCTGTTTCCAATTCTGTGTCTCCCTCTCTCTCTGCCCCTCCCCCGTTCATGCTCTGTCTCTCTCTGTCCCAAAAATAAATAAAAAACGTTGAAAAAAAAAATTAAAAAAAAAAAAAAGAATTAAGATTACAAAGAATCAGCTCTCCACAAATCACACTTAGTGAGGGTAAGAACTGCTACATGTTTTATTTTGAATGGCCACTTTAAAAAGAAAAAAAAAAAAGATTTACCATTGTAATTATATTCTGCTCAGAACAGCCTTAAGATGAGTTGGTAGGATATGTATATGCCTCTAGGTGGCCATGAAATTAGGCCTGGGAATAAGGTGTTGCCACAAAAAATTCCTAAAGTAAAAAGCCATAAACAATGAAGAGTACTTGTCTTATGTGCATGGTACAGTGGTAAAGATCATGGGGTTTGCAATCAGAGAGCCCTGGTTTCAGTCCTGGCTCTGCTACTTTCACCCTCTGAGACGTTGGTCAAGTCATTTAAACTTCCAAGTTCCAACTTCCTCATACATGAAATGAAAACAATATTACTGCATACTGCATGAAGTTGTGGTGAGTATTGAATGAGATAATAATGTATGAAAAATTCATACACAGTTCCAGTAATGTAGTAAATGATCAATATGAAATAGACACTATAATAATGTTCTTATTTATGAAGATGTTGAAATCGGTGTTGGTGATGATGATTGTATAAAGCTTATGTATATGACAAGTTTGTTCTGACTTAATCCACCAAAACCCTTAATACAAGCAAGAGAAATATCTGATAAACATCTTTAGATTTCAGTAGTCAGCTGGGGAGAGTTGGGGGTGTGGAGAGATGGAGAGATTGATGGTATAGAAACAAACAGTAATTCTTCCTCACTGGGAAGAATTACTGAGAAAGGAAGGCCTAGAAAAGAGCAATGAAGGCCAGTCCTGACACCCTTTTTGTTCCATAACAATAGGAAGAAACAGAATCTCTCTTAAGGGTCTTTGCTTCTGGTCTTTTGGATCCCAAATCCTCTATTCTCTGTTTTATGTCAAGGCCAAAAATGAATACTAATGGTTTTTTATTAAAAAAAAAAAAAAAAAAAAAAAAGAGCTCTGTGGGCTTCTCATGAATTAGCATTCCCCCAGAGAGAAGCGGTTCACCTTCAGATAAAATCAACAATAAGCCATTTGTTGCTAACCAGTGTCCAATATACAAAGACTAGAGGTTAAACCTGGAAGAGTTTAGAGAAGACAATGCATTTTCAGTTAAGTCTTTACAGGAAAAAGCAGTGAACATGATCATGATTTATGTAGAGAAATTTAGCCACTTTTAGTATGAAAAATGGTCTGCCATGCAACATAAACAATCTTTTGCACAGCTACTTTTTAAATACATCCATTTATCTTTCATCATTTTTATTACTGCTGCGCCTTATTATAAACATTATGAGCAGGATCATTTACAAGGGATAAAAGAGTCAAGAAAGTAGCACTTACTCATGAGAGTGATGAAATGCTGATACAGTCGTGTGTGTGTGTGTGTGTGTGCAGATTTCCACATCTTTTTTGTCTGCCTTTGCATGTTCTAGGCTAAGGGATTTCCTTGTGTAGAATTTCTGTCAGAAATGGCTTGCTGCTTTATTCAGCACTCTCAGAGTCCTCTCCTGAATCCAGTAGTATGCCAAGCACAGGGCCCAGCCTTGTACACATTTATTTATATTTTTTTTTATTTAATCACACTTTTCTTGCTATCCTCATGGTCACTGTCTTAGGTCAAATCTTCAAACATCTTACCTGTTTTTAGGACCCTCCAACTGGTCTTCTTACCTTATTTCCTGGCTGTTCTAATTTATACTCCATACATTCAATTATGTTCTCTTGAGCATCTTTCTAGGACTCTGGGGAAAACATCCTTTTAAAATCATTTAATCTCACATCATACTCAGGTTCAAGTCAACAAAAATCTTGAGAATGGCTATGAAAGTCTAGCTCTTTCCACACCTCCATCCCCAACTCAAAACCTAAAAAAAAAAAAAGAGGAAACATTTTTGAAGTTTTGACCCAAGAGAGTGACCATGAGGATAGCGAGAAAAGGTTGATTATGAACAACATCTAAAGGGTAGCATCTGTAGGACCTGTGACCGAGTTGATTGGTCAGGGTTCAAGGGTGATGCCAAGTCACTCATTTGAGGAACTAGTTCAGTGGTGGTTGTGCAGCCACAGGCAACTGCTGATCTGCTTTCTTTCACAAAAGATGGGTTTTCACTTTGTAGATTTAATGTTTTCTTGATTGCCAATCATCCTAGAGCGTCCCTTCCTTGCTGATTTGCTCCCTGGTGTGTGCCCACACAAAATTTATTCTCCCCTCACCTACCCACTTCCCTACAATATCGAAATCTGCAGCTTCCCCAAGTCCTCTTGTCACTATTTGATGGGCAATGATACTAGTGAATTTCCTGATAGATTGCAAAATGTTGCATTAACAAAATATTAAATGAGCAATATTCTCAAGGGGGTTGGATGAGGTAATCCTCAAAGCCCCATTCTCAAAAATTCTCTGATTTGCTGCATTTCTGCTTAGTTCATGGACTCACAAATGAACTGTCATTTCTAATATGGATTTGCTAAAGACACAAGGATAGCCAGGACTAGTGAGATAAGACTAAATGAACACCCCAGTTACCATGATGGAGTTGTCCCCAAATCCATCTTTTGTTTGGCCTATGTGGAAAATAAACAAAAAACAAATTAATAAGCAAATGCTAGCAGAGTAAGTTCCACATAGTTATCATTTCCTGATTCCCAGAGCTACCCCATGGATTAAATTCAGCTGGTATCCCGAGGACTCCAGTGCTGCCTTACAAAAACAATGAGTCTGGTAAAGCAACATCCAGGCAGTCTGCTGAAGCCTGATTCCAGGAAATAGACACTTTGACAAAGTAACAAGCATGGATGCCCAAGGGAAAGAGAAACCCTGAAAGAGAGTTGTTTTAAGTAGCTGTTTAATGATTGAGCACCTTGAAATGCTTTCACTTGGTAGGGAGAAATTATACTACCTAGGGATGTGTGGGTGGCATTTAAAGTTGACAGACAGTAATGAGTTCTGGTTTAAAAAAAGAGGTATTTTATTGCTCTAGCAATTTTTACACCTCCTGAGACATCTCCATTGTATATTTACACCTGTATTAAGAAAAAAGAACAAAGCAAAGAAGGAAGAAAGAAAGGAAGGCAGGCAGGCAGGAAGGCAAGAAGGAAGAGTGTTTCTACCTCGTTTCCAAAGACTCTTGTAACATTTTAAAAGCTAATATTAATTGATCTCTTAGAACTCCTCAGGCTTTGTGCTCGGGGCTTTACAAATATTAGCTTATTTAACCTTCACAATTATGTAAGAAGCATTATTTCCCCCTTCTTTTTTAATGTTTGTTTGTTTGTTTATTTATTTATTTTTGAGAAAGAGCAGGGAAGGGGCAGAAAGAGAGAGGGAGACAGAGGATCCGAAGCAGGCTGTGGGCTGACAGCAGAGACCCCAATTTTTCGGGGCTTGAACCCACAAACCATGAAATCAGGACCTGAGCCAAAGTCAGACACTCAACTGATGGAGCCATGCAGGTGCCTCCATTTCCGCCTTCTTATAGCACTAAAACCAGAGAAATCCTATGCAAACAGGTACGAGTTAATTATTTTGCAAGAATGCAAAAAAATTGAAAGGAATCTCTATCCTTTTCACAAAGCTTCTCCAAGTTAAGTGAAGGAACATTATAGTGTATAAAAAGGCAGGGCTCCACTGAGTCCTCATTTCCACTGCTAATAGCTGCTTGAAGACCTTGAATAAGTCAATGACCTCTCTGGGCCTTCGTTCCTTCCTTATTGAAAGGATGGATAAACAGTCCCCACCCCAGCTGCACACTAGAATCACCTGAAGAACTTTGAAAAACTGTCAATGCCCCAACCCTGCCCCCACCCTAATTCCTGAGTAACTGAATATCAGAATATCTGGAGTTGGGGTAAAGTATGTGGCTTTATTGCAGGAAACAGAGCATATATGTCCCTACCTCTTTGGGAGGGCCAAAAGGCAAACAACACTTATATGTATGTTAATATATTAATATACACTTATATTTCATGTATATATAACAGTTGTGGTAAGTGCTATCAAGGAAAAAGAGAAAGAGCAGTGTTAGAGTGAGTAATAAAGAGAACATGATCAAAAGTGAGGAGCAGGGGCTTGGGAAGACCTTACTGTGTGTCAGAAGGATAGGAAGTAGGAATTGGTCAGGCACAGGGCAGAGGCAAGAGCTTCCCAGGCTAAGGGAATATATCTTTCTTGGTTAGATATGTATCAAATTTGACTGTCTGTTTCCATAATATATGCATACATATACACACACATACATATATATTCCCATATGTACATATAAAGTAACTTGTTTGAAGGCCTCCAAGCCAGCAAAGAAAGGTGCAAAGGACAGGACAAAGTGATAAGGGGAGCTGCTTGAGGTTGGCCTTGGGGAGGTCAGCAGCAGCCAGAAAGTGTTATTTGTTGTATTGAGGATCTTAGATTTTGTCTTAAGTAAAATAGAAAGAGTAAGCCAGTGATGGTTTTGGGCATGAGAGTTACACATTCAGATTTGTCTTTTAAAATATCACTTGTGGGGCGCCTGGGTGGCGCAGTCGGTTAAGCGTCCGACTTCAGCCAGGTCATGAGCTCGCGGTCCGTGAGTTCGAGCCCCGCGTCAGGCTCTGGGCTGATGGCTCGGAGCCTGGAGCCTGTTTCCGATTCTGTGTCTCCCTCTCTCTCTGCCCCTCCCCCGTTCATGCTCTGTCTCTCTCTGTCCCAAAAATAAATTAAAAAAATGTTGAAAAAAAAAATTTTAAATATCGCTTGTAATTAAGTGTGGACAAAGGTATGGCTGGGGCTAAAGAAAAAGAGGAGAAAGTTAGAAGGTACTGTAATAACTGGAGTGAAGCTTTTGTTCCTTAATGAAGCCAAGTTTTAGTAGAATTCTAGGTACCTGTGGAGACTGAATAAAGAGTGGAAGAACAGGAGGCAAGAAGTTTGACAGAATGCAAGTGACATAATTCATTAAAAATCAGTAAATTGCTTTGTACTGAATTTAGAGTAGTGCCTTTGACTTTAATACATGCTAGTCTCTTCCGCCTGGGTTTATTCTGTTCCCGTACAAGCACACTGACTTACCCTGCCCCCATTCCTATTCTCTCTCCCATTGTGTTTCTTCTTCCTTGTCATTGTTTATATTTCTATTCCAAGGCTTATGGTGCCATTCAACCCTGTAGCTCCCATTTTCCATCCTTGCAAGGGTTTCCACTGTGCACTAGAGCATGGTTGGAGGAAGACACTAATTGTGCAAGGTTTGGCCAAGCATTGATTATTTAGCTTTTTGTGCCCTGCTTGAGTGGCTGGTCCACTGGCTTCAGTCCATTTCCTAATGGAGAGGTGTCAGCTTCACAAAAACATCACCTCGATTGGCACTAATTACCACCTTTCAGAGCCATCATCACCCAAAGGCTTAGGAATGAAAGGTCAGCAGGAAAATGAACTTCCATTCACACCTTCTGGGGTGGTCCCTGGCTTCTGATCATGCAGAGAGCAAGGGCTTTTGGGCAACAAGCCTCTCTGCTTTTCTGCTCTTACACCAGATGTTTCTTGAGAAGCCAGCCTTATGACACCAATCTTCAGCTCATGCAATCACTGGACCCACAGCAGAGCTTTGCCTTGTTAAATTTCTGTCCCTGTCCTAGTTTCCCAATGATTCCCAGTGGAGAAACTGGGTTCAGACAACAAATGGTCCTGGAGAAGGTGGCAGTAGCATGCCCATGCCCCAGCAGGTGTATGTTCACAGTGCCCACATCCTTATCCAGGCAGTGAATTAGTTGTCACCCAAGACTTCCTGCATAAAAATAGCTCTGGGTCAAAGACAACTTTTCACATGAATTCTTTACCTTTGAGCCTCCTGACATCTTTTTGAAGGGCACAGGGCAGGCATTGTTATTAGACCCGTTTTACAAATAAAGGGATAGAGACCAGAGAGACTTATGACTCGCACAAGGTCCAGTAGTCATTTTATGGTGGAGCTGGATCCCCAAAGTGAACTATTATGAGGTGCAGGGGTATGTGGATCAAATGAGATCACATATACTAAAGCACCTTGAAACCTGGAAAGCACTAGGTATTAGTTTCCTGAGGCTAAAGTAATAAATTACCACAAAATATATTCTTTCACAACTCTGGAGTCCAGAAGTCTGAAATCTAGCGGGACCTCTCCTCCCCTGGGAAGCTCTAGGGGAAATCTATTGTTTGCCTCTTCCAGATTCCAATGGTTGTCACCATTTCTTCACCTGAGGCCACTTTACTCCAATCTCTGCCTGCATGGTTATGTTCTCTCTTTCGCCTCTCTGTGTTCTCTTCTGTCTCAAATCTTCCTCTGCCTTTCTCTTAGAAAAATACTTACTTGTTATTGAATTTAGAGTCTACCCTCTAATCCATGGTGATTTACTCATCTCAAGATCCATAATTTAATTCCATCTGCAAATACCCTTTTTCCAAACAATGTTACATTCATAGTTCAGGGATTAGGCCATGAGTATATATACAGTATTTACGGTTGTTGCTGGTGATGACGGTGGTGGTGATGCTGCTGGGGATGCTGACAGAGGCCAAGAACTGTCCAGTAGTCCACATGACACCCCTTTTTCTATCTCTGACAATCAAGTTGAAGCCACATAACCCGGTAGTTAAGAACATGGACTCTGGAGCCAACCCGCCCAAGGTTCAAATCCTAATTCTACACTCGATGATTATGTGACATTGAACCACTTCCTTAATCTCTCTGGGTCTTTGTTTCTTCCCTTGTAACACGAAGGTAACAAAGTCTTTCCTCACAAGGTTGTTAGAAGAATCAAATGATTTAATTATGTGTAAAATGCTTAGACCAGTGTCTACATTACAGAAACGTTGACTGTAATTATTCCTTAAGTGGCACCACATCACCTGTTTATTATTGAAGTAATGATTTGGGTAAATAATGGACTTGTTCCCCTAGAGAAGCATTTTTTTAATCAGTCACTAATTCTAAGACTTTCTGGGTGTATTTTCTGAAAAGGAACATTCCAAATTATGTGTAGAAAAAAAAACTAAATGCAATGAGAAGGATTTTTTTTTTTTTTTAATCTTCCATTAGCGTCTCATTTGATTGTGAAGTTTCTGGTGTCTTTTGAGTTCATTTTTCAGTCTAAAAGTTCAGTTTGTCTTACAAGGATTTGGAAGAGTTCTGCAGGCTGACAAGTCCGTAAAATATTAGATAGAGACATTTAATAGAATGCAGGGGTTTTTGGGAAGGATTAAGTGTTTGAGCAAAATGTTGCAAATTAGGATGATGTCAGATAGACTGACTTGTGGAGCTTCAGCCCAAACAAGTAATGTTAGGCTTCCTGGTCTAGAGCTGAGTACTCCTGTACTCTTTTTTTGGGTTTTATTTACAATAAACTCTATTGTTTTTCCTAGAATCTGTCCAATTTACCCTGCTTTAGTCTCAGCCAGAGGCACACTGTCAGAAGAGAAGTTAAGAATGAGGTTTTTGCTCCTGAAATGAGGCTTACTAAGATAAACATTAATTTTGGCATCTCATTAGTATATCCAAAAGAAAATGATGGGGGAACCTAAGGGCTGTCATAAAAATAAATGTTGACAGAAAATAGACCAACTAGAAGGAACCTTGGGTATGAATTTATACAATTCCTGTAACTTTATTTTTTTTTAACTTTTTTATTGTGGAAGTAAAGTATACTCATCAAATATTTTGGAAGTTATAGAGAAGTGCCCCCCAAAACTAAATAAAACTGTTTATAGTAGTCTTAATATCCAGAGATAACTACTACTAATACTTTTATTTATTTTCTTCCAGTATAAGATGCAGTTTTCTTTCCATGGCTGGAGTCGTGCTGCTGAAATTAGAAATGAGTTTTCTCTTGGGGCACCTGGGTGGCTTCGTCAGTTAAGGGTCTGACTCTTGGTTTTTGGCTTAGGTCATGATCTTGTGGTTTCATTGTTCGAGCCCCACATTGGGCTCTGCACTGTCAGTGCAGAGCCTGCTTGGGATTTTCTCCCTCTCCCTCTTTATACCTACCCCCAACTCATGCTGTCTCTGTCTCTCTCAAAAAATGAATAAATAGAAACAAAAGAAATGCTTCTCCTCTCTAGAAAGACTGTGTTTTGATCCTTTTTTATTATAACAAGATGATAACTTATACTATAAAAGACAGAGCTGGATCAAAAGAGTCTCCCTCTCCTTTGAGTGCAGTCTCATATTACACTGCCAAGGAGTACCCAGTTGTCCACACTAATTCTGTCCTTTGCCCAAACGTGGGACTGTGCCACTGTTCTCCCAGGTCCACGTAGCCCCTCAAGTTGATGAAGCAGTGTTGTCTTCTACTGCCAGCTGAATAGCAATACTAGAAAGTAGTCAAGGATACATCTCTTTTTTTAGGACAGCTGAAAACATTATTGATAATAATAGTTAAAATTAACTGAGATCTTTCTGTCTAAATACTTTGAATCTAGTAACTCATTTAATCCTTACAATAATCCAATTAGATGATTCACTTTCAATAGGTGCAAAGACAGGCTTTGACTTTTACAGTTGTCTTGCTTCATCACCTTAGAAGAACCCTTACAGAGATGCTGGCGGTGTGATGGTGATACCAAAGCTGCAGAACTTTCTAGTGATTAAGGGAATCTGGAGACGTTTCCAAACTGAAAATCTGAGAGTGAGTTAGAAATTCAGGATTTATTCAAGTGTGAGATGTTACCATACTTCAATAAATAGAATGAATTAATTACATTGGGAAGTGTTTAGTTTTGCTTTAAAATTAGTCATCCATTGAAGTGACATTGTAATAGTACGTAATACTTAGATTTATCTTCTTTCATATTTTGTGATTGAAAAAGGATAATCAAATAGAGAAGCATGCTGTCTTTGCCTCGACTAACTCCCCCAAGGGAAGGCTGTAGCTCAGGTGAGAAGCCACCACCTACTAGGAAGAGTCAAGCAGTGGGAAGACAGTGGGACTTCAGATTCAAATTCCTGCTCCACCATTTGCTAGCTAAGCTACTTACGAGGT